>NC_025685.1:20932519-20937457 GCF_000633955.1 Camelina sativa | reverse complement strand
AAAAAAAAAAAAAAGAAAAAAAAGTCAACTATATCAATGCAGTCTAAAATCCTTAATTGTTATGATTCCTATATCCAACTAAACAGGTAACGGTAAAAAAAAAACGAATTTGAGTTCTTTTTTTACCAGTGTTGAGTGACAAAGGGAAATCTGTCCAGCAACCAGGTCTGGTGGCGATTTTAATAGCAAAATCGACAACTTCTTCAGAAATCCCAGGAACTTGATCCAAACCCTCAACCTCAAACACAGATTGTTTACTACTTGTACTACTACTATTAGTTTCTCTTTTACTGGGAAAGTGGAGCAAATTAGATGCGAAATTGGTGAAATTTCCACGAATCTCAGCCAGATCGTTGCGGATCCCGACAAGTGCGAGCTGAGTTGGTGAATCAGATAAAACACGGCTTTCGTCTACTGAAGGAGCACAAGGAGGCGGTGCGAGGAAAGCTGCAACGCCGCGGAGTATGGAAGATAGATCCTCTTTGACACCGCCACGAGTCGTGGTCGGAGAGGTAGGTTTGGGATCATCATCATCATCGCCGCGAGATTTGAAGAGCCAAGACATTGTTTAACAAAGAAAATTGGGGTTTCAGGTTTGTGTCAATTTCTAAACCAACAAAAAAAAAACAAATTCTCTGGGTTACGAAAGAGAGAGAACGGTGCGTTTTCCAAGGTATCGATTATAAATCTAATCCTGAATATTTTGACATGACTATGGCTTGGTTCTTTTCTTTTTTATAAATGTTTATTATTAAATTTTTTATTTTTTAAATTGAAAGATAATTATATATGGAGTTTAAAAACAGTATACTGGTAAAAACCTCTATAAATTTATAACACAAAGATTTATCGTAACAGCTTTCTAGATAAAACACAAAGATTAACAAATAATAAATATTTTATCATTTAACAAACTTTAACAAACTTTTATGGATAATTATAGCACACACTTCATAAATTTCTAAAAATAGCAAAATTTAATACATTATAATATTTATAAATAATTTTTAGAATTTTTTTTTTATGATTGGGTTCTCAATTTCACATTTAATATATATAGTTTTAAGAGGTAAAGTTTAGTATTTGAATTTAGGGTTTTATTTTGAAATATAGTGCCATTTTTGAAACTTTAGAAATGTTCAGCTAAATTTGGAGGAAAAAAAATTTTGTGCTATTTTTAAGAATCTCTAAAATAATACTAAAAAAAAATTTATGGAAATAATATTAAAAATTCTTTAAAAATTAAATAGGCAAAAGTTATTGAATTAATATTAAAAAATACATAGAAACTTGAAAAATCTTATAAAATTAAACAAATAGAAAAGCCTAAAAGATCTTATATATATTGGAACAAAAGGAGTAAAATATAGTGATATTAATTATTCTATAGTGTAAATTAATAATTAGAGATATATATTTTAATTGTTTAAATTCTTGAAAATTATGAATTGAGAAAATTTTCGCAAAACAAGGTATGAACTTTATGTTTTTAAAATTGAATTTGTAATATTAAAAAAACATGAGTGACAATAAATTACAAATATTATAAACAAATTCACTTATATAAATGACATATTTATGAAAATATATGAATAATAATATAAGTTTTCGTATATTTAATAACCTTAAAATTAATAAAAATGAAAATGAAGCATATCTATAAATTGTAATCTTTGAAAAATATAGCTAATTTTATGATATGTTATAGAGTACTTTATATCATTATAGTTTGAAAATACAATATAACAATTGTTTTGTAGATATTAGATCTAAGAAAAAATCAACATTTTAAAGCATACATAATATACCAGCATATATATTACATTATTATATCAGCATATATATTCATAAATATTAGTATATATATATATATATATAAAGCTTGGTTTTTTTAAGTTACATGTTAATATTCATACACGTGTTAAGATGTTGACACGTGTCAATTCTTAGTATATTAAAATTTTTAAAAACAAAAATATAAAAATTCAAAGTACATTTTGAAGAGAAATGGGTCTTGTACTCACTAGGCTTCACTTTCCACTCCACAATATCAGCAACAGCCGTGAGAGATAGAGGAGGGACGGGGTTGATAAGAGTGGAGATGTAACGCCCCGACCGCCACCTCTTAGTAGGCCTCATGTCCACGTTCAGTCCATGAACCCACCTTCCTTAATGGGCCTCACGTCCTCTCACTAGGCCCGTGAGCCCATTCTTATCCGACGGTCGGTTTTGCTATGTTCGGGAGGTTTTTTAAAGACTTGTTACCGTCCCTACAAATCACCACTTGATCTTTTCCTATGTTTTGTCGTCACTCGCACAGTTTCTATAGTCACTTCCCGGAAGGTCACCAATCCTTAAACTACTTCAGCTCAAGCACGCTTAACTCTGGAGTTCTGTAAGGACCCTTGACCGAAAAGATAGGTGCACTTTGGTGACATAGGTGGTCAAATCATTTCTTTTAAACCTCTCGGCAAGTCTTTGAAACTGGGGTGTCACAATTCACCCCCACTAACAGATCGCAACGTCCTCGTTGCGCACCAAGACTGTCACCGCCGACGGTGTGAGTCTACTCGACTCCACACTGGTCTAGGTGTGGTTTTGATACCACTTGTAATGTCTCGACCGCCACCTCTTAGTGGACCCCATGTCCAATCCCAGTCCATTGGCTCACCTCCTTAATGGTCCTCACATCCTCTCAGTAGTCCCGTGAGCCCATCAATATCTGACAGTCGGTTTGCTACGTCTAAAAGGCTTTAAAGACTTGTTTATCGTCCCTGCAAATCACCACATGATCTTTCCCTTTGTTTTGTCCTCACTCACACAGTTCCGACAATCACTTCCCGAAAGGTCAGTCATTCTTACACTACTCCAGCTCAAGTATGCTTAATTCTGGAATTCCCTCAGGACTCTCGACCGAAAAGATAAGTGCACTTTGATGACATAGGTGGCCTAATCAGTTCTTTTAAACCTCACCGAAAATCTTTGAAACCGGGCTGTCACAAGAGATAACATGATAGATGTACTCCAAGAACGACGAAGGAGCCAGTCTTGGGGACCTGAGACTTCAGCAACAGAGGCGTACTAGGAAATATCCAATTGCAGTGGTCCCGTATCTTCCACAACATCAATGAGACGACCTTATCTTGTCCAATGTCTTGGTTGTTTGATTTAATTGAACATGATATTTACATACAATTACAGTATAACCTTAAAAAATAGTAAACAAAAATGAAGTGTATGAATTAAAATGTATATCACAAAAGCTATTAAATTGGAGTTATCTATTACTAAATTGTTGAGCTATTTGATATTATAATTTTTTTTTCAAACTCACATAGGAATAAGAAAACTACTTAAGATATATAAGTTAATAAAGTTAATTAATAAATAAAAAAGAAATCAAATTAATATATTTTTTTAGGTTTTTAACATATTATCTAATGATATTGTTTTGGTTGAAATGTGAAATTTATTAATCAACAAAAAAAATATACTTACAAAGGGTTGATATAGTTGTTTGAAACATATGTTTTTTTTATGGGTTTACTTATGAATGAATGAATGAATGATGCAATCAAACAAATAGACATAAAAATGGATGATGATGAATGATCAGGTGGAATATAAGAGGTTTCAATTACTCTTATGTTGTTGTAATATAAGAGATGTCAATCCATAATGAGTAAGATGCAAACAATCAGGATATGAACACTTATCTAAGTTAAGTTAAGTACGAAAATTGTTTTGTACTAACAACCTAATGATAATGATGAAATGCAGAATGTAAAACTACTAAGATAATAGACTAAATGCAAGACAGTAACTAGAAACAAAGGTGAATGCAATGAAACAGGAATGAAACTAGAAAGATGCAGAACATAAGCAAGAACTCTGGGAAGGAGCTCGAGCAAACACTCGATCGAGTGACAGGTCGAGTGGAATGATACGACGAACAGAACCAAAATCAATAATCAAAACAGAGCAGAATGAAAGCAATTTAAACAGAAAGCGGATAACAGTAATCAAATAGAAAAATCAATAAACAGAGTAGGCTCTAGGGATGGATTCATGGGTTGGACTTGAGTTATATTCTCCTAAACTGATCAACAAATCTCAATCAATAGTGAACTATCTCTAGACAATGATCTTCTTATACTTGTTAATCCATTCTCATGACAATGATAACAAACCTTAGATACTCCTAGACCTAGTTCTCACTAGCTATTACATATAAAAGCAGGCATTAAGATCCAGATCATCAACGTCAAAAACCACCTTGTGCAACCAATCTCTTGGGACAAGCATGATAATCTCTAGTATTGGCTTTATCTAACAACCTAGACATTGGTGTGATGCTAAGAAGCTTAAGATCTGTTCTTACCCTCTCAGATATAAGAACAGCTTAGAGCACACCCAACCCAGAAGAGATATTTAAACAATCAATCTTGATCAGTCTAAGCAACCATAACTCTTATCCAACCTTATCCATCCCTAAGATCCTAACACACTACTCAGAATCACTAAACATGATGAACAAAATCATAAAATCCAGAAATTAATGAAACTTGCATGATTAGAAAGATAAGACAAAGATCTACAATATTGTTCAAAGAAGTAAACTCAGATTCTCAATACCCTGAAAGTTACAGAGCCAACAAAGTAGGAAAATCTAGAGAAAATGCATAAAAGTGGCTGATGATGTAAACAAAAAGTTAATATTCCCAAAAGGGTAAAACTAGGTTTCTTAGATATTTTCTCTCTAAAGTGCTCTCCTTTGCGGCCATAGAGTACAATGGGTTTATATAGGAAGGAAGGGATGCCCTAAAATGGCTAGAAGTGCTCTCACTCCAAGCTAGCTTCAGTTCCAAAGAACTTTCAAATCACTTCTTCCATCCTCAAACTTCTTCACCGGCAAAGATTTGGTGAGGATGTCAGCTG
>NC_025685.1:20900605-20926989 GCF_000633955.1 Camelina sativa | reverse complement strand
ACCCAACCCAGAAGAGATATTTAAACAATCAATCTTGATCAGTCTAAGCAACCATAACTCTTATCCAACCTTATCCATCCCTAAGATCCTAACACACTACTCAGAATCACTAAACATGATGAACAAAATCATAAAATCCAGAAATTAATGAAACTTGCATGATTAGAAAGATAAGACAAAGATCTACAATATTGTTCAAAGAAGTAAACTCAGATTCTCAATACCCTGAAAGTTACAGAGCCAACAAAGTAGGAAAATCTAGAGAAAATGCATAAAAGTGGCTGATGATGTAAACAAAAAGTTAATATTCCCAAAAGGGTAAAACTAGGTTTCTTAGATATTTTCTCTCTAAAGTGCTCTCCTTTGCGGCCATAGAGTACAATGGGTTTATATAGGAAGGAAGGGATGCCCTAAAATGGCTAGAAGTGCTCTCACTCCAAGCTAGCTTCAGTTCCAAAGAACTTTCAAATCACTTCTTCCATCCTCAAACTTCTTCACCGGCAAAGATTTGGTGAGGATGTCAGCTGGATTGATCTTTGTATCAATCTTGGTCACGATCACATCTCCTTCTGCAATCACGTCTCGAATGAAATGATAGGGAGTCTGGATGTGCTTTGTCCTCTCGTGGAATACACTATTCTTGGCTAGGCAGATGGCACTCTCTGAGTCACAGAAGATCTCAGCAGTCTCCTGAGGAAAACCCTACTCACTGGTAATTCTTTTAAGCCATAAGGCTTCCTTTGTAGCCTCTGCTAACGCCATATATTCCGCCTCTATTGATCACATGGTGACTATCTTTTGCAGGCCTAAATGCCAACTGACCGTGTTTCCTCCAACTTGGAAAGCATAGCCGGTAATAGATCTTCTCCAATCCAGGTCAGTTGCATAATCATTGTCACATAACCCTACAACCTCAAATGTGTCGGATGTTTTGAAAGTCAATCGACACTTTGAACTCCCACTGAGATACCTTAATATCCAAATGACTGCTTCCCAATGTTTTATGTTATGAGAGCTCATGAACCGGCTTACAAGACCCACAGCGTGAGCAATGTCTGGTCTAGTCCCGACCGTTGCGTACATGATGCTCCCGACTGCACTTGAGTAAGGTTTGTTCCTCATCTGTAGCTCCATTTCAGCTCTGTTTTCTGTAGGAGTACTACATAGTTTGAAATGACATCCGATTGGTGTTTGTACTAATTCTGACTCAGTAACGCCAAAACCTCTTAGAATCTTCTCAATGTAATCCTCTTGAGATAGTATCATGGTACCTTTCTTTCGATCTCTGATAATATCCATCCCTAGGATCCTTCTATCTGGCCTCAAATCCTTCATTTCAAACTCTTTACTCAACATTAACTTCACCTTCTTAACCTCTACTAGATCCTTAGCCGACACTAGCATGTCATCTACATAGAGAAGTAGATAGACATACTTTCCCTCTCCATATCACTTGAACTATACACATGAATCATATTCCTTCCTTGTAAACTTCCTTTCTTTCATAAACGTATCAAACCTCCTATTCCACTGCCTTGGAGACTGCTTCAGACCGTATATGGATTTTTGGAGCAAACATACCTTGTTTCCCTGCTGATAACCCTCAGGTTGCTCCATGAGTATCCGTTCCTCAAGATGTCCATACAAGAAGGTTGTCTTCACATTTAGTTGTTCGAGCTCTAGATCGTTTTGGACAACAATCGATAGCATTAGCCTAATGGTGGTATGCTTCACTACTGGTGAGAAAACCTCGTTGTAGTCAATTCCTTCAACTTGAGCATAGCTCTTTGCCACCAATCTGGCCTTAAATCTTGGTTCCTCAACTCCTTCTATTCCCGGTTTGAGCTTGAACACCCACTTACACCCAATTACTTTATGTCCTTCTGGTCTCTCTATCAGTTTTCAAGTTTGATTCTTATCATGTGACGCCATTTCCTCATCTGATGCACCATTCCATTCTTCACCATGTTTACTGCTCATAGCCTCTTGGTAAGTCTTTGGCTCTTTAATCTCTATCAGTTCAGCCATAGTTAGTGCATAAGCTGCGACATCACAATCATCAAATCTGCTTGGTGATTTGATGGTTCTTCTTTCTCTATCCCTGGTTAAGAGATAGTTTTCAAGGTCAGACGATGATCTTCTTTTCTCAGGTTCACGACTTGATTCCTTCTCAGCTTTTGGTTCTTGATGAGCTCCACCTCCAGCTGAGGACTCACCCTGATCCGTTGGTAACTCGTTTACTTGAGTTTCTCCTTGTAAATCAACTCTAATCCTCTCCGGTCCGCTAGTAGTTGACTTAACCAAGTCTTTGTAGAGAGTATCTTCCCAAAATGTGACATCTCGACTTATGACACACTTCCTCTCTTCTTAACTCCATATTTTGTAACCTTTTACTCCTTGTGGGTAACCCATGAAGATTCCCTTCTTAGCTCTAGGCTTAAGTTTTCCTTGATCAACGTGGTAGAACACCAAACATCCAAATCTCTTCATGTGTTCATAGTCTGGTTTCGATCCTGACCAGATTTGCTCCGGCACTTCAAAGTTTAGAGGAGTGGATGGTGCTCTGTTTATCATATACACCACTGTCGACGTTGCCTCTTCCCAAACCGTTTCACTCATCCATGTTTCCCTTAATAGACTTCTGACTTTCTCCAATACCGTTCGGTTCAATCTCTCAGCTACTCCGTTCTGCTGAGGGGTGTATGGACACGTCTTGTGTCGCGTGATTCCCTGAGTCTTACAGTGGTCGTTGAATACCTTGTTACAATATTCTAGACCATTATCTGTTCTTAGCGTCTTAAGCTTCTTCCTACTCTGGTTTTCAACATACGCCTTCCACTCAATGAACTTGCTGAAAGCTTCATCCTTTGTTTTAAGGAAATACACCCAAAATTTTCTTGAGAAATCATCTACAAATGAAATGTAGTACTGTCACTTTGATAGGCTTGGAGTTGCATTCGGAGATACCCACAAGTCAGAGTGAACATACTCTAGCTTCTCCTTCGATGTATGTTTCCCCATTTTGTAAGCCTGCTTGTGGAACTTCCCGAGAACACAGTGTTCATATTCCCTTAGCTCTGAGAAGTTTTCCAAACTGATCAGGTCCTTCTTAGCTAACTGTTGCAAACCTTTTGTGCTCACATCTCCCAACATGCTATGCCAAAGCATGGCTTGATCTCCAACTTTGACTCATGAGTTTTCTTGCTCAATTACTGCTTCTCCATCAAACTTTTCAACCTCGAACTTAGCCTGAGTAGGTTCCATCTACTCTATCCTTACTAGATCTGATCACAACCTATCTTGGTAACCCAACCGGAAGAGCTTCTTTTTAGACAACAGACCCCAACACAGACTTCCCAAACAATACCCAGATATGCAACTAGATTCCACAACCGTAAATCTTTCAGAACAGCACAAGCTACCTAGACTCAGAAACCAAGTAAGGACCTTTATAATCTTTAACCTTGCTCTGATACCACTTGTTAGGTGTTTAAACTTCTTTACTAAATGATACTTTGTTTGTGATTGTTTGTTTGCAGAAGAAGAAAGAGAAGCAGAGAGAGAGACGACACGCGGATTACAAGTTCCTAAAGCCAAACACCGGCTAAGGTACGTCTTGGTGAGCTAACTGACCAGCTTACAAGATCTCATAGAACGTTTATAATCTGAGTACAAGAGACCAGGGAAGATTTAACACCCTAGAGAGGCTATACAACCGAGCTAAGAAGATAAGTTCTCTCTTACTCTCAAGTCACTCTCTAGATCTATCCCTCTTGCTACTCACGCTCTTTTTCTTGTTGTTGGCTGCTTCACCACAGCTCACCCCCTTTAATACTCTTGAAGGAAACACCTCTGACAGCTCACCTAAAACTAGGTGTATCGAAAACCTTATCCTTTTGCCAGCAATACTATGAACCCGTACACTGCAAAACACGACAGAGACTTTGTGATGACCAGAGATTACCAGTGCCAACTTTGAATCCGTAGTGGGCCTGTCCTCTTAAGTGCTTGGACCATTATCCTCAATTGTGGTCCACCAAGGAATTGGATCGACACTTCCCAGATTCACATCTCGAATAGATGAGCATGTTCTTCAAACTTCAAAGCTTGTTTCAACGCACTGGTTCTCAAATCCCTTCGTTGTCTTTCCCTAAATGTCGTTTCTTCCCCGATGGAGAAAGTGTGGTTTATCACCATGCTCGTTTGTTCAAGAAACCATTATCGACCAAGCTCCACTTCAATCTTTTCAACTCCGTGAGCCTTATGGGTTTCGTTGATCAACCCATACGAGTCATCGACACCGGATCCAATACGTTCGGTGTTTTCATTGTGCTTAGATTGAAACACCCGCTCTATTGGTACAATAAACTTCACAATTCACAAACAAACTCTCAAACAATTAATTCGATGTTCATGAGAAACACGGAATCAACAAGCCAGCTCTCGAAATGAGAGAAACCCAGCAACAAGAACTTTTTTGAGGTTTTTACAAGTTTTTCTCAGAAAATGATTTTTGGATAAAGATGAAATTGAGCTAACACTTGCTCATATAGCTCCTAACGGCCATTTTTGATCGCTCAATCACAAACTGCTACGTGTTCGCGTCTTATTCGCCCTTCAACAAGTTGTATTCCCACGTGAGAGCTCACACGCTCGGTTCTGCATCATCTATCCTAACTAGGCTTTAGGTCAGGTTTTTTCGATTCACGTTTTGCTTGTTTCGATTATGTAATCTAAGTTTGTTGCTTAATCGAAGATTAGGGTATCCTTAGTTTGGGGTTAGAAACTGGATTCTTTCGATTAGTTAGCCTTAATGATGTTTGATTATGATCTGTATTGTTCCTATGCCTTGTGATTGTTAAAGTCTTAGTTTCCAATAGCACAATGTCGATTCATTCGAAGATTGATGAGAGTTTTCTTTTGAATTAGACTTTGTTAATGTGATGATGCAATTCAATGACAGGATATATCTTAGTATGTGGGACAAGATGGCACGGATGTGTATAGCGCATCTGAAGCCAAATGATCACATACTTGTCTCAGGACTCCTTGCTTCTTACAGCAAGAGCTCCAGTGATGAGTCTTGCGGCTTAGATTTTGTTTACCAAGTATTTGTTTCTTCTTGACCATAAAAATTATCTCAATTTTTAAATACTTCCACCAGCTTCTTCTGATATCTTTTGTAGTTGAGATCCGTTTACATATATGTTCTTAACTTAATGTATCTGTAATGTTAATAATATGTTTTCTGTGCTTAAAAATCACGAGGTTTGTGAATTGTGAATGATTGCAGGTTAATGTGACAGAGGTGAATTATGCGGCGGTTCCACCAAGTAACGTCTTAGATTCTCAGATATCTGAAAAACCAATATCAACAGCAGGTTAATATCTCTTCTACTCATCATCCCCTCTATTGGTTGTGAATATGAATCCACATTGAAACGTGTTGTTGTATATCTTCTGGTTTCGGATACCGGGTTTATGAAAAGTTATATTCATTAGTTTCTAGTGCTGTATACATTTTGTGTGAAAAGATGATAATTTCCCTCTGAGATGAGCTTGTATGTTTTTTTATTCTTGTTTCCTTAGAAGATGGTATAGAAGAATCCAGGAATGATGAGATATACTTGTGGCAAGTCTTCTTTTCGAATCTATATGAGTGGTGGGACAACAGAAGAAGTAAGAAGAACCCAAGGTAACCTGACTTTAGGCAAAAAGACACAGGTGAAGCTCTCTGGCGTGGCTCAGATTTACCGGATTGGGTTACTAGACGACTTGAATTGTTAGACCAGAGAAAGCGTTTCGACAATGAGGAGAAAACACGTCGTGGCAGTCTTTCGGAGTGGCTTTAGGATTAGGACGAGATGTTCTTGGGGTATTATTACAAGTGTGTTGCATCATCCTGAGAATGAGTGAGTAACCAACCATCTTAAAAACCCTTTTTATTTGGGATCGATTTTACTATATAAATCGACCCCTTAGTGTATTGTATGTATTTATGATTTCTGTTGATGATGATGCAGACAAAGTGAGAAACTCTAAACGGGATTCACAGATTGAAGATGCTGGTTATGATCATTCAACATATCTTTAACTTGAATGGAATTTTGAGATTGCTCTACAACAAGTCTGCTACACTCATCACAAACGTAATATGATTATACACATCCATGTTGGCCGCAAAAACTAGGGATCTTCTGTACGTAACCCCTCAACAACAACACCTTTATAGTTCTTCATACAACTCTTGAAACATGGCTTTTTGGGAGAACCAATTAGAAACTGCGTATGCTCTGCCTTCTTCATGGCAAGAGAAAAGCTGTCGTAGCCAAATCCAATGAAGATGATGCGGAGGGTGTTCGGTGATGATATGATCCTGGCCAGCAAGGAGACAGAAGCTGCAGAGAAACCGGAGATCGTGGGAAGGATCACTCGTTCAAGAGCTAAGGAGATGGCCAAGGAAGCTCATTCACTCATAGCTGACGGGTCATTCAATCTACCGAGGATCCAAGTCTTCAACATATCCACCCTGAAGACTTCACCCGGTAATGATAACTAGATAACTTAGGTGTGAAGTTTGTACTTTTTTTCCATAGCTGAGTTTTGTCCCAATGGGTTTTCTCGGTATGGTTTTTAATGAGGCAAATGGATCACTACGTCGAGTTATCTAGAAGTCATTACCAATGAGGAATAATGTACAAATCACCATGACTTCTGTACTAGTACAAGTGACTTCTGTACTACTACAGATCACCTAGACGCTTCGTTGTTTTCTTATTTCCTTTACACGCCTTGTTGTTTTATTTTGAACTTCCTGTTGTTTGGAGTGTCGAGCCTTAGGGTTGATTATAAAACCCAAAAGCGACGCCTCCTTGTTTGGTAGCGAAGAAGTTTTATGTAACAAGTATTGTTGAATCTTTCTTCTCTCAATCCGAACTCGTGAATGCGTTCATGATTCCGAGTTTCTAAACACTTTGTGATTAAGAAACTCTTCACTTTATTTTCGAATCCATATAACCATCTAACACTTCTCACCATCGAATCATTGCTCTTCTCTCTCGAACATCACCTGCCGACACTCATAATCCACTTGTGCATCATCACCATCAATTCACGTCGCCTCTTACCTGTCATCAGCCTCCATCAGAGTTTCATCCTAGGGAGTTCGTATTATGTGGTATCAGAGCCAACTCTGTGCCAAAGGCTGAGCGATTCTAAACCCTAATCTCGTTTTGTGTTGTTTTGATTTTGTTCATTTGTTTAATT
This sequence comes from Camelina sativa, assembly GCF_000633955.1. Classification (NCBI taxonomy): domain Eukaryota; kingdom Viridiplantae; phylum Streptophyta; class Magnoliopsida; order Brassicales; family Brassicaceae; genus Camelina; species Camelina sativa. The sequence goes on along the minus strand of NC_025685.1, from coordinate 20,919,723 downwards.
CTTTGTTGTGTTAGTCTCTGCTGTTTTAGCTTTCGTTGTGAGTCTTGTTTAGTTTTAGGATTTTTTTTTTTTGTTGTTCGTTTGTGTCTAGATTACGAGTCTTAGAGTTTATTTTGTTCTTTCACTCAAGGAACGTTTTACTTCGAGTTTTCTTCTTTATTTTGCAGGTACAATGGAGCTTTCTCCAGAAGCTATGGAAGCTTTGAACCAAGCCATGGCTAAGCAAATAACAGAAGCAAACAAGACAATGTCTACTCAGTTCCAGCAACAGATGGAGCAGCTCAGTAACAAGTTTGAGAAGCAGATCAAAGATATAGCTCAAGCAACTAGCGCTTCAGATCAGAGTTCTTCAGAACCGCCTAGTCCTAATGAGGCTCTCCGCTTAGCTAAAGGAAAGGCACACGTGGGAGCTTCTTCCAAACATACACGGATCAGAACAGCTAAGTCACCTACTGGGGGAAGAGAGACTTGTTTCAATCAGAGAAGAAACACTCAAAGCACAGAAAGAGAGCATCGAAGAACTGGTCGAGATCCTACACGCCCACGACGAGCTGAACAAGTAGCTGGGCATCGAATATACTTTGATACAGATAGAGAGTATTCAGAAGAAGAGGAAGCCTCATATCATAACCAAGAGACAATGAGGAGAAACATAAACAGAGATCACGGCAGGGATTATGATCCTTTGAGGCAGCAGCTGAATCATCTCAAGATTCAGTATCTTTCGTTCCATGGTACCAATGATCCAGAGACTTATCTAGACTGGAAAAGGAAGATGGAGTCGAACTTTCAAGTTCAAGGTACCTATGAGTTGAACAAGGTGAAGATAGCCATATCTGAATTCAATGGCTATGCTTTGTTGTGGTGGGAGCAGTTGGGACTCACTAGACATCGACAGAGAGAGCCTGCTATCACTACATGGGAACAGTTAGTCACGCAGATGAGAAAGAAGTTTGTGCCTACACACTACCAGAGAGAGATTCTTAACAAGCTGAGGCGTCTCACTCAAGGCACTAAGTCTGTAAGAGACTACTATCAGGAGCTGGAAACGCTTATGATCAGGGCTGATCTGAGAGAAAGTGAAGACATGGTTATGTCTAGGTTTCTTGGAGGTTTGAACAGAGAGATTCAAGACAAGATAGAGCTGCAGAACTATGAAGATGTGCAAGAAATGGTACATAAGGCAGAGCTAATTGAATCACAGATCAAGAGAAAGGGAGTGAGGTCAACGTTTACGCCTAAAATTCCCAAGCCAAGAGAGTTCAGTAAACCCGCCTTCACCAAGGACAGCAAACCCGCGACAGCCACAGTCAAAGAGGAAGTTAAGATCGATTTCAAGCCCAAGAGTAGCACCTCTACAAGTCATATCAGGTGTTTCAAATGCCAAGGGATGGGGCATTATTCCAGAGACTGTCCTAACAAGAAGATGTTTCTTCTTCAAGAAGGAGGAGAGATTGTGCCTGTAGACAGTTCAGAGAGTGAATCAGAGTCTGATTTAGGTGAAGAAGGTGAACCAGCAGTAATGGGAGAGATGTTAGTAGCACGCAGAGCTTTAAGTGTTCTGACTCATCCAGATGATCGAGGGCAGCGTGAGAATCTCTTCCACACCCGGTGTATGGTTCAAGACAAGGTCTGCACCTTGATCGTTGATGGTGGTAGCTGTACTAATGCTGCTAGTGAAGAGATGGTACAGAAGCTTAATCTCAAGACCACTTCACATCCAAGACCTTATCAGCTACAGTGGTTGAATAACAAAGGAGCTTTAACAGTTTCGCAGCAAGTGGTAGTGAAACTCACAATTGGGAAGTATGAAGATGAGCTGCTTTGTGATGTGATTCCGATGAAGTCCAGTCATATTCTTTTGGGAAGACCATGGCAGTTTGACAGAAGAGTGTTTCATGATGGCTACACCAACAGGCAGTCATTTGAGTTCAAAGGACGCAAGGTCACTCTTCTACCACTTACACCCAGCGAGATCTACAAGGATCAGCTTCACATGAACCGCAAGGATACAGAGAAAGTGTCTCACAGCCTGTACATCAATCACAGCGAGTTCAATAAGCTATTTGACCCAGAGATGACAACATTCATGTTTGTCTACAAAGAGACACTTGCTAGTACCAAGCCAGCAGAAGAGCTTCCACGCAAGATGATAGAGATTATAGAGGAGTACAAGGATGTATTTCCAGAAGAGATACCTCCAGGCTTGCCTCCAATATGTGGGATAGAACATCAGATCGATTTGGTACCAGGTTCAGCTCTACCAAACAAACCAGCTTACAGAACCAATCATGTAGAGACTAAAGAGCTGCAGAAACAAGTAGAAGAGTTGATGAACAAGGGACACATCAGAGAGAGCCTCAGTCCATGCGCAGTACCAGTCTTGCTCGTACCAAAGAAATATGGTTCATGGAGGATGTGTGTTGACTGCAGAGCTATTAACAATATCACAGTGAAGTACAGACATCCGATCCCGAGATTAGATGACATGTTGGACGAGCTATGTGGGTCAACAGTCTTCTCAAAGATCGATTTGAAGAGTGGGTATCATCAGATCGGAATGAAGGAAGGAGATGAATGGAAAACAGCTTTCAAGACCAAGCAAGGGCTCTACGAATGGCTAGTCATGCCGTTTGGTCTCACCAATGCTCCTAGTTCCTGCATGCGTTTAATGAATCATGCTCTCAGACCTTTTATTGGCGTCTTCGTGGTTGTGTACTTCGATGACATCCTCATCTACAACAAAGGTCTAGAAGAACACTTAGACCACATCCGCCAAGTTCTAAATGTTTTTCGTTCTCAATCCCTCTTTGCTAATTTTCTAAATGTTCGTTCTGTACTACTGAGGTTGTTTTTCTAGGCTATGTTGTCAGTGCAGAAGGAGTTAGAGTGGATGATGAGAAGGTCAAGGCTATTAAGGAGTGGCCAACACCCAAAAACGTGGCAGAAGTCAGGAGCTTTCATGGACTAGCAGGATTCTACAGGCGATTTGTCCAAGACTTCAGTACTATTGCAGCGCCACATACAGAAGTTATCAAGAAGGATGTAGGATTCAGATGGGAGGAAGCACAAGAGAAGGCGTTTTCAACCTTAAAAGAGAAGCTTATCACTGCCCCTATTCTCTTACTTCCTGATTTTATGAAAACTTTTGAGATTGAATGTGATGCCTCCGGAGTGGGTATAGGTGCTGTTTTGATGCAGGATAGGAAGCCAGTAGCTTACTTCAGTGAGAAGCTAGGAGGATCGACGCTAAACTATCCTACATATGACAAGGAGCTGTACGCCTTGGTTCGGGCTCTTCAAACGTGGCAGCATTACCTGTGGCCAAAGGAGTTCGTTATTCATACTGATCATGAGTCCTTGAAGCATCTCAAAGGACAACAGAAGCTCAACAAGAGACATGCCAGATGGATGGAGTTCATAGAGACTTTTCCCTACACGGTTAAATACAAGAAAGGTAAGGATAATGTAGTCGCAGATGCATTATCCAGGAGGTACACTCTCGTTTCTACCTTGTCTTCTAAGCTTGAAGGTTTTGATAAAATAGTAGAACTTTATGAGACTGACATCGATTTTGCTGAGAGCTATGGCAAATGCCATAAGTTTGCTTTTGAAAACTACTATAGGCAGGATGGATATCTATTTTATAAGGATCGATTGTGCATACCAAGAGGATCCATAAGGGAACTGTTGATTAGAGAAGCTCACGGAGGTGGACTAGCTGGACATTTCGGAGTGTCAAAGACTCTACTTGGACTGCAAGAACACTTTTATTGGCCTCAAATGAAGAAAGACGTTGAGAAAGTCTGTTCTAGGTGCCATATCTGCAAAATGGCGAAGGGTAAAGTACAGCCCAACGGCTTGTACACTCCTCTCTCTATCCCTTCTCAACCTTGGACTCATATTTCTATGGATTTTGTTCTTGGCTTACCTCGAACCAGAAATGGTAGAGATTCGATTTTCGTTGTGGTTGACAGGTTTAGCAAAATGGCTCACTTCATTGCCAGCCACAAGACGGATGATGCTGTTATTGTAGCTAACTTGTTTTTCAGGGAAGTAGTACGTCTGCATGGAATACCTCAAGTAATCGTTTCAGACCGAGATACTAAGTTTCTAGGACACTTTTGGAGAACGCTACGGGCTAAACTCGGAACCAAGCTATCATTCTCAACCACATGTCATCCGCAAAGAGATGGGCAAACCGAAGTGGTGAACAGGACGCTATCTACAATCCTCAGGACCTTAGTGAAAAGCAATCTCAAGTCATGGGAAGAATGTTTACCACACGTAGAGTTCGCATATAATCACGCTAAGCATTCTGCTACTCTATTCTCTCCTTTTGAAATTGTTTATGGTTTTAATCCACAATCACCTCTAGACTTGATTCCTTTACCTTTAAGTGTGAAGTGTAGCTTTGATGGCAAAGAAAAGGCTGAACAGGTCAGGAGGATACATGCTAAAGCTAAGGAGAACATAGAGAAAAGAACCAAGCAGTACGAGAAACATGCGAACAAGGGCAGAAAGGAGATCGTTTTCGAAGAAGGAGACTTGGTGTGGATTCATCTACGCAAGGATAGGTTCCCAGAAGAGAGGAAAAGCAAGCTTCTACCACGAGCTGATGGTCCATTTGAAGTCATCAAGAAGATCAACGACAACGCCTACCAGATTGATCTTCAAGGTAAGTATAATATATCTTCAACATTCAATGTTTCTGACTTGTTTCCTTATTATGCAGATCCCGATTTGAGGACAAATCCTTTTGAAGAGGGGGAGGATGATATGATCGTGGCCAACAAGGAGACAGAAGCTGCAGAGAAACTGGAGATCGTGGGAAGGATCACTCGTTCAAGAGCTAAGGAGATGGCCAAAGAAGCTCATTCACTCATAGCTGACGGGTCATTCAATCTACCGAGGATCCAAGTCTTCAACATATCCACCCTGAAGACCTCACCCGGTAATGATAACTAGATAACTTAGGTGTGAAGTTTGTACTCTTTTTCCCATAGCTGAGTTTTGTCCCAATGAGTTTTCTCGGTATGGTTTTGAATGAGGCAAATGGATCACTACGTCGAGTTATCTAGAAGTCATTACTAATGGGGAATAATGTACAAATCACCATGACTTCTGTACTAGTACAAGTGACTTCTGTACTAATAGAGATCACCTAGACGCTTCGTTGTTTTCTTATTTCCTTTACACGCCTCGTTGTTTTATTTTGAACTTCCTGTTGTTTGGAGTGTCGAGCCTTAGGGTTGATTATAAAACCCAAAAGCGACGCCTCCTTGTTTGGTAGCGAAGAAGTTTTATGTAACAAGTATTGTTGAATCTTTCTTCTCTCAATCCGAACTCGTGAATGCGTTCATGATTCCGAGTTTCTAAACACTTTGTGATTAAGAAACTCTTCACTTTATTTTTGAATCCATATAACCATCTAACACTTCTCACCATCGAATCATTGCTCTTCTCTCTCGAACATCACCTACCGACACTCGTAATCCACTTGTGCACCATCACCATCAATTCACATCGCCTCTTACCTGTCATCAGCCTCCATCAGAGTTTCATCCTAGAGAGTTCGTATTAGGTGATCAAAGGTTAGAGATTCGATACATGCTTCTTCTAGGGGTGAAAATGACATGGTGCCTTTACAAGCCTCTGATACAGTGCCGGCCCAACATTCATGAGGGCCCTATGCACAAATCTAAAAATGTGTCTTTTTCACCTATGACAAAAGTTATAGGTTTTGTATAGAAGGCCACAACTTGATATTTTAAGGCCTTTTTTACATATCATACAAAAGAAAAAGGCCTTTTACATGTAAATAAAAAAATCTTTATACATATCCTAAAAAAGGCCTTTTGTTTAACAGATTTTTAAATGAAAAAGGCTTTTAAAATTTTAGGCCCGAATTTTTGGCTTCACTTGCTTCCACTGTGGACCGGGCCTGTTCTGATATCAACAATAAAGGATATGGATATGTCTTTGGTTTCGTTGATAAAGGGCAAGCTTAGATTTTGCATTGGTGGGTATATGGCCACCGCGAGAGGAGAAAAAAGGTTACAATATAGATTGATATGTAAGCACGAGAAGAGTAAAAACAAACCATCGTCTATTTGTTCAATATAGATTGAAGATTGTACATATATTAACTTTTGATGTTGTCAATGGTTTAAATTGTCCGCTACTCATGGCCACAAATTTTAAACATGAAAAACGAGTAAAAACTAGGTTTGGAATAGGTGATATATAGAGGATAAAAACTAGTAAATGCTAATAACAAGAGAATGAAATATATATGATAAAGAGAGAGAGAAAAAAATTCAATGGCATGTCTCACTTTTTAAAGTTTAACTTTTTTAGAAATGTTGATGTTTTAAAATTTTGGGAAAATTAGAAATAAAAGAGGTTTTTTTAAACCTTTGTCCATCTATACTTTTTTTTTAAAAAGTTTAGTAAAATAGGTTTTAGGGTGTAAATAAAAGTCAATTATACCCTCAAAAAACAATTCAGATTAAATTTGTATATCAATTATATATTTATATTAAATGTGTAGTTTTTATTAGATAAAATTAGGAAAATATCAAATTAATCGAGATATTAGGTGAAAATCTAGTGGGCTTAAAAGATTTTACCGGATCATAAACATATGAAAAATAAAATAAAAAATTCATGTGATGGACCGTTGGGGAGGCCATGGTTGAAAAGATGGTGCGATGGTGGACTGGAAACATGTGGCCATGGTTCTGCTCCTCGTTGGCTTCCATCTCCACGATTCACCTGTTTCTCTCTGTTTTTTTTTTTTTTTTGAATTTAGCTTCTCAAAACAACATGAAACAACCCGACCCGTTTATATATATATATATATATATATATCACATAATTAAGCATCCCATAATACTTAATTAAATCATCAAACCACAAACCAATAACTACCAATATGCACAACGAAAACATACCAACAACATGAACATTCCTAACCATTCTAACCAACAACCTAGCATGCTACTAAACCAGGTTCCAACATTAATAAACATAACCAAACCAACACACAACGAGACCCTTGATTCCACGAACAAACATTGCCTTTACCTGCACCACAAACACAAATTGAGATGCATGAGTATTGTCATAAACACTCAGTGAGGTTATCCTCCCATCTACTGAGCTATACACACAAGCAACTGAGATTCCAATGTTTAACAAACAACAAACAAACACAACAAACCAGGAAATCACGAATCACACAAGTTGGTGTCGACCGACACCCACTTGGTGTCGATCGACACCAACCCCGCTGACACGTTTTGCTCGAAGCCGATCGTCGAATCTTTGTTCCCAATCATCTCCAATCCATCCCAAACTACCCCAAATGCTTTAGGAACCTGAGGAAACATGAAACCAACCAAACCACGCAAGCGAAACACCACAACAACAGAGAACAGCCATAACAAAAGAGATCTCAGGCTTAGATCAGCCATGGTCAAGCACTCACCTCTTTTGCAGGAAGTTTTGATTGAGAAACGGTGGAAACAACAACTTAGGAAGCTTCTCCTTCGTTCCCAACAATAGCTCTCCCGTCTACAGCCACATATCTCACCAAAAACCCCCAAGAACAAGCCAAAAAGTCTCAAGAACACTCAACAACGTTTTCTCTCTTCTTTCTCTCTTTTCTCACTCAACGACGACAAGCAACACACCCTAAAACCCTTAATTCGTCGCTTCTCCACTTATATACTCAGTTTAGAGATTTTGAATTGAACCAAACTGAACCAAACATCAATTAAAACAAACCGATCAAAACCGGAAATGTTGGTGTCGATCGATACACCAAGGATTACATACGTACCGCCATCTGTAGGACAAGCCTATTACTTAAGAGTTTTGCTTAATAAGATTCCAGGACCAACAAGCTTTGACTATTTAAAAACAGTCAACGGTGTTCTTTATAAGGATTTTCAGGAAGCTTGCTATGCATTGGGATTACTAGACGACGATAAGGAATATATTCCAGCTATAAATGAAGCAGGTGAATGGTTTGGGAAATTTTTAAGAAAATTATTTGCGATCCTACTGCATACAAAGAGTTTAACTGTTCCTCTTGAAGTTTGGAATAAAACAAAGGACATCTTGTGCGAGGATATTTTGTTTAAAGAAAGGAGACGCAGAAATGATCCAGGTATATCAAAATGATTTTATTTTAACTGAAAATATTTATTTTTTTCCGCAAGACAAGATTATAAATAAGTGTTTAACTTTAATGTCGTAGGTCTAATGTTGACACGGGCTCAGAAAATATATGTTTAACTGAAATAGAACTTATGTTGCGATCGAATGGGACGTCTCTTACAGCCTTCGAGAAAATGCATAAACCAGATGATAGTATCATGAACACATGAGTAAATAGGCTTATCGCAGATGAAAGAATATATAAGCCTCATAAACAACAGGAATTCTACGATAAGTTGTTACCAATGCTAACTGATGAGCATAGACATGTTTATGAAGAAATCATTCACTCTGTGAATCACGACAAAGGTGGTATGTTTTTTGTCCATGGTTTTGGTGGTACTGGAAAAACTTTCATGTGGACTATTCTTGGTGCTGATATAAGAGCTAAAGGTAATATTGTTCTGAATGTTGCTTCAAGTGGTATAGATGCATTGCTTTTGGAAGGTGGTAGAACGGCTCATTCAAGATTTGGTATTCCAATCAATCTTAATGAATATTTTGTGTGTTCGATCGATGCCGAATCTGATCTTGCTGATTTAATTAGAGAAGCAAAGCTCATAATATGGGACGAGGCTCCAATGATGAACAAGCTTTGTTATGAAACTTTGGATAGGAGTTTGCGAGATATCATGAAGTGTGACCAGATATTTGGAGGTAAAGTAGTAGTGTTAGGAGGTGATTTTAGACAAATACTACCTGTTATTACCGAAGGAGGAAGAGTGGCGACAGTTTTAGCATCTATCAACTCATCAGTTCTTTGGAATAGTTGTAAAGTTCTTAAACTTACCGAAAATTTGAGATTTCGCAAGGAAACTAATAGTATGGACGCGGGTGCTCTCGCTACTTTCTCAAAGTGGCTTCTTGATATTGGGGATGGCAAAATCAACGAGTCAAATAGTGGGGATGTGAAGATTGAAATTCTTGATGATTTATTAATTAATACAAGTGGGAATCCTATTGAAGCAATAGTTAAAGAGATTTACGGAGAATGTTTTGCAAAGAGGACTGATCCAAAATTATTTAGTGAAAGAGCTATTTTAAGTCCACGGAATGACGATGTTGATAAGATAAATCAGTTTATGCTTACTAAGCTCCCAGGTATGCAAATTAAATAGAATATGGAATATGGATATTGAAGAAAAAGTTTTTATTTTAAAATATGGATAATGAAGAAAAAGTTTTATTTAAAAATGTCTATTAAAACATACCTAAAATTCTTTATTTTTGTCAATCACAGGTGAAGAGAGACGATATCTTAGCTCTGATAGTATTGAAACATCTGACACAAGCGGACATGATGATATGATCTACACTCAGGAATTCTTAAACAGTATACAGGTTTCTGGATTGTCAAGCTATGTTTTGACGTTGAAAATAGGAGCACCTGTCATGTTGTTAAGGAATATAGATCCAAAGGGAGGTTTGTGTAACGGTACGAAACTAATTATTACTCAGATGGCCAATCATGTAATCGAAGCAAGAATCGTGACAGGAAAAAAGGTTGGTGATAGGGTACTTATCCCTAGGATGTATGTTAGTCCACCTGATGCAAAGTTTCCCTTTCGTATGAGGCGACGACAGTTTCCTGTTACGGTGGCGTTTGCAATTACTGTAAACAAGAGTCAAGGTCAAACACTAGAACATGTCGGATTGTTTATACCGAAACCGGTTTTTACACATGGACAGCTTTATGTTGTCTTCTCTACAGTCACAACCAGAAAAGGGCTAAAGGTGTTAGTTACAGATAAAGATGAGAAGTGTCAGAATAAACAATTAATGTTGTTTACAAAGAGATATTTGAGACTGTCTAATTATGGTTTGAAATTGCATTATTGTTTTGGATTGGTAGACTTGAACTTTGTTTTATCTCTTAAAATAAATTGGTTTTAATTATATTTATAAAAAAAAATTTGCCCCATTTTTTACTATATTTTACTTTAACTTCTCTCAAATGATGAGAATGCTATGTCAGTAGGGTGTAGACTTTCACATTGGAAAAAATCATATCCTTAATATCCTCTTATTCTATATTATAAAAGAAGGACTAGAGGAAAACATCACATTTTATTAGTTTCAACAATGTTGATTAAAATTATGTAATTGTTAGATATATCTTAAGTTTATATATTAACTATAAAATGCTTAACTCTAACATATCTCAAATAATAGGATTGTTATGTCATTATGATATAAACTTTTAATTTAGAGAAAACCAATTCTAATATTGTCTTATTCTAAGGGCATCTTATTTTAAATTTTACACATCATTACATTTTATTAGTTTCATTAAAATAAAATTGTTAGTAATACCATTATTACATCTTTTATTATACATACAATAATAATTATTAAAATACTTAATAGTCTAGATAATAGGTAAGAGACGCTAACACGTATAAAACGCAACGTTTAATCGTGACTGTTTGTATTCTTACAAATCTCCAATCCCCTTTTCGTTTTCGTTAACAGAGGATAAACAGGAAAACCCTAATTTGTGGAAATCATGAAGTACGATTCTATATCTCATCTTCATCCCGGCAGGATGAGATGGTGTATCTACGCCAAGGTCTTAAATTCTCGGTATGTTAATGAATTCTTCACAAAATGGGTTCTTCTTCTTGTGGAGAAAAATGTTAGAGCAGTTAATAGAACGAGAATTCTACTTATGTTTGATTTAAAACAGTTCTTAAATCATAGTTTTCTTACACAATGTTTATCAATCTTTGAAGGGTGACATAATTGAAGTTGCCTTTATACCAACTACACTACTCAAGCTCCAGAAGTACATTTACGAGGATGAATGGTATGATATTAGGAATTTCAAAAGCACCAATCCAACCCTCAAGGAGAGGAATACCCATCATCCTTATCAAATCAAGTTTACGGATGAAACAACCATGACTCTAAAGGAATCAATAAATTCCAAAAATTATTTCCGATTCGAAGATTTTGATGATATTTTCCGAGGAAGAATCCACCATCCCATCTCTTTGGTACGTTTTCCTTAAATTAGTTTTAAATAAATTTAGCTAACTTCTGTGAAATTAGTATTTAGCTAACATTGTGTTGAGAAATCTAGAGACTTTTTAGGAAATTTGGAACTTTCTGAAATGGTCCCTTCAATAGAAAAATACATACTGAACTTTTTATACTAAAATAGTTATATCTAAGAGTTAAAAGGTTTTGGAACATTCTTATATTTCAATGTAAAGTAAATTTCTGTCTTTTTGCCAAAATAGATGTTTAGACTCTGTTAATATAGTTATGAAATCTTTGTGTTGAGGAATCTAGAGACTTTTTAGGAATTTTGGAACTTTGTGTATTGGTTCCTCCCATAGTAGTGTACAAATTGAACCTTTTTACCAAAATGGTTATATGTGAGTGATAAAAAGTCTTGTTTCTGATATTTTAAATAGATGCTTGCGGGCGTGTAGTAGATGCCAATGACAACAGAAACCAAGAAAATGGAAATGAATGTAAAGAAGTTGTCTTCACGCTATTAAATGGCAGGTAAGACATATTTATTCCTCTTATAGTGATATAAGATTTATTCATTTGAACCTAATATTAAATTTATCGACTATTTACATCTATAGGAATGAAACAATAAAGTTTCGTGCAGTAAACAACTATGCTACCCGTTTCATGTTTTCATGGGAGTCATCTGGATGCCATCTCACATACAGAACCGAACCGGTGTTTTGTGTACTGCGTTTCTGGAGGGTTAGAGAGTATGAAGGTAACAAAACTTGCTAAATTCAACTAATCATGGACACTACGGGAATATTCGTAGACAAAAGTTTAATAACACTGTAAATATCCCTAGGTTAACCGTGTATTGAAAACACATCGGCCTCCTCCAAGATCTTTATAAAACTGGAGTTTGAAGGACTTGAGCATCACAAGGCTATGTAAGTTCTGAATGTCCATTAAAATCAAGAAGTGTATGATGCTAGGGTTAATGTTTTGAATGTGTTTTCTATATTTACAGCTCGGAATTTGCTGGACGATATTACATAAAGCATAGGATGGAGCATGAAGGTGGAACTTCAGGGACTCAAACTGAAGGTACGGTAGATTAAAGAACATTTATTATATTTCCTAACTTCAGTATAAGTTTATGAATGTTTGTAGTACCAAGTACTAGAAATCCATTTATGGGTTGATTTTAAACGTATATTAATAGTCTAAACGTAGTTATATATTAATATGAGCCTAAACATTATATTAACTTAATTTAAACCAAGCATAACTAATTAAAACAACTGTAATAACATAATTAAACTTAACCTTAATGTTTGTATTGGGCTCAATTTATACTTTCATGCTTTCTAAATGTTCTTTACACTCTTGAATTATAAATTTGCATATCTACAATATTTTATAAAAAATTTATGACTATTCTTTTATTTTCAATACAAAAAGTGAAATAAAATTTATTTACAATCAAAGTTAAAAGATTATTTAATGTCTGATCATAAAAACACAATTATAATTAAAAATTAAATTTAACCTTTAACGTTTCTATTGGGCTTAAAATATACTTTCATGTTTTCTAATGGACTTTAAACTCTTGAATTATAAATATCCATATGTAAAATTCTTTATAAACATTTTTATGACAATTCTTTATTTTCATTTTTAAAAGTGAAATAAAAATTATTTGAAATCAAAGTTAAATATATCTAATGTCTAATCATACAAAATACTATTAAAAATAATCATGTTTTAAAAACATAACCAAATATTTGATTTTACAAATTTAAATTAGAGAAATTTTATTTTTTCTATTCAATTCCTGCCCGCACAGGTGTACGGCTAACTCTCCTAGTATATAATAATTAAATTTCTTAGAACAACAAAATTTTACATGAACAAGGAAATAAAAAGATCGGAGGAAAAGCATGATGAAAACTAATTTTAGCGAACTTGTTTCCAAAACTAGATAGGGTCTATCCCCAAATTGGAATTTAGTTAGCAACAAAAGCAACGAGTTTCACGATCTACGGACAACAGCAGTGGCGAAATAAGGATGGTGTGTGAACTCGAACGACACCTTAAGCGAACGGTCTTGACAGAAAAGGTTCACAGCGACAATATTGCGTTCTGCGACTTGCTCTAATCCCCGTACTTCAGCCAATTTATCAGGATTGTTGGCATAACCAACTTTTATGTCCTTAGCGAGCTTTTGAGCATCATGAAAGTACTCATACTTAGGAAGATACTGCAGCAAAAGTAATGGATACAACTTTATTCCCATGTTCAAAACTATTTCCACCGTTTTATTTATCCATATACAAATTCATCACTCCAACAAAGTAAATTATTCATGTACACAGTCATCACTCATCACTAAAAAACATAGTGAACATTACTACTATGTTAACCAAGTTATTGCTTTTAATCAAATAGTTAAGTGGTAAATCTTCCATGGACATATTTTAAATGAATAGTATATCTTTTTTTCCGTACTATCCAAATTACCTGAACCTTACTCGAGATATTGCGAGTTTAAGTATTAATCTTTGTAGGTACCTGAACTACCTTTACACTACTCGACTCATGAATTACCCGACCCATTTATTACATGTATACTTCAGGTAGTAGATTTAGATAACTGAAATACCCATATCCAACCTTTACCTACTATTACATGCTTACTTCTACAATTCATCTAACGAAGTAAATAAAATTAAGCATAAGAAAGAGTTGTATGGAGCACACTTACGTCAAGACGAGCCTGAGATGTAGATCCTGAGAATGATTCATATGCGTCATATTCGGGAAGCGATGCCTTCTGGAGGAGTTCAAAATGCTGGATAAATTTCTGCAGGTTGAGGAAAATGGGAAGTCGAAGTCATCATACACCTGAATTCCACAACTATGTAACAAATAAAGGGACTTATCCTTACCTCATTTTCGGTATTAAAAGGTCCTTGACTCTTTAAACACATCCCTTCATTTCTCAAAGCAGCAATCATCTACGGTAAACACAAAAGGTTTGGTCAGGTTGAAAGTACTTGATAACATCAATGAAGGAGCTTAAAAGCAAGATATTGAAAACCAAAAAAATTACCACAGCGAGGCCCTGTGCAAGGCAAGTCTGACACTGGAGAAACAATACCCATAGACTAATCCGGTCTTCCCGAGCCATGTCCCTAGACTTATTCCTCTTTGCTTTTCTTTCCTCTGGCACAGATGATGACACGTAAATGTATTATACAAAGATACAAATTCGTTATGCAGTTATGCCAAACCAACTACTGTACAGATGGTTCATCTTCGAAAAACTAGGATACCAAAAAAAAAATGAGTAAATGAATGCTTACCAGTGTTAACAACGATTAAGACCCTGAAACGTGCTCTTTCAGCAAGCTTCCAGAGTATAATATACATGTACCAGTATACCATGCAATACTCACTTGAAGAGTAGAGGTCTAGGTCAAACCCCAGCATGAGAAAGCGAATGGCCACCCAGTTAATTTGCTCATCTAACCAACCATATATATGATTTAAAATGACGACAGACTTATCCTGAAAGATACATAGATTCAAGTCAACATGATTTCCGTAGCTGCTTATCAATAGAGGCAAAAATTTTGGAAGGAGAAAAACAAATGTTGTAGAAATTTAGACTACTGGTTTGTTCCTGCTAAGAACAATAAATTAACAGCCGTCAACTATAGAGGTTTGATTAAATGGACCTGGCGTCTTTGCAAGGAATAGTGATGGTAGTAAACCTACCCCATTTTTTGAAGCCCGTGATGAATCTTGCTGCAACATTTGACCAACAGTAATACCCATCTGCCAAATAAAGTAACACGAATGAATGAGATCTTGACACAAAAAACCCCAAATCAGTATGCACACAATATTAGAGTAAGCAAGCTTACTTATAGCTAAGTAAAGAATAATACAGTTCCAAAGGCACAAATGGTATATAACCTGCACATGGAATACACGCCAGTCGTTTAAGATTTTCCCAAGCTTACGTCTCTGCCATGGGGTATTAGCACATAGTATTTTCAGTAGATTAATCATCAACTGCACCGCAAAATGAGATCAGAGATCAAATTGGGCTTTTTAAGAAAGAAGTCAGTTGAATATTTAGATTTATCCATCATGTATTACTTGTCAGGATCCAGAGGCTAGGAAAAACCCGAAACACTAAGAAGTAAGACCAAGAATTCTTATCAAAGTCTCCACAAAAACCAGTATTTAAAAAAAAAAAATTCTTGATAATTACTTACATCCACACATGCAAAAAATTTCTGACATTGCAGCTTACAAGCCAAACACCAAATATTGAATAAAACGAATACAAAATTATACTATTCAAGGTTTACCAAGTTTCAAACCCTTCTCAAGGAATTGACCATCCATTTGTCTCAATCTAATGAATAACTAACAAAAACCGGAGTTTAATGCTGACCTTAGACAGAGTGGCACTAGGAAAAATAAAGAGTTACCTCAGACAGGTTTGTAGATAAAAAATGAACCCAGCGTATTTTTTAATATACCGTGTTTACCTGATTAAGTTGAAGAATGTACTCATTTGTATGAAGGCCATGGTTCTTCGAGACATCCAATGCAAGAGATCTGGCACAGATAGTCAAAAAGGTATCACGGCCGTAAAGTTTCCCATCTTGCACAAGGAGAAGCTGTAGAACAAGATAGAATTTTGAGTATATAAGATATAAAGGCATTATGCTAGCTTAATACATAAACTTATTTACTAATATTGCACATATACAGAAATTAACAACCAGATTCAACCTCAACTACATATATTATTGCAAATATATTCTTATATTCCCACGTCACCATTACTAAAATCTAGCGAGCAATAAAGAGTCAACAATGAGAATAAGTAGAGGACTAAACAGCTCTGTTGAGGAAGCGGACTTGAGCTGGGAAAGGTGGTTCACAAGAGTTGACTATATTCGTATGGTTCAATTACACAACTCTTAAGTCATAAAATGAGTTGGAAAAGAGTGCTAACAAATATAAAAATGCAAAGCAAGGAAGCGGGTAAGAAAAGAAGCAATATATTCCACTATGCAAACACACCGTAGTGGATGTATGTGAACATCTTCAGTGCAGAGAAAGCCCAAAAAATTTACACAAAACAAGAAATAAAATGATCTACGTGTATTCGAAAGCACATAGCTGCAAGATTTTGGTTTATTAAGTTATAAGTAAGGCACCTGAAGATGAGCCCTAGCAACCAAATCAGGACGAGATTTTTGAAACTGAATCACAAACTGCAAGACGACATCTAAATCTGGTTCCAATGAGAATACACAGATCTGATCCAGATTGTGAAGAAGTTTCACATAATAGTCAATAGCCTGGAGAAGCAAAAATTGATAAAATTAGTTACTAACAAATTTTATTTCAGGCTCTCTCTCTCTCTTTATATATATATAGTGTGTGTATATAGACACACAATATATTATGAATACAGAATTTTAAAGTTCCAACCTTTTTCCAAGAAAGAAGTTTAATAGCACGCGGAGGGGTTGGAGCTGATAATCTTTTGTTTAAAGTAGGATCAAATCCAATTGGGGAACGACCTGATGCAGTTGTACTTTCGTCTATCTCGCTTTGGCCATTTTCAACAATATCTAATCTTAGGAATTCCGCAGACTCCAGAACAGAATCTAGCTCTGATATGCAATAGGCTATGTGTTTCCTTGCCAATTCAAGGCCTCGTCCTTGTGGCCGTCTCATGCAATTAAGAGCGTGTAGAAAATGCTGAAAAGTATAGAGAAAACGTTAAAAAAACTAGCAATGCTCAAGTGCATAACAGCTACTGAGGTAAGAAAAAACGGCTTACGAAACAAAATAATAACTACATCACGACTCACATGTTTGGGGAGTATTTCTAACCATGAATGAGGGTAAATAGGTAATCAAAATTGAGAGTAATGAGGGTAACCAGGTAATCAAAATTGGGAGTTGCAGTACTTGGAAAATATGACATGAAGATACGTATGGTAACTCTGATTGCCACTCCCCAATGTGAGGTAAGGTCAAGGAAAAGCAACTCAATCAAACTCATGTTCTGTGTAACTTTATTTTTAACTACCACTTAGTCTTTATTCTTCAACGTAGTAATATAAAACTTCAAAGTAAGTAATAAAAAACTTGTGTTTATCGATGGACACCAGAATACATATTATAGAAGGAACAGACTGAGACTATATGATACACCAGTTAACATGACCTCTACAACTAAAGTTGAGAAAACGAGCAAATAAATGTAACAAAGAAAGAATAAATAAAGCATGAGACCTTACGGAAACGTATCCGGCATAACAGAGCTTTGCAAAAACTCTCTTCCAGATGGGGATTAGTTTGTAGAGGTTCCAATTCTGCATCTTTAGGAAAAAAAGAAACTCATTGGTCTCGGTTCGTGCTGCTGTACAGCAGTGTTACAATTAAACAATAGGCCATAGAGAGTAATATTTCCAAAGAAAAATTCAACTGAAATGATCAGCAGACTTTACATATAAATCATTATGCAGTAGAAGACTCAAAGTTATCATATATAGGCAGGAAAGGCTAATTTCAAGTTGGTATATGCTCTTAGAAAGCAGTTGCAGAATATCTAAGTCCAATGCATTAGACTGTCTTCAAATTCAAAATCATCATTATAGTGTAAACAACATAGCAATGAAAAGAGGCAACAGAATAATCTTCAATCCCATCATTGTGCATGCAAAATAAAAAAGGAAGATATGCAAAAAAAATAAAGTACCTTCCAACACTCTCCTTCTTGTAGCCTTACAAGCACGCAGCTGACGACAGATCGTTTCTTCGACCGCATTTAAGAGTAACAAGCCCTTGGCATCTTCATCTCCACTAAAAGGAAGACCATATGTCATGGTAAAAAGATCCTCTTCCTGTTAATAAGCAGGTATGAGGTGAAATCATTCAGTATAAAATATTGAAGACAGCCTTTCTTTAGTCAAGAGAAACTTCTATCCAAAATATATCAAGGCATATATTCTTAAGTTTTCATCTGCATTTAGCGGCAGGCAATGGTGGAAATTTTCTACAAAAATAATTTCTACCCTCTGCTAATCATCTCAATATTTTAAAAAACAACTGCCTCGACTAGATGAGAACGAATGCAAAGACTTCATCAGAAGAGAAGAGTAAAGTGAATCCTGTTTTCATCTTCGATGTCTCCAAGCAGGGAACTGTGGCTTCTAATTTAAACTGGGAATATTAACATATAAAGTCAGATAAGCTTATGGTTACTGACAACTATTAAATGTCAAATGGGTAAATAACTACGTTTCTTTATGCCAGAAAACAAAATGTTGGACAGATTAAAAGATCTAAGAAGTAAACATTTGCTTAATACCGCAAGAGTAAAAGAGGACAAAAATTTGTTAAAGTTAATTACTTCATTTGTACGTGCATCTGAAACAACAGAAACAACTGCCCTGCAAGTTGCTCGGATGACCCTACAATAAGAATGCAATAGAGCCTGTGAAGATGTCCTTTCAGGCCTCAGAACATAGATGCATGAAAACACAGTTTGGGCCAGCGAATGACCCATGTGCCACGTTGCCTGCAAAAAAATAGAGAATCATAAGGAAGATACAAAAGATCAACCAAAATCAGGTAACATTTTTGCTTACTTAACACTAAAAAACAAAACAAAAAGAAGACACAAATTGTGGATGAAGCAACTCCAAGTCGAAGATGTTAGCTACATACAGATCTCGTTATCAGAAGTTTCAAAATGCGAAGTGATTAATTCTTTCAGGAAAAGGAAACGTGAGATGCTATATACTTACAACTCACGTAGTATCATATTAGCACATCTTTGACAGAGATTACCTCGCACGCCAGAAGATGGTCCATAATGTCAA
>NC_025685.1:20878498-20900017 GCF_000633955.1 Camelina sativa | reverse complement strand
GTGATTAATTCTTTCAGGAAAAGGAAACGTGAGATGCTATATACTTACAACTCACGTAGTATCATATTAGCACATCTTTGACAGAGATTACCTCGCACGCCAGAAGATGGTCCATAATGTCAATAATGGAGTGCACATTAACAGTACTATCAGAGCTTACAGGGACCGGCGCAAAACCGCTTTTGATGGCTTCATCTATAGAATAAAATGTAGACACCATTCCAGAATCCATCTTTGGGTCCATAATCTAGCATAAAGCAGGGACACTATTAAGTGACGGGAAAGAGATTGCAACAACAAAATCAATTAGACACAGTTTGTGATACACATACTGAAGATAGGCCACACGTAATAAGGGATGTGACCAGTCCATAATGTCATTTTCAATAAAGTTCCAGCATAGAAGCAGAATCTATATCTGTTGTAGAAATAAAGATCAGAGGGGAGATAAAAAGGTTTAGAACCTCCAAAGCAGACATGGCAGCAAAAAGATTGAAATTATCTCCATTAATGAGTTGGCCCTCTTGAAGATCTGCAAAAGAAAGAAGACTTCAATCAGAAAATGATCTCATACAAAGTTCAAAACCAAATTGAGAGTACATAATTCTCAGCCATCGAATCAAAAGCATACTATGAAAACATCTTTAATCCCTAAGAGAGAGAGAGACAGAGAAAGTGAGAGAGAGAACCAGTGCAGGCGGCGGAGAGGAGAGGCGAGACATCGGCCCAGACGGAAGTATCACCGGAAGGGATAGAAGAGTTTTTAGAGTCGTGATGAATCGAAGACGAGTCTTCGTCCCTCAGTGGTTGCATCGTTCGTTCGTTGCTCAGGAACTCGCGAATCGCCGCCGATTCAGCAGGTTTTGCTTCTCTCTCGAATCCTCCTCTTTATGGAGTTTTTGCTACTTGTGGTATCAGTTTCGTCTTTCTCGATGCCACACTTGCCTAGACCATTTAGGGTAATTTCCGGGTCGGATCACCAGCGAATACACCCAACCACCCGATCCTCGCTTTGCGTGCACTTTCTCTTTTTTTTTTTCTTTTTTTTTAATAACACTTACTGTATCATTCTATATTAATTATTTGTTATAAAACAAAAACAAAAATCTCTGCCAGTAATCGGAATTTTTTTTATTAAACAAGCATTAGTTTTGTACAAACTAAATAAAAATTACATGTAAATCCCATTAATCTCAAGGCTTTTTATTTTTTCTGCAAAAAGGGTAAAAACATCATTATATTCTTTTTGAAAAGGATAAACACGCAAATATATATGATCTAATGTTATTCTCGAATCTTTTCTTTCAATCCTGACAATCTATACACCATACTCAAATCCACCCGTTGTATAACCTTTTTTATAGAAATTTTGAAGAAAAAAGTAATGATTCATATATTTACTCGTTCTGTTTCACTTTAAGTGATGTTTTAAAATAATTTTGTTTCATTTTTTTTTGTTAGAACATTTTCATTATATTATACCAAGGTGAAATACAAGGGTGGAATACGTTTTTGAAATCCTAAAGACAACAAAAAACAAAAATATCCCCGGAAGCTTAAGCCCGATACGCGGAGAACAAAAGGTAGAAAACTAAAGCCAAAAGAAGAGCTCTCAAAATCATCGGAGAAGTCGGAAGAGAACATTAGACACGAGACTAAGTACTCCTCAAGAGTCAATGTCGAAAGGACCTGCAAACGTAATTGAAGAAATCTAAGGATAGAGGCCACTGCAAAGATTTAACCCAACTAAAAACAAATACCTCGAACATAATAAACAAGGAACGCGAATTTAATTCCTAACCACCTAATCTTATACCGAAAAATCTACATCTATGACTTTGCGTCCCCATAAGTGGTCATTTGCCACAAGAGATTTGTAACACCCGCGACCAAAACTCTGCGTTTTGGGGGTGGGTGTCGATCGACACCCAAGTGGTGTCGGCCGACACCACTTATTTCTGGTTCGACCAGATTGACTTAATTGTCGATTTTTGGTTGGTTGGTTTAGGGAAAACCATAGAACCGAGATATTAAAGTGAGAAAACGACCTAGGTCGTGTTTTGGGGTTTTGTCATTGTCGCCGTTTATCGTTTTTGAGAGAAGAAGGGAGAAAACATTGTTCTTGAGCTTTTGAGAAGGATTGGTGAGATTCCTTGCTGTTTCTTGAAAGATTCAAAGCTAGGAAGGAGTTAGAAGCTTGCAAGGAGGGTTGGATTCGTTGATGTTGGTCAGAATCTTCCTGCAAAGAGGTGAGTGCATGACCATGGCTAATCTAAGCCTTTGATTCCTTGTTCTTGCTTGTTTGTTGTTGTTTTGTGTGTTTTCCTTGCTGGGATTGGTTGCTACAGGTTCCTACGGACGTTTATGGTATGGGTTTTGAGTATTGGACGATTTGGAAGAGGTTGGGGAGCGAGATTCGACTCTCGGCTTCGAGCGGATCGTGGTTGCAGAGGGAGTTTCGATCGACACCAGAAAAATGGCATCGATCGACGCTGTGGGGTAGTGTCGGTCGACACTTGGCTGGTGTCGGTCGACACCTCCCTTCCAACGAGATGATGTTTGTTTTCATGGTATGTTTTGTTTGTTGTTTGTTTGGAACATTGGAATCACTGTTGCTTATGTGTATAGCCCAGTAGATGGGAGGATTGGCTCACTGAGTGTTTATCAAATACTCATGCATCTCAATTTATGTTTGTGGTGCAGGTAAATGCAAAGTATGATCGTGGAATCAAGGCAATGAAGAGGAGGATGTTCTAGGGACTCAATTGGATGTTGTCTGGCATTGTTAGGTTGTTAGAGTTGGGTCTTTAGGACTTGCTAGGTTGCTGGTTCTTTGTTTCTTGTTGTTTGAAATTGGAATGGTTATGTTTGGATATTGGTTATTTGATTATTGGATATTATTGGTTAATAGATAAGGAACCGCCCGATGTGCGGGTTTAAAGTTCTCTAAATAAAACTAAATTTAATAAAAATATATTAAAATTTATTGTACATTATTTATAAATTTCTTTTTTGCTATAATACACTTATTTATATCCCATATACAAATCTTTTATGTATGTTACCATTAAAAGTGTATTTTTTACACCTAGGTATATTGTATGTTACAAATATATTATTTACCACCATCTAGAAAATATCTACATGAACAAATTAAGCCAACTATTATATGTCTTTTTACTTTCACTTTTGCATAGTTTATTTAGTAACTAAAATTGTTGGCTCAAAAAATATTTTGAATAAAAAATAAATTACATCACAATAGTATATGACTAACCATAGATAGAACCTCAGATCTGCCCTCCTCCTTTTTGGAGAGAACCTTCCGTCCAACCTCCCCCACCTTCCTCCCTTGAGGAGATAACATTGCGTCCAACCTCCTCCACCATAGAGAGAACCTCGGCTCTGCCCTCCTCCTATGTGGAGAGAACATGTTCACCTCTTTTAGCTATCTCAAAGTGGCTTGCTCGAGGAAGCAATGAATCTAAAGACTATTTCCCAACGTCACAAAATCTTTTGATAGTAACTAACGATAAATTTCCTAATGTATTTCATGAAAGTTTATTTGACACACCATGATGTAGTCTCTGTCTCCAAACTCCTATGGATCTATCAACAACGATTTATGTTTTCCAAAATATGTTTGTTGTAGGCTTCTATTTGATTAGCCTATTTTATCCAACCATTAGGTTGATAACCTTCTCCTCTTTATCTTCTTTTGAGATTGAATGAATGATAACAATTATGTTTGAACAAAAAAAAATGTCTATGACCAACCAATCAAGGTTGAGAAATTAGAAGAAAATTAATTTGACATAACTAGTAAAATAATAGAAAATTATAAGCACGGTAATATATGAATCTCAAATAATTCAAATATAAAAATATGAATTAAATAAAACAATCTAAAACTACTACGACAAATTTTTAAAATACAGTATTAGAACAACAAGATGCATATATTAATCTTCCATTTTTTTTGGGTCAACATATTAATCTTACCTATTCCAAACTGAAAAGTAGAAAGTAGGAGTATATTTTAGTTTTAAAAAATAAGGAAAATTTGTATTCCCATTAAAAAAGTTTGACCATTAGAAAAAAGTTGAAAGTAATATTTTTGAATAAATTATTTTGTAAGATGAATAATATGAGACGATCTATATTTATATAGAAGTGAGTATTTATATTTTTTAGAATTAATAATTTTCTGTATATTTTCCTTAATCCCTTTTCTATTTTATGAGAAAATTTATTCGAATGAGCTCATTGTTTTTTAAAAAATATCTTGCTTCCCACTTTCTTGTAAGACGTATTATCGTTCCAAGAATAGAACGCTCTCTGTTTAGTAGATCTAGTACTATATAATCTCTGTTGTTATCTTGCATTTGTGTATTCACCTTTTCTTTATGCTACCTATCCTGCAAATAAATATAAATAAAAATAAGACTGTGAGAAATTTGTTAATCCCAAAAACCTTAGTTATTATGCATAAGCTACTTTGTTAATACTTCAAAGTTAAAGATTGCGTAGTATGCATTATGAAATTGAGAAACGAAACAAAATTCAAAGAAACGACGACGAAAACACGTGGTAATATCTAGGAATCTTTTTATATAGTTGTTTTGATTAGAAAACAAACAAAATGCCTTCGAGACTTGTTCAAGAACGATGATGTGTAAAACAAAAGGATAATAAAAAACAAAGAAGAAAATTTTACAAAGATTAACAAAGCTAGTCGAAATTATTGTGTTTTAGTGAAACATATGTCATCATCTATTTGCTTATAATATAATAAGATTACAATTATCTTATGCATCGTTTTACCAAGCTTGAAAACTGTGATTTCTGATCGTTAGAATTGACACGTGTCATGTTCTGATGAGTTACTAACTTAGATATTTAATCATTAAAACTTACACGTGTCACGATCTGGTGAGTTTTTAACTTTGATCGTTAAAACTAACACGTGTCACCAAAGCTATTTGAAATTATTTTATTTGGTGAAAAATATGTCATCTGGGGTGTATTTACAATCATTTTTCTTTTAGGATTAACAAAGTTTTTTTAATATAATAAGATTACAATTATCTGATGCATCATTTTACCAAGCTTAAAAATTGTGATTTCTGATCGTTAGAATTGACACGTGTCACGATCTGATGAGTTACTAACATGGATATTTAATCGTTAAAACTGACACGTGTCACGATCTGGTGAGTTTTTAACTTTGATCTCTGATCGTTAAAACTAACACGTGTCACGATATGGTGAGTTACTAACTTTGAGAACCAAGCTTTATATAATAAGATTGGTATTGGTTATCTCCATCATCATCATTATTATTATTATTATTATTATTATTATTATTATTATTATTATTATTATTATTATTTAAAAAACAAAACGGGTCGGGTCGTTTGAGTTTGGTATCAGAGCACTTACGGTTCTAGGTTTGGGTTCACTAGGCTTTGTGTTGTAGATGTTTGGGATTGCATGTATTGATTGATAATGTGAGTTAATCAATTGTGTGTGGCATGAAGTCTTAGAATATCCTCTTCGAGCCTACAGTGTGATTCCACGGTGAGTATATGTTTTGGTGTTATTTTAATTGTGTGCTTAGCCTGCTGTTCATGGTAGTGCAGATGGTTAGAGAGCATGTTGTTACTGCTCGTGGTCGTGGACACGGACGTGGTCGTGGACGCGGACGTGGTCGTGGACGCGGACGTGATCGTGGACGCGAACATGGTGGGGGTAGGGGCAGAGTCCCAGTGGTTAGCGAGATTGCAAACCAGAGTGTGACAGCAGAGGGTGTTGGCGAGTCGTAGGGTGTCCAGGAGGATTCCATGAGTGTGGCCGGAGGGGGCGGTGTTGATGCTCCAATAGCCGGTAATGTTAGGGCCCCAAGTGTGGGAGTCCCAGTGGGTTACCGGCTGTGGTACCGGCTCAGGCACCAGTAGTGCCGCCAGTGGCGGCGGGTGTGCAGCAGCCAATGGCTGCGGATGCAGGGGTTCATTCTTGCTATGTCAGCATGCTGAGAGAGATGACCCGTATTGGTACCGAGCAGTTTTCGGGAGGTACTGATCCTACTGTTGCGGATGCGTGGAGGACGAGAGTGGAACGTAACTTCGAGACTTTGAGATCTCCTGAGGAGTTTTGGGTGGACATAGGGGTCCATCATTTGATTGGTGATGCCCAAGTGTGGTGGAGTTCCGTGGCAGCTAGGAGAGTGCAGAGGGAGATATCTTGGGCTGACTTCGTCTTGGAGTTCAACCGCAAGTATTTTCCTAGAGAGGCACTAGATAGGTTGGAGGTGCAGTTCCTTCACCTAGCTCAGGGGACTCGGTCAGTGTGGGAGCTTGACTTGGAGTTCAATCAACTTCTGAGGTATGGGGGTCGGGATATGGAGTCTGAGGAGGCTCAGATCAGGAGGTTAATGAGGGCCCTACGTGACGATTTAAGGGTTCACTGTAGAGGGCAGAGTTATGTTACGCGTGCAGAGCTGGTTGAGACTTCAGCAGGGATGGAGGAGGACATCCGGGCTCAGTCAGTGGCGGCTAGCCCAGCAGTTCAGCCTAGTAAGGCTCAGCATCAAGGAGGTTCTAGCAAGGGCGGCAAGCCTGCGCAGGGAACCAAGAGGAGATGGGAGGCTATACAGAGGCTGAGTGGGGCGATTTGCTTCGGTTGTGGGAGTAAGGATCACAATGTTGCTAGCTGTCCCAAGAGGAGTGCTCTGTCGGCAGCAGCTCGTGTGTGCTATCATTGCAGGGAGCCAGGGCACATCAGACCCTTGTGTCCTAAGTTGCAGCCGGTAGCAGTGGCAGCGTTGCAGCAGGAGCAGCCGTGAGGGCAGCAGGTTGCACGGATTGAGCAGGCGCCACAGGTTCACACGACTGCGGAGGCTGGTGGAACCAGTGCCGGGACGATCACAAGTATAATTTCTGGTATTCTTTCTCTGTGAATTCTTAGTAAGTTCAGATTTTATGTTTGCATGTGATAAAATGTTAGGTTCTCAACACATGAGGTTTGTGTAGGGACCTTGTTGGTGGGCGGGTTTAAGTCCCATGTTATGTTTGATTCTGGAGCTACTCATAGCTTCATTACCCTGGAGTGTGCATAGAGTGCGGGTATCTTGGGAGATCCCGGAGAGCATGCGGGAGTTGTCAGGGTTGCTGGAGGCAAGTTTCTAAGGGTCATTGGTCGAGCGAGGGGTATCGATATTCAGATCGCGGGAGAGTTTTGGCCTGCGGATTTGCTTATTAGCCCAGTGGAGCTGTATGACGTTATCTTGGGGATGGACTGGTTGCATCGGCATATGGTTCATCTGGATTGTCATCGGGATAGAGTGGAGTTTGGCGTTCAGGAGGGAAGTTGGTTTTTCAGGGGATTAGACCGACTTCAGGGAGTATCATGATCTCAGCCATTCAGGCTGGGAAGATGATCGAGAAGGGCCGTGAGGCTTATTTGGTTACTATATCTATGCCAGAGTCAGTGGGGAAGTCTACGGTTAGCGGTATTCCAGTTGTGGAGGAGTTTGAGGATGTGTTCCATTCATTACAGGGATTACCACCATCTCGGTCTGATCCTTTTACGATTGAGCTGGAACCGGGGACGAGACCATTATCCAAAGCTCCTTACAGGATGGCTCCAGAAGAGATGGCAGAGCTGAAGAAGCAGTTAGAGGATTTGTTGAGCAAGGGATTCATCCGTCCTAGTATATCACCGTGGGGAGCGCCGGTGTTATTCGTTAAGAAGAAGGATGGGAGTTTACGCTTGTGTATTGACTACATGGGTCTCAACCGGGTCTCTGTGAAGAACAAGTACCCTCTTCCCAGGATCGATGAGTTGATGGATCAGTTGAGAGGTGCTACTTGGTTCTCCAAGATAGATCTGGCGTCGGGTTATCATCGGATCCCGATAGATGAGGCAGATGTGAGGAAGACTGCTTTCAGGATGAGGTATGGGCATTATGAGTTTGTGGTGATGCCGTCTGGGTTGAGTAACGCACCAGCCGCGTTTATGAGATTGATGAACAGCGTGTTTCAGGAGTTTATGGACGTGTCTGTCATCATTTTCATCGACGACATCCTGGTTTATTCTAAGAGTCCTGAAGAGCATGCAATGCATTTGAGGGCAGTTCTGGAGAAGCTGCGAGAGTAGAAGTTGTTTGCTAAGTTGAGCAAGTGCAGTTTTTGGCAGCGTGAGATGAGTTTTCTGGGTCATATTGTGTCTGCAGATGGGGTTTTTGTAGATCCGGAGAAGATTCAGGCTATCAGAGATTGGCCTAGACCGCAGAGTATCATAGAGATCAGGAGTTTCCTTGGTCTGGCAGGTTACTACAGGAGGTTTGTGCAGGGGTTTCCGAGCAGAGCACGACTGTTGACTAAGTTGACAGGGAAGAATGTTCCTTTTGTTTGGTCACAAGAGTGTGAGGAAGGCTTTGAAAGCCTCAAGAAGATGTTGACTACTACTCCAGTGTTGGCTTTGCCTAAGCAGGGAGAACCCTATGTGGTTTATACAGATGCATCCAGAGTTGGTTTGGGGTGTGTGTTGATGCAGCATGGGAAGGTGATTGCCTATGCTTCGCGGCAGTTGCGGAAGTATAAGGATAACTATCCTACTCATGACTTGGAGATGGGTGCTGTAGTTTTTGCCCTGAAGATTTGGAGATCTTATCTTTATGGTGCAAAGGTACAGGTGTTTACAGATCATAAGAGCCTGAAGTATATATCACCCTGGTAAGGCTAACTTGGTTGCGGATGCTTTGAGTCGGAAGCGGGCGGCTTCGGCTCAGGAACAGGATATGGAGTCTCTGGTAGGAGAGATCAGTGCGTTGAGTCTGTGTTATGTGTCACAGGAGCCGTTGGGTTTGGTGGTAGTTGATAGAGCAGATCTGTTGAGCAGAGTGCGGTTGGCTCAGGAGAAGGATTTGGGGCTGGTGAATGCCTCACAAAATGTGGATTCAGAGTATTAGGTTTCGGATAATGGTACTATTTTGGTGCATGGGCGGATTTGTGTGCCTAAGGATGAGGAGTTGAGGCAGGAGATCCTGAGAGAGGCTCATGCGAGCATGTTCTCTATTCATCTAGTAGCGACTAAGATGTACCGTGATCTTAAGAGATACTATCACTGGGTCGGGATGAAGAAAGACGTGGCTAGTTGGGTTGCGAGGTGTGATGTGTGTCAGCTAGTGAAGGTTGAGCATCAGGTACCAGGTGGATTGCTGAAGAGTCACTACAAGAATATTGACTTTTAATAGCATTGAAAGATAGCATTTTATACCGTTTTGCTATAGTTGATATATCTTTAACTTTTCTATAGCGTTTTAAATTTATAAATGCTATGATATATATTTTGAGATTTTAAGATTTGTAAAATATGAATTCTAATAGTAGATACTATATAGAAACGCTATTGAAAGATTAACGAGAAAAAACTAACTTAAAAAATTAAAAAAATGTGGAAAACCACAAAATCTAGAAACCCTAATCAAGGATAAAACATAAACGGGAGCCGCACCAAGTTAATATCAATCGAAGAGACTCATCACTCCTCTTTCTCCTCTTCTTCCTTTCTTCGTGATATAAGATTGGAATCACTCCAACTTAAGATCACACAAGGATCAAGAGATTCCAAACTTATCTTGCGGAAGGTGGAATTCACGAGCTGGCTCTGAAGCACTCTCTCGTGAATCAAGGGGTGGTACGATGGATAGATGGGTGATTGACTCGCTCAATCGGTGGGATAATCGACTCGCCCGATCAATGAACGAATGAAGGATGTTGAATCACTCAACAAACTTAATCCGCAGGATTCTGAAGCACTAAGTGAATCACTCACAAAGAACTAAAGAACAAAGCAATACAAAGACTCAAACTTTATAAAGAAGAACACGTTTATATTACTTTTCAAATGATCAAGGGTGATTTACAGTGAACGAACTAATGAGCATATATAGGCTCAGCTACACGTTCTAGTGTTCTAAAACAAGAAATAAATCGCAACAATTAATGAAATTATGATCGTTGGACCATTAAGTGTAGAATCAGTCCAAATAAGGCAAGAAGATGTGCCTTGTATCTCGTTAACTTGGGTAGGAAGTGGTGACGTCTTGGAAGCTTCTTAGGCACTTGTGGAAACTCAAATATGCACAAAAATAAAATAGGAAGTAGTCGTTGTGCATTGATGACAATCGGGTCCGGAAAAGGCAAGTAATAATAGAATTGAATCTGCCTGATCTAATGGCTATTATTGCGTGTGAATATCCTCCAAATATTCTCTAGTTGATGTAAAGGCTCTCCTGGGTCCCATTTGTATATTTGAGGCACGTCCAAGTAAAGGAAAATAGAAGTTTCCTTATCTGGCTCCAAGTATATCAACGAACATGATTCAAAGGGTGGTTTGGACTTGGGTCTTCTCATGGGTTGTTCTCCATGGGCTGGGTACTTGTGGTGAATCAAATAGGGGTGTGGGCTTCCTCTGAAGCTGGTCCAAGTGTCAAAAGGCCAAAACTCTTCATAGCTTGCAATGATGTCTGATTCATCTGCGAGTAGTTCAAGTCCATCAGCGAGTAGTTCAGCATGTCTGTCAGCGAGTAGTTCAGCAGGTCCAACGAGTAGTCCAACAAGTACTTAAGCTATGACTTCTTGTGTCATAAAGAACTAAAGAACAAAGCAATACAAAGACTCAAACTTTGTAAAGAAGAAAACGTTTCTATTACTTTTAAAATGAACAAGGGTGATTTACAATGAACGAACTAATGAGCATATATAGGCTCAGCTACACGTTCTAGTGTTCTAAAACAAGAAATAAATCGCAACAATTAATGAAAATATGATCATTGGACCATTAAGTGTAGAATCAGTCTAAATAAGGCAATAAGATGTGCCTTGTATCTCGTTAACTTGGGGAGGAAGTGGTGACGTCTTGGAAGCTTTTTAGGCACTTGTGGAAATCGAATATGCACAAAAATAAAATAGGAAGTAGTCGTTGTGCATTGATGACAATCGGGTCCGAAAAAGGCAAGTAATAATATAATTGAATCCGCCTGATCCAATGGCTATTATTGCGTGTGAATATCCTCCAAATATTCTCTAGTGGATGTAAAGGCTCTCCTGGGTCCCATATGTAGATTTGAGGCACGTCCAAGTAAAGGCAAATGGAAGTTTCCTTATCTGGCTCCAAGTATATCAACGAACATGATTCAAAGGGTGGTTTGGACTTGTGTCTTCTCATGGGTTGTTCTCCATGGGCTGGGTACTTGTGGTGAATCAAATAGGGGTGTGGGCTTCCTCTGAAGCTGGTCCAAGTGTCAAAAGGCCAAAACTCTTCATAGCTTGCAATGATGTCTGATTCATCTGCGAGTAGTTCAAGTCCATCAGCGAGTAGTTCAACATGTCTGTCAGCAAGTAGTTCAGCAGGTCCAACGAGTAGTCCAACAAGTACTTCAGCTATGACTTCTTGTGTCATCTTTGAATCAGATGAATAGTAAATGATTCCTTGATGACTTGGTGTTGCCTCATTAAAAACCTTTCTAGGTAAACCCAGTAGAAAAAACCCTAGACAAGGGAAAAAGAGTGCAACAGTCATATCCTAACAATGAGGTGATTTGACATGATGATGCTTGATCCCTCTTGAACCATTCGACTTCTTAGGGTTAATTTGATTATGAATAATTAACCCTTCTCTTTGTGCTTGACCAGAACTCCATTTGGGAAAAGATTCTCCAAAATGGTCTTCGTGGACCAGTTTAGTGTGTGGATCGGTTGGTTCGCCATGCTCCAGGTTTTGTTTAGTTCTGATATCCGCATCACTTCGTTCTCCTCTTTGTTTGTAATAGCACATCAACATCACCTCCTCCTAAAGCAACCACAACTGTAGGACCACCAGAAAATAGCGCCGCACCATCAGATCTATTCTCTTGGTCGATCTCTGCACCAACAGATTTAAAGATCTTCTCCAGATCAGCGACGGTTGGATTCACGTTTGCCAATGAGGTACGCCGCAAAAACCTTCATCGTTTCTCTGTTTGTCTATCTCTTTCTTTTCCACACTGTGTCAGAGTCGTTGACTCCTCTTCTTCCGTCAAGTTTTAGACCTTGCCGACGAAGACCCTTTGGCAATCGATAAAGACGTCTTTCACGAACTCTGGTTAGTATACTACGGAACAGCACTCACTCGATAAAGCTCTCTTTGTATTCTTTTTTATATTTCTTAGACTTATTCTGTTGCTAAATCGATTTTGTTGGGAAACCCCTAGTTTGCAGCAATGGTTTGAGTGCTGCCCGAGTATGAACAAACGAAATTGTTTATACTGAGAGTTGAAGTGAAGCGTCTCCAAGAAACGATTGATAATCTTACTTCTTCTCTGGAGAAGCAGAAAACAGAGAATGTTGAAGTCTCCGATAAGGTCATGATTTGGGAATTCTTATTCTTTGTTGCTTGGTATCCTTAAGAAGATTGTGTATAAATTTTGGGTTTTCTGTTTTTGTTTTTGGCTTCTCAATTCCATCAATGCAATGAGAAATTGAAGGAGGATAAAGTACAAAGGTGAGAGTCTCTGCAAGAAATATCAACGACTCAGCACTTGGTTAAGTTAAAATCTGAGGTTTTTGATTATACTCAACATTTGATGCTTTTATTTCTACTTATCCTCCATTTGGTGTTGATTTTGTTATTATGTTCGTTACAGGAATATATCCAGCTTACTTCACAGCGTGCTAAGGTAGACAATGATAATTTCAATCCAAAGTCTTGTGGGATGAGCTCACGTTTGAAGAGTGCTATTTGGAGTTGGGAAAAATCAAGATTATGAATATGCCTGGGTGAATAATATGTATACTTAGAAAGTAGAAAAAATTGTAATAATGATTATTATTGTATTCTTCATTAAATACAAATTATTATTATTGAATACTTTGGGTCTTTGTAAATTAAATTAGAGCTTTTAATAATAAAATTGAAATTTAACATTCAAAATTTAAATTTATATATTATGAATAATAGTTTTGATAACAAAAATACAATGCTATTGTAAAATATACAATAGCAATGACATATCAGCTATTAATATTTGAATTTTTATAGCATATACAAAAACTGTTATCTAAAGTGACCGACCTATTATCGCGGTCGATACTGCAACGTTTTTAATAACGCTATCGTATTATTAAGATAGTGTTTTATGGTGTTATTAATAACCATTTTTCTTGTAGTGAGTCTTCCCATTCCAGAGTGGAAGTGGGATATGATTACTATAGACTTCGTAGTGGGTTTGCCAGTGTCCAGGACGTTTGATGCTATTTGGGTCATTGTGGACCGGTTGACTAAGTCAGCACATTTTCTCGCCATTAAGAAGACTGATGGAGCAGCGGTCTTGGCTAAGAAGTATGTGAGAGAGATAGTCAGATTGCATGGGGTGCCAGTGAGAATTGTGTCTGATAGGGATTCTAAGTTCACTTCGATGTTCTGGAGGGCGTTTCAGGCAGAGATGGGCACTAAGGTGCATATGAGTACCGCTTATCATCCCTAGACAGATGGACAGTCAGAGAGGACGATCCAGACGCTAGAGGATTTGCTGAGGATGTGTGTGCTGGATTGGGGTGGCCATTGGGCAGATCACTTGAGCTTGGTAGAGTTTGCTTACAACAACAGTTACCAAGCGAGTATTATGATGGCTCCTTATGAGGCTTTGTATGGGAGGTTGTGTCGTAGCCCGTTATGTTGGACTCAGGTGGGGGAGAGGAGCATTTACGGGGAAGATTTTGTTTAGGAGACCTCAGAGAAGATTCGGGTTCTCAAGCTGAACATGAAAGAAGCTCAGGATCGGCAAATGAGTTATGCCGATAGGAGGAGGAGTGATCTTGAGTTTCAGGTTGGAGATAGAGTGTACCTCACGATGGCCATGTTGCGGGGTCCGAACAGGTCATTGACTGAGACTAAGTTGAGTCTGAGGTGTATGGGTCCGATCAAAGTGATTGCGCGTGTTGGACCAGTGGCGTATAGACTGGAGTTACCTGAGGTTATGTGTGCTTTCCACAAGGTTTTCCATGTGTCTATGTTGCGTAAGTGTCTCTGTGAGGATGATCGGTTGTTGGCTAAGATTCCTAAGGATCTTCAGCCTAACATGACTTTGGAGGCGAGACCAGTGAGGGTGCTCGAGAGGAGGATCAAGGAACTTCGGAAGAAGAAGATTCTTTTGATGAGAGTCCTTTGGGATTGTGATGGTGTTGAGGAGCAAACTTAGGAGCCAGAGGCGAGGATGAAGGCAAGGTTCAAGAAGTGGTTTGAGAAGCAGGTCGCGACTTGAACTTGTTTAGGCTGGTCCCAGTTGTAGTCTGTGGCTGGAGAGGGAATGGAGTATTCCAGCCCATCTCTCTTGTTTACTTGGTCGCTTAGGGGTGGTTGGTTGTGTGACTAAGTAACAAGATGAGATGGTGCTCGGGTACGTAATTTCTGTGAGCCTTGGAGGGGCTTGTGTGGCCTTTATGGCGGGCTGTATAGCCGTTGTGTGGCCTTTGTGGCGGGCTGTTTAGTCGTTGTGTGGCCTTTGTGGCGGGCTGTTTAGCCATTGTGTGGCCTCTATGGCTGGCTGTTTAGCCAGAATTGCCTGTTTAGGCGGTCCTTCGGGACGAGTGGTCTTTGTGACGGTCCTTCGGGACGAGTGGTCTTTGTGACGGTCCTTCGGGACGAGAGGTCTTTGTGACGGTCCTTCAGGATGAGTGGTCTTCGTGACGGTCCTTCGAGACGAGTGGCCTTGGTGGCGGTCGTGCTTAGGCCATTTGAGTGGCCTTGGTGGTCGTCCTTCTTAGGACCTATGTTTGGCCTTGGTGGCGGTCCTGTTTAGGACATATGTTTGGCCTTTGTGGCGGCCCGTGGGGCAGTGAGATGATCCTTGTGTGGTCATGAGGTATTCTAGTGAGGGGATATGTGGTTGGTAGGGCATTGTGTTGTTCTACGCGAGCCACGGGAAGGAAACCTGGTTAGGGATAGGACTCAGACGTGTTCAGAATTGTTTGCTCACGACTCTTGGGAGACTTCGGTTCTCCTAGTACTGCTATATTCTAAGACTTTGTGGCTTGAGAGTATAGTTGGTATATCGACTTCGGATGACGATTCGGGGGCGTGATGTAGGGTGGCAACCCAAGAGAGGAGTATTGGACTTCTTTACACATTATGGCATGCGGGCTTCGGCCCGATGAGGAGGCAATATTATGGCATGCAGGCTTTGGTCTGATGAAGAGCCAATAAAAACTCAAGGTTTAGGCCTGTGAGTAAAGGAAAATCCAAAAGTCGTGACAAATAATGCCTGGAACGTGAGTCTATCGCTTATAGGGGACCTTTCGTAGATCGGTCGGAGGAGTGCGGGCCGTGGAGATGGTTGCACTAGAGTCCTTGATAGATGGTTGTTCGAGATTCGAGGATGAATCTATGCTGGTAGGGAAGAATTGTAACACCGCGACCAAAACTCTGCGTTTTGGGGGTGGGTGTCGATCGACACGCAGGTGGTGTCGGTCGACACCACTTATTTCTGGTTTGACCAGATTCACTTAATTGTCGATTTTTGGTTGGTTTGGTTTAGCGAAAACCTTAGAACCGAGATATTAAAGTGAGAAAACGACCTAGGTCGTGTTTTGGGGTTTTGTCATTGTCGTCGTTTATCGTTTTTGAGAGAAGAAGGGAGAAAACATTGTTCTTGAACTTTTGAGAGAGATTGGTGATATTCCTTGTTGTTTCTTTAGAGATCCAAGACTAGGAAGGAGTTAGAAGCTTGCTAGGAGGGTTGAATTTGTTGTTGTTGGTTAGAATCTTCCTGCAAAGAGGTGAGTGCATGACCATGGCTAATCTAAGCCTTTGATTCCTTGTTCTAGCTTGTTTGTTGTTGTTTTGTGTGTTTTCCTTGCTGGGAGTTGTTGCTACAGGTTCCTACGGACGTTTATGGTATGGGTTTTGAGTATTGGACGATTTGGAAGAGGTTGGGGAGCGAGATTCGACTCTCGGCTTTGAGCGGATCGTGGTTGCAGAGGGAGTGTCGATCAACACCAATTGGTGTTGGTCGACACCAGAAAAAAAGGCATCGATCGACAGTGTGGGGTATTGTCAATTGACACCAAGGCTAGTGTCGGTCAACACTTGGCTGGTGTCGGTCGAATCCTTCTTTCCATCGAGATGATGTTTGTTTTCCTGGTTTGTATGTTTTGTTTGTTGTTTGTTTGGAATATTGGAATCACTTTTGCTTGTGTGTATAGCCCAGTAGATGGGAGGATATCCTCACTGAGTGTTTATCAAATACTCATGCATCTCAATTTGTGTTTGTGGTGCAGGTAAAGGCAAAGTGTGATCGTGGAATCAAGGCAATGAAGAGGAGGATGTTCTAGGGACTCGATTGGATGTTGTCTGGCATTGTTAGGTTGCTAGAGTTGGGTCTTTAGAACTTGCTAGGTTTCTGGTTCTTTGTTTCTTGTTGTTTGATATTGGAATGGTTATGTTTGGATATTAGTTATTTGATTATTGGATATTATTTGTTATTGGTATTGGTTATCTCCGCTGTTTGATTATTGGATATTATTTGTTATTGGTATTGGTTACCAAAATAACTTATTTTGATATGATTGAGCTTGATTATCGGACAAAAGAATCAACCGCACCACCCCATCTGAAGAGATATCTCCGACGAACACACCACTAACCAACTCGATGAACCAGATCTGTTTCTTCAAAGGTAGAGCGAGATTTTGAGAACACGACAAAAAAGGATGAATCGCTGGCAATACAAATCCAACACACAGGTAGATCGAACAAGACATCAACATCTTCAAAATAATCAACAGAACTACACTTGGAAACCATAGTAGCTCCACTTCCGATCTCGTCGAGAGAAGCCAAAAAAATGCTCAAAAACTACACAGCCGACAAGAACACTACAACATAAGGAAGAGAAACGTAAAGAAGCATCGGGGCTATAAAGCGACCGGAAGTTGGCCAAGAAAACAAAGGCGGTGGATTTTGAGTTTTGAGAGGAGAGAGGCAGGAGAGAATTAGGTTTAGAGAGGTATGAAATTTTAGATCTAATTTTGTTTCATTTTTCAATTATGTGCTAAAATTAAATGTATTTAATTTGTTTTGACCAATCATATTTTACATTTTATTTTCCTATTGATTGAATTCATTTTGTTTAATGATATTTCTATGAAAAATATGTAAATTATATGTTTTTTTGTCATCATTGAATCAACAACGCCCGATCCATATCCAATCCCTACTATGTGGGTAACACAACTTAGTGAAGTCGAAATCCGGTGGGATCCGTCGCAGAGGTAGTAATGTAACTACTTGACTAAAGACATTCCCCATGTAAATTATATGTTTTCTTAATTTGTCTATAAAAACCTTAAACATTACTTATAACTAGGTTCGAACCCGTTGTACACCGCGAGTCAAATGTTTTGTAATTTTCTAGTTTTGATCTTTTATGTTTATTATTAATTGCATTTTAGTTTGCAATTATTTACTATTTATTTTAGAAATACAATTAAATTTTGTTATAGTATGAGTATTACTTTTAAAGTTTATTATTTTTCTATAGCTAAAACCTTTTAATTTAACTTGTATATTTTGGTTTTTTTTGGGATACAGTAAATTGTATTTTGAGCTAAAGTAAGTTCTATTCAATATTTTGCAGGTCCAATAAGCCCCAAAAACACTATGGGGTCGCTTCTCTATTTAGTTGATTTTTATTTCCAACAACAAGGGTTTTGTGCTTGATTTTATTTTTTCATTTGTTGCCTTATTTTGCATTTAATTTTGGCCTGAAGGCGAGTTGAAGGACTCTTATAAATTTCCCCTATAACAGTTGTACGATTTTTCACATTTTCTATCAATAAAAACGCTGAATTTTCCTTTTCGAGTGTTCTTTGTCTTGTGTATGCTATTCCACAAGGCTGAGTTTGTGTAATGTATCAGAGACCAATAATAACTATGTGGTGTAATTCATTCCACCAACATTTCCCTTTTTTGATTCCACAAGAGAGAAGCGACCGCCATCGTGTCATATCTTCATCAACGACCATATTTCTTTCACAAGAGAGAAGCGATCGCCAGCTTGTGAAGCCATCATCTATCCCGGTACAAGCCTCACTACCGAGTCTTGTATCAGTCAGCCAGCGACAGAATACTAGGTGCGGAGGAGAGAGGGACGACGAACGAGTCACATGCTCTAAAGGAAGAGGGACTCAGTGGCTGGGCAAGAGACTAACCAAAAGAGAAAAAGATCTGAGGGTCTGATGGATCTGGTGGTTCCGGGGGAGTTGGCGGAGAAGGAGGCTCCGACAGTGGTGCACGAGGAGGCCTCAAAACGAGGAAGGTATATTTATTATCTTCTACCTATATTTGATTGAGTTTTTTGAGATGTAGATGGCATGGGACGTAGACCACATTACCATATTTAGTCAATTGGCATTCTAGTAATAATGCAAAACTAAACCACACAATAACCTAGTGAAAACACAAAACTTAGACTCTAGATCATTTCCACTTTCTTGATGTTGAATGACACCTCCTTTGATGTTTATCAACACAAGTCAAACAATCAATTCGAATTAAAGGCATAAGGAAGAAGACGAATAATAAAACAAACCTAAGATTGATTCTTCAATGTATGTGAAAGAGGAGAAGAAGTTGAATAGTAATTGTTTTTTAGGGATAATATTAGTAATCGAAGAAAGGGGAAACCCTCTTGCATCGTGGATCGTGGATTCATGTGTGTATGTTAAGGGTTGGAATCATAATCAGAATTCCAGAATCATATCGTAGTTTGATTACTAGTTAGTATTAATTTGGGTATTCGAATATACCGGAATACGAACCAAAACCCAAAGTATTTAAAGATAAGATCGGTTCGTTTTTTTTAAGAACCGAAGTCTATTTGAATTGGGTTTTTTGGATTGGGTTAGATTCAGATTTTTGGGTTCGGGTTTTTTGCCCAAGCCTAAACACCAATCAAAACGAGTTTCGATTCACAGTTGTTACATTTTATTACTTGTTTGTGCTCATAATAAAAAAGTTTAACTTGTAAAAAAAATAAACTTGTACAACGAAAAATTAGTATTTTATTTAGGGGTAATTTCAATACTCTTTTTTCCATACCATTTTTCAAAAGTCTCTTTTCACGTTTTAAAAATGCTTCTAAAAAATTGAAATATACTTGAAATAAGTGTGTAACCTTATAAATTTATATACAAACTATATTTGTGAGTGTATAAAATCTTATAAATACTTTATAGATATTATATAAAAATCTTACCTTAGAAATATTTTGTAAAAATAATAAAAAAACGAAAATCGTGTAAAACCTATTAAAATACCTTGAAAAATCTTTTAAAACTTGATAAAACCTTACAAATACGTAAAACCATGTCGCTAAATAACAATTATTATCAAAAAAATACCTTTTAAACTTTATAATACTTTCAGATTTAACAAAATATAGTTTTAAAATATTGTAGATAGGTAAAATGAGTACAATATTTCTCTTAAAAACACACTAAAAAGCATTTTCAAAAAAATCTCTTTTACCAATCATGATTGCTTTGCAAAAAACTTACAGTTACATATATCTAGAGCTCAACTAATAACTCATTCACTTAACCCAATCAACACAGATACTCTTGGTTTCTATTGAGCGACGGCAAGTGAACACATCTATTTATAGCCCAACTAATGTAATAACTTACAGATACATTTATCACATTTCATTTTTAAAAACAATATAAAAATTCTTAAACACAATAAAATATCTTAAAAACTCATCTAAATCTTTCAAAATTCTAAAATGATAAAATCTTACCAAATCTTTTTAAAATATAAGTTGAATCTTTCTTAATAATTCTTGTTTGCAGTCTGGTTCAACATCCGGTTTGATACCAACTTTTAGTTAATATTTGTTTTTTCTTTTTATTTTTATAAAATTTTTAATCATTAAACCATCATCTATCTAATCAGCTAGTAGAAAAAGAACAAAGAAAACAACACGAATTTTCCTGACACGGAAAGAAAAGTAAAAGAGAACACGAATTTTCCTGAGATCGTTACCACGTCCCTAATTCCTCTCCTTCAGACAAATACTTTTTGCCTTCTTTAGTCTTCTTTCTTTGGCATACTTGTCTGAAACAGAATAAAAAGCTTCGTCTTCGGTCAAACTGATTCTAATACTGTACAGTCAAGTCAAAGCTACAAGATCTTGTTCTAGGTTCTGTTCTTTCTCTCGCTTCAAAATTTTCTGGGTTTCTCTAAATTGGTCTTGTTCTACAAGTTTGAGTCAAAAGCTCTTGGTTCTGATTTTGCAACACCATCCATGAATCTTGGGTTATTATTATAGCTTACGTATTGATTTTGTGTTCTTGGTTTGCTTGGAGATCTTTTGATTCTTGAAATTGAGAATTTTGTTTTTTTAGGGTTTAGTTGATGTTTCAAGAATTGAGTAAAGAGGTTTCAAGAATTCAACTGAAAATGGAACCTTAATGTTTTTTAAGACTTTCTAAAGGTGACTTTCTTTGTTGTTTTCACAGGTTTTAGGGGAAAATCTTCTGAACCAATAAAATGGCTTATTGAGTTATATTTTGTTAATAAAAAAAATCAAATTATGGATGGATATGATTTGAGCTTCACAAGATTGGTGTTTACTACGGCTTTGTTGGGTCTTTTAACGTTATTGCATATCAAGGAAACTGCATCAGCATCATTTGTGGGTTGTCTCTCTGATAACTTGACATACACAAAGCCTTATCAACATGGGAGTTTGTTCTCAATTAACGGGAATCCTGTGGACAAAGCCCGATTTTGCCAAGCTATACGGTTTCACAAAGCCAAAGGTTGTATCTTTGGGGATTCTTTCGGCGATGACATCTGCACAGTTCACCATCTACTAGGTAATGCTCTGTTCAACACACAATAAAGAGGATTTGGTTATGTGTGTCATCATTGATAGGCTTCTGCATTTATGATGCAGGGAGAAGGTTTTTGGAAGAAAAATATGTGAAAGATTCTGAGAGTAATGAAACTGGATTTGAACATGACCATGTTAAAGTCAGCATGGCAGCAAGCGGGTTTCTTCTCTTTTGTTGTGCGCTCTGTTGTCCTTGCTTCCATAAGGAGAGGAAAGCAAACAGTCATGAAGTTCTACCCAAGGAATCTAACTCAGGTGACTAATTGTCTCACTTACATTTATCTTTCACATGTTTTTACTTCATTGGTGAGAATATGCAGAGACCAAGAATGTTGCAACTTCTAATTTTGATAGAGTTGGTCTACGCCTTCTCCTTGACATCATAAAAGTGTTTGATTTCATTTAGGCACATAGTCATTGACATAGGGAACAACACTAGTGGTGTTTGGTCAGTATATTGCTTTGTTAGACCCAAAAGATTACATTATGTGTTTTGTTTCCTCTTTTGGAATAACATTTTGACACTCAAGGCTCATATATCGTATCACAGTGCACCAAGTTTCCTCTTTTGAAATGAGCCC
>NC_025685.1:20876199-20877592 GCF_000633955.1 Camelina sativa | reverse complement strand
TCAAGGCTCATATATCGTATCACAGTGCACCAAGTTTCCTCTTTTGAAATGAGCCCTTCTTCTGAGAAGATCCCGCCAAGTCCGTTCCGGGCACCACCAAGTCCGTCCCGTGTGCCGCAAAGCCCATCTAGATATGCTATGTCCCCGAGACCTAGTAGACTGGGACCCTTGAATCTGACCATGACTCAGATTGCTGCAGCAACTGGCAATTTCTCGGAAAGTCATCAAATTGGTGAAGGAGGCTTTGGGGTTGTCTATAAGGGCTACCTTGATGATGGCCAGGTGGTTGCCATTAAACGAGCAAAAAAGGTACTTTTAATAGTTCTTCAGCTTTAATTTTCTTGTGGTATCAAAATATTAATTATAGTTTGTTTAGTCAGTCAAAGCCTATAATATTGATAGAGAAAATGTTGACAAAAGCTAATAATTAACTGATATGTCGACCTTAACTTTTTCGGTAATAGAGTTCACCGGGCACTTTGGTCTAGTTGTGTTAGAAAATCATGTTCACACTCTAATATATATTTGGTTTAGTCTTACTGAGTAATGGTGTTTTGTGTCTCCAAGATTAGAACTCGAACTATGGATCTTTCAGGGAGCTAATGTAGAAGATACAAATGGAGCTATCCATTCTTGGTTTTTTAATCTTAAAGACAAAAGATTTAGCACTTAAGTCTGTTGTAATTTAGTAGGTTAAGATGAATAATATATCTCCATCTGCTCATTTGTATTATACACCTCAAAGTATTTTTATGAGTTGTAAATCACAATTTTCATGCAGGAACATTTTGAGAATCTGCGAACAGAATTCAAAAGTGAAGTTGACCTTTTGTCCAAAATAGGCCATCGAAATCTAGTGAAGCTTCTTGGCTACGTTGATAAAGGAGACGAGCGGCTTATCATAACCGAGTATGTCAGAAATGGTACACTCCGGGAACATTTGGATGGTAAGAACTTATTTTTTTTTTTGAATTTAATGTTAAATTATATTCAAAGTAAGAACTTATTTACATTTGCCCGAGCTTGTCCCGGCTATAAAAAACGTATAAATATAAAACAACAAAGGCTCATTTTTGTTATTATTGCAGGTACTAGTGGAACCAAACTTAATTTCAATCAAAGGTTGGAGATTGTGATTGATGTCTGCCATGGATTGACTTATCTCCATTCATATGCAGGTAGAGAATGTTGTGCTTAATGATTGTTTTCCTTATTACAAAACTATAAATAAATATTGTAAGGATCTTATTCAAGACTATATGATGTTTTTGTTTTCTCTGTATTTGAAACAGAAAGACAGATAATACACCGTGACATAAAATCCTCCAACATTCTCCTCACGGATAGCATGAGAGCCAAAGTGGCAGACTTTGGGTTTGCAAGAGGCGGTCCT
>NC_025685.1:20874746-20875538 GCF_000633955.1 Camelina sativa | reverse complement strand
AAAGTGAAGTTGACCTTTTGTCCAAAATAGGCCATCGAAATCTAGTGAAGCTTCTTGGCTACGTTGATAAAGGAGACGAGCGGCTTATCATAACCGAGTATGTCAGAAATGGTACACTCCGGGAACATTTGGATGGTAAGAACTTATTTTTTTTTTTGAATTTAATGTTAAATTATATTCAAAGTAAGAACTTATTTACATTTGCCCGAGCTTGTCCCGGCTATAAAAAACGTATAAATATAAAACAACAAAGGCTCATTTTTGTTATTATTGCAGGTACTAGTGGAACCAAACTTAATTTCAATCAAAGGTTGGAGATTGTGATTGATGTCTGCCATGGATTGACTTATCTCCATTCATATGCAGGTAGAGAATGTTGTGCTTAATGATTGTTTTCCTTATTACAAAACTATAAATAAATATTGTAAGGATCTTATTCAAGACTATATGATGTTTTTGTTTTCTCTGTATTTGAAACAGAAAGACAGATAATACACCGTGACATAAAATCCTCCAACATTCTCCTCACGGATAGCATGAGAGCCAAAGTGGCAGACTTTGGGT
Source organism: Camelina sativa (assembly GCF_000633955.1). NCBI lineage: Eukaryota > Viridiplantae > Streptophyta > Magnoliopsida > Brassicales > Brassicaceae > Camelina > Camelina sativa. The sequence continues at coordinate 20,874,974 of NC_025685.1, read as the reverse complement.
TTGCAAGAGGCGGTCCTACTGACTCGAACCAGACCCACATTTTAACACAAGTGAAAGGAACAGTTGGTTACCTAGATCCTGAGTACATGAGGACTTATCAGCTCACTGCAAAAAGCGATGTTTACTCGTTCGGGATTTTGCTTGTGGAAATACTCACAGGCCGTCGACCAGTAGAAGCCAAGAGACCTCATGATGAGAGGATTACGGTTCGATGGGTAAGCCACTTAA
>NC_025685.1:20776695-20874149 GCF_000633955.1 Camelina sativa | reverse complement strand
ATATATATATATATATATATATATATATATATATTTTGTTTTCTTCTCATACTTGCATCCCTTACTAAATCGACTTTGCGGTTCTGGTAGGCATTCGACAAGTACAATGAAGGGAAAGTGTATGAACTGGTGGATCCGAACGCGAGGGAACGAGTGGACGAGAAGATACTAAGGAAGATGTTCAGTTTGGCATTTCAATGTGCTGCTCCTACAAAAAAAGAGCGCCCGGACATGGAAGCTGTTGGGAAGCAGCTTTGGGCTATAAGATCCAGTTATCTTAGGCGCTCAATGGTATAATATTTTAAAATAAATGTCTTTCACACGTCCAAAACACCCTCCAAAACACACAACTGCTAGACTTTCTTTGTTAGATAATATTACTTCTTTTTACAATTTGCCTTCTTCAAACCACTTCTGTTCACTGGCTTTCTTGCGAGATTTTGTTGATTTCAAATGAGTTGTCTGATTTATGACTGAGTACTTCTGAGTTGGGTACTGCCACCGAAACAGTCGAACAGAACCAAGCCTAAAATGCTAAACTGAAACCCAACCAGCATTTACAAACCGCTTGGTTTCGTTATTTTAAAAATCGGAAAAACCAAAACCGAAACTACGTTTGTGGAACACCAAACAAGAGAGCAAGGGTCTCCACTGCATTATCTGGGACAAGCTCTGCTTATTTCCCTCAGAAGGAGGCTTAAGCTCCATAACATTCCAGGCTTAAACTACATTTAGCCCTTCTAACGAGGCAATTTTGAAGGCTAAATGCCCTTCCCAAATTCTCAACAAAAAAATTGAAAAAAAAAAGAATTGAGTACAAATTACTATTTAAACTATAAAAAATCGTAAAATCTGTGTGCAAATCTTTTTAAGATTGTAATTGTGCTTAAAACTTTTATTATTTAAACTCTTTTTAAAATATAAATAAATATAAGGATTCACAAAAAAGTCTACAATATTATATTATGTAATTAAATGTAAGTAAATATAAGGATTCTTTTAATATTGAGAAATTGTTAAAGATATTTTTTTCTAGATAAGTCCTTTTCAAAAATTTCATTTATCTTGACCATTTTCGTTTTTATCCTCTTTTACACAACTATAATATGTTAAGTTAATTTTTACATTTTTTTTTAGGTTTGACTTCTTTACTTTATATTTAGAGTTTAGAATATAATCATTGTATACACTCCAAATTCATCCCGAACTATTACAATTAGTCAAATGCATTAGAATGTCACACATTCTGACCCTAGAAACTGTAACAACGCTGTTTACTACTTAAAATCTACGTTTTCTCGGTTTTAACCTGTTGCAGGACAAAATGGGTATAAGTGGTCTAAACACTCCAAATTCATCCCGAACTCTTACAATTAGTCAAATGCATTGGAATGTCACACATTCTAACGCTAAAAACTGTAACAACGCTGTTTACTGCTTAGAATCAACGTTTTCTCGGTTTTAGCCTATTGCGGGACAAAATGGGTATAAGTGGTCTAAACACTCCAAATTCATCCCGAACTCTTATAATTAGTCAAATGCTTAGATTGTTACATATTTTGACCCTATAAAAAGTAATATAGCTGTTAACTGCTTCGAATCAATGTTTTCTCGGTTTTAATCTGTTTCGGGACAAAATGGGTAAAAGTGGTGTCTAAACAGTCCAAATTCAACCCGAACTCTTATAATTAGTCAAATGCTTAGATTGTTACATATTTTGACCCTATAAAAAGTAATATAGCTGTTAACTGCTTCGAATCAATGTTTTCTCTCGGTTTTAGCCTGTTTTCTAGGTTTAAGCCTGTTTTGGGATAAAACGGGTTTAAGTGTTATCTAAACACTCCAATTTCATCCCAAACTCTTACAATTAGTCAAATGCATTGAAATTGTCACAATTCTGACCCTAGAAACTGTAACAACGCTGTTTACTTCGTAGAATCAATGTTTTCTTGGTTTTACCCTGTTTCAGGACAAAATGGGTAAAAGTGGTGTCTAAACACTCCAAATTCAACCCGAACTCTTGTAATTAGTCAAATGCGTTGGATTGTTACATATTTTCACCCTAGAAAGAGTAACATAGCTGTTTACTGCTTCGAATCAATGTTTTCTCTCGGTTTTAGCATGTTTTCTCAGTTTAAGCCTCTTTTTGGATAAAACGAGTTTAAACGTTGTCTAAACACTCCAAATTCATCCAAACTCTTACAATTAGTCAAATGCATTGGAATGTCACATATTCTGACCCTAGAAATTATAACAACGCTGTTTACTTCGTAGAATCAATGTTTTCTCGGTTTTAGCCTGTTTCGGGACAAAATGGGTAAAAGTGGTGTCTAAACACTCCAAGTTCAACCGAAACTCTTATAATTAGTCAAATGCATTGGATTGTTACATATTTTGACCCTAGAAAGAGTAACATAGCTGTTTACTGCTTCGAATCAATGTTTTCTCGGTTTTAGCCTGTTTCGGGACAAAATGGGTAAAAGTGGTGTCTAAACACTCCAAGTTCAACCGAAACTCTTATAATTAGTCAAATGCATTGGATTGTTACATATTTTGACCCTAGAAAGAGTAACATAGCTGTTTACTGCTTCGAATCAATGTTTTCTCGGTTTTAGCCTGTTTCGGGACAAAATGGGTAAAAGTGGTGTCTAAACACTCCAAGTTCAACCGAAACTCTTATAATTAGTCAAATGCATTGGATTGTTACATATTTTGACCCTAGAAAGAGTAACATAGCTGTTTACTGCTTCGAATCAATGTTTTCTCGGTTTTAGCCTGTTTCGGGACAAAATGGGTAAAAGTGGTGTCTAAACACTCCAAGTTCAACCGAAACTCTTATAATTAGTCAAATGCATTGGATTGTTACATATTTTGACCCTAGAAAGAGTAACATAGCTGTTTACTGCTTCGAATCAATGTTTTCTCGGTTTTAGCCTGTTTCGGGACAAAATGGGTAAAAGTGGTGTCTAAACACTCCAAGTTCAACCGAAACTCTTATAATTAGTCAAATGCATTGGATTGTTACATATTTTGACCCTAGAAAGAGTAACATAGCTGTTTACTGCTTCGAATCAATGTTTTCTCTCGGTTTTAGCCTGTTTTCTCGGTTTAAACCTGTTTTGGGATAAAACGGGTTTAAGTGTTGTCTAAACACTCCAAATTCATCCAAACTCTTACAATTAGTCAAATGCATTGGAATGTCACATATTCTGACCCTAGAAATTATAACAACGCTGTTTACTTCGTAGAATCAATGTTTTCTCGGTTTTAGCCTGTTTCGGGACAAAATGGGTAAAAGTGGTGTCTAAACACTCCAAATTCAACTCGAACTCTTATAATTAGTCAAATGCATTGGATTGTTACATATTTTGACCCTAGAAAGAGTAACATAGCTGTTTACTGCTTCAAATCAATGTTTAAGAAAATCAATGTGTGAAATGCTCAACCCAGCTGCTACCAAGGAAAAAGAAGTCCGGTTCATCCCACCCCCTTATAAGCCTCCACTACCTTTCCCAGGAAGATTTAAGAAGCAGATGTTTGAAAAGTATAAGGCACTGTTTGACAAACAAGTTAGAGAAATTGAGTTTAGGATGCCTTTGCTTTGATTCCTCCCTATCAGAAATTCCTGAAAGATGTTGTAATTGAAAGGATCAATGAAGTTCAAGGAATGGTAGTTCTTAGCGATGAGTGTAGTGCTATAATCCAAAAACAGGTAAACCCACGGAAGTTAAGAGATCCAGGTTCTTTCACACTGCCTTGCTCCATCGGTCCACTGACTTTCAACAGATGCCTCTGTGATTTGGGAGCTTCAGTCAGCCTAATGCCCCTGTCAGTTGCAAAGCGCGTAGGGTTTACAAGGTACAAGCCATGCAATATATCCCTGATCTTAGCTGATATATCAGTAAGATTGCCACATGGTGTTTTGGAGGACTTACTAGTAAGAGTTGGAACAGTAGAAATCCCAACAAACTTTGTTGTTGTGGAAATGGATGAGGAACCTAAATATCCTCTGATCCTATGAAAACCATTTCTAGCCACATCAGGAGCTATTGTAGATGTAAGGAAGGGTAAAATTGATCTCAACTTGGGAGAGGACTTCAGGATGACATTTGACATTTTAGAGACCATGAAGAAACCAACAATTGGAGGACAAATCTTTTGGGTTGAAGATATGGACAAATTAGCAGGGGAGCTGATGGAAGAATTATCAAAACAAGATCACCTTAAAACTGCTTTGACCAAAAATGGGGAAAAAGGGTACTTATATAGAGAAACCAAGGCTTACGAAGAAATGTTAGACTCTTAGAGAGAATGTGATATTCCAGAAGAATTTGAGGGGTTACCAGTATCAAGAGAGGAAGTTTGGTCAGTTCAGATCATAAACACAGAGAGCTCGACCGCGCACTCGAGTATGTACTCGATCGAGCAGAAGCAGCACTCTAGCATATACTCGCTCGAGCGGAGGAAGTACTCGACCGAGCACTTAGCCAAAACTCTCACTGATGACTGGTCTGAGCTAAAAGCACCAAAAGTGGAACTCAAACCACTCTCTTCTGGGCTAAGGTACGTATTTCTGGGAATTAACTCTACTTATCCAGTAATAGTAAATGCTAGTTTGAGTAATGAAGAGCTTGATTTGCTAGTTGCTGAGCTTAGAAAGTTTAGGAGAGCTATAGGCTATTCCTTGGATGATATGTAGGGAATTTCACCTAGTCTTTGCATGCATAGAATTCATCTTGAAAATGAATCTTATTCCAACATAGAACCCTAAAGAAGACTTAATCTAAACCTTAAAGAAGTAGTAAAGAAAGAGATTCTCAAGCTGCTTGGTGCTGGTGTGATCTACCCTATCTCAGATAGTACTTGGGTCTCACCAGTACACTGTGTGCCCAAAAAGGGAGGAATTACTAAAGTTAAGAATGATCAAGATGAATTAATCCCAACTAGAACCATAACACGACATAGGATGTGTATTGACTACAGAAAACTTAACTCAGCTTCTAGAAAAGATCATTTCCATCTCCCATTTATTGATCAAATGCTTGAAAGGCTAGCTAATCACACCCATTACTGTTTCTTGGATGGATACTCTAGATTTTTCCAAATACCAATTCATCCTAATGATCAACAAAAGACAACATTCACATGCCCATATGGTACTTTTGCTTATAGAAGAATGCCATTTGGACTATGTAATGCACCAGGTACCTTCTAAAGATGCATGATGTCTATCTTTTCTGATCTTATTGAGGATGCTGTTGAAGTTTTCATGGATGACTTCTCTGTCTATGGAGACTCTTTCTCTTCTGTCTAACTAACCTATGCAGGGTTCTAAAAAGGTGTGAAGAGACAAATCTGGTTCTGAACTGGGAAAAATATCACTTCATGGTTCAAGAGGGGATAGTTCTTGGACATAAGATTTCAGAGAAGGGGATTGAGGTTGATAAAGCAAAAATTGAAGTCATGGTACAACTTCAACCACCAAAGACAGTAAAAGACATAAGAAGTTTCCTGGGACATGCTGGGTTCTACAGGAGATTTATCAAGGATTTTTCCAAGATTGCTAGGCCCTTGACAAGTTTGTTGTGCAAGGAAACTGAGTTCAACTTTGATGAAGAATGTTTGAAAGCTTTTAAGGAGATCAAGGCTGCTTTGATATCAACACCAATAGTTCAAGCCCCAAACTGGGATCTACCATTTGAAATCATGTGTGATGCTTCTGATTTTGTTGTAGGAGCAGTCTTGGGACAAAAGAAGGACAAGAAGCTGCATGTTATACATTATGCAAGCAGAACTTTAGATGAAACCCAAGGGATATATTTAACCACAGAATAGGAACTTTTGGCAGTAGTGTTTTCATTTAAGAAGTTCAGAAGCTACCTAGTGGGTTCCAAGGTGATTATGTATACTGATCATGCTGCTTTGAGGCACATTTACTCAAACAAAGACACCAAACCTAGGCTTTTAAGGTGGATCTTGCTTCTACAAGAATTTGATATGCAAATAGTGGATAAGAAGGGTATAGAGAATGGAGTAGCTGATCATTTGTCCAGAATGCAGATCGACGAGGCAATACCGATTGATGATTCAATGCCTGAAGAAAAGCTGATGCAGCTTGAAACTACTCGACCCACCACTCGAGCATGCACTCGAGCGAGTGTGTTTGGACACCCGATCGAGCAGGACCAGATGGAGGAATAGATGGCAGTTGACAGTGAAGACTTACCCTGGTATGCTGACATAGTGAATTATAAAGTTTGTGGACAGATTCTTCCAAAATCCATAAGGTACCAATTTCACCTTTACCTTGTAAATAGCATTGCATTTCTTGTTCTGTTTTATTTTAAGTCGTGAATCCTCTTTCAAAATTCTCTTACACAAGGGACTGTGTAATTTAAGTTTGGGAGAGGGTTTGAGATGACATTTGACATTGTTTTCTATTTTCTTAGTTCAAATTTTAGCATTATCATATTAGAATTTGCATTTCATCTAAGGCATAGAAAAACCAAAAAACAAATTTGAAATTTTTTTCACAAAAATCTCTAAAAAACAGAGTGTTCATGTAGTTTGCATTGCATATTAGGATCTTGTTTAGCATGTTTCATCTAGGACTGTTTCATATTTGTATTAGGGATCTATGATGAGTTTAGCCTTGTTAACTTGCTTGAATTCACTAAGCTAGGATCAATGCCAAGTTAATAGTACTTTGATGCTAGTTGAGTAGTTAGAAACATAAGATTGAACCAAGTCTAGAATTCCTATATCGCATTCTGTCTAAACTGAAGCATGTGGTGATATGAAACCATTTCCTATTTATAAGAACCTAATATTGACTATTAATTATCAGTTTGTGCATTGCTTTATACTCATGGATACTTTATACATATTTGGATCATCTTTTCCCACTTTCACCACTCTTGTTGATCCAAGTAGCTGATTTCATCATTGAATCAGTTTTCCCCTACCCTTAACCAACCCTTCTTTCAAGCCATGTTAAATCTTGTGTGTGTAAGGCCTATTTTGGGATTGAGCTTGGTAGAAAGTGTTAGGTTTGAACTGACAAGAATAAAACCTTGTGTAGTTCTAGTTTGCATTCTTCAAACTAGATAGGACTAGGTGGCTTAAATTCTGGGTTAGGGATTTGGTGAGTAAAAAAGAAAATAAAAGAGTGAAAAGAGAAAGGAAAGGGTAAAGTCCTTAGGAGGGAAATGTTTTCAAGAAAATCCAAACTCTAAGTGAAAGAATGGGAGCATTGAAAGTTCTAAGTAAGGTTCTGGTCAAAGAAAAGAAAGAAAGAAAAGAAGAGTCTATAGAAAAGCTTTATGACTTGGGGAACAAGTAAGAGTAAGAACCTTAGCAAATAAGAAAGAAACCCCATTCCACTAAGAGAAATCAAATAAGAAACCCCTCCTAGGACAGAAAAACAAAGAGAAAAAGGGCAAAAGAGAAAAGATGAAGTTAAAGGGTAGAAATAGGACATCATGGGTTTAGAATGATTAGGAACAAACACTTTGGGTGCCTTTGGGTAGACAAGGTTCTGTTCTTGTATGTGTCTAAGTGATCTTACCTTTAGCCTTCTTCTAAAGCTCAATCCACTTTTTGTGAGAGAACCCTTGTTATTGATAAGCCCCACTTAAAAGAGAGACCATTTTTGTCTCTAAACCCTTATTACCAAGCCAAATGAGTTTAAGCATTGCATAAGCTGATTCATGTTCTTGTTTAATGAATGTTAAAGGAAATGGTTGATTTGAATGCATATTGAAGTCTAAGGCTTGAATCAGTTAAGGTAGTGAAAGGCTTGTCTAAAATCTTTAAGTACAGCTCATTCACCTTGCATCCTAGTACTAGTAACTTGGACATTGATTCTAGGTAGTCTATTAGCATGTTTAAGGTTCTGAGATCCCACTTTCAAACCTCACTTTCCAACTCATGTCTTGTTTGTTTGCTTGAGGGTAAGCAAAGACTAAGTTTGGGGGTGTTGATGTTCACATATTTTACCTTGTCCTACCTTAGTTTATTTACACATTTTGCATGTTTTACTAGCTTGTTAGGTCATCATTGAGTAGTTTTAGGGCTGTTTATGCATTAGGGTAGATTTGCATTGCATTGCATTGTTTCTTGCATAAACAAGTGATTTAGGACCCAATGGAGCATGGATAAGTGCTGAGGGAGAGTGAAGTCATCAAGAGAAGCAGACAAAGGAGCTAGAGCAGAAAAGAATCAAGGTCCGGGAGTTCACTCGACCAGACACTCGATCGTGTGCTGAGAGGGACTCGACCGACTGAAAGGAGCAGAAGAAGACCTGACTCGACCATGCACTCGACCGAGCACCTGGTCGAGTCAACCGAGCCGCCTCTCTATTTTGTCCTGTAGCCACTTTAGGGATGTCCTACTTTTCTATATATACCCTTTGTACTCTATGGCCGCTGACAAGCCACTTTACAGAGGAAAAATATCACAAAAACCTAATTTTTACCCTTTTGGGGATTTAGCTTTTAAGTTTACATCATAAACACTTTTAAGTTTATTTCCTTGAACAAATTTGTAGACCTTCATCTTATCTTTTTAATCATGGAAGTTTCACTGATTTACGGTTTATGATTTTGCTCATCATGTGTTGTTCATATGAGTAGTGTGTTAGGATATTAGGGATGGATTAGGCTGGATGAGAGTTATGTAAGTTTAGACTGACCAAGCTTGATTGTTTAAATATCTCTTCTGGGTTGGGTGTGCTCTAAGATGTTCTTATATCTGAGAGGTTAAGAACAAATCCAAGGTTGCTTAGCATCATACCAATGTTTAAGCTTCTGGATAATACTAATACTAGAGATTACTGTTCATATCCCAAGATATTGGTTGTGTAGGAAGGTTTTTGACATATGATGATCTGGATCTTTATGCCTGCTTTTATATGCAATAGCTAGTGAGAACTAGATCTAGGAGTATCTAAGCTTGATTGTTATTGTCATGAGAATGGATTAACAAGTATTGGAAGATCATTGTCTAGAGGTAGCTCACTGTTGATTGAGGTTTGTTGGTCAGTTTAGATTAGTATAGGTCAATTCCAGCCCATGAATCTATCCCTAGGACCTTCTGTGTTTATTGATTTCTCTAGTTGATTATTGTTATCCGTTTTCTGTTTGATTTACTTTCTACCTGCTCAGTTTGATTGTTAAGTTCTATTTCTGTTCTTCGTAGCTTCCCACTCGACCTTGTACTCGATCGAGCATACGATCGAGTTCTTGCTCGAGTCTGTTCCCAAGTTCTTGTTTTATGTCCTGCATCTTTCTAGTTTCATTCTTGTTTCATTGCATATCTTAGTTTCAGTTATTATTTTGCATTTAAACTGTTAACTTGTTAGTTTTACATTTTGCATTTACATTTCTATCATCAAACTGATACACCAAAACCATTTTCATATTTGGCTTAACTTAGATAAGTGTTTACATCTTGACTGCTTGCATCATACTCATTATGGATTGACATCTCTTATACTGCAACTGCATAAGAGTAATTGAAACCTCTTGCATTCCACCTTATTATATATATCTTTGGTTTCAGCTTGTGTATGTTGTCCGATTGCATCATTCATACATTCATAAGTATTTCAAAACCACCAAAAAAGATATGTTTCACATAAGCTTCTAGTCTTATCTCTTCAAGTTCATGCAGATCAAGGCGTCTCTTGGCTTGGGCTGTTTCTAAATCCAGATTCAAAAGTTTGATTGCCCACAGAGCTTTATACTCTACTTCAACAGGAAGATGGAAAGATTTTCCATAAACAAGCTGAAATGGGGTTCTTCCTATTGGAGTCTTAAAAGCTGTTCTATAGGCGCAAAGTGTTTCATCAAGTTTGCTAGACCAATCTTTCCTTGTTTCTCCCACTATCCTTGATAGAATTGCTTTGATCTGCTTGTTTGAGACCTCCACTTGCCCACTTGTTTGAGGGTGATAAGCTGTAGATACCTTGTGTTTAACTCCATACTTCTTCAACATTACCTCAAAGACCTTGTTAATGAAATGAGTCCCCCCATCACTGATCACAACCCTTGGAACTCCATATCTTGGGAAGATTATGGTTTTGAAAAGTTTAAGAACCACTGTGTGATCATTGGTGGGGCTCGTTGTAGCTTCAACCCACTTGGAGACATAGTCCACAATTACCAATATGTAAACATTGTCATTTGATGGTGGGTTAAAAGGACCCATGAAGTCAATTCCCCAAACATCAAATATCTCAACTTCCAGAATTGGGTTTTGGGGCATCTTATACCGTCTGGTAATATTTCCCATCCTTTGGCAGGCATCACAGCTTGTAATGAACTTATGAGTGTCCTTGAACAGGGTTGGCCACCATAGACCTGTTTGTAGAACCTTTTGGGCAGTTTTGAATGTTGCAAAATGTCCTCCATAAGGTGAACCATGACAGTGCTTCAAAACTCTTTCTATTTCACTTTCTGCTATGCATCTTCTAAACAGGCCATCTGTCCCTTCTTGTATAGATAAGGCTCATCCCAATAGTAATTGTTGACATCCTTGAGCAGTTTCTTCTTTTTATAAGGGTCTATGTCTTCTGGAAATTCTTCACAAACCTTGTAGTTCACTATGTCAGCATACCAAGGCAAATATCCACTGTCTACTGCCATCCACTCCTCCATCTAGTCCTGATCGATTGAGTCCCCTAACACACTCGATCGAGTGTGAGTTCGAGTGGGCGATCGAGTGGCCTCCAATTGCATCCGTCTCTCTTCTGGCATTGAATCATCAATAGGTATAACCTCTTCTATCCGCATTGTGGACAAGTGATCAGCTACTCCATTCTCTATACCCTTCTTATCCACTATCTCCATGTCAAATTCTTGTAGGAGCAGGATCCATCTTAACAACCTGGGTTTGGTGTCTTTCTTTGAGTAAATATGTCTCAAAGCAGCATGATCAGTGTACACTATCACCTTGGAACCCACCAGGTAGCTTCTGAACTTTTCAAATGCAAATACAACTGCCAAAATCTCATTTTCTGTGGTTGAATACCTCCCTTGAGTCTCATCCAAAGTTCTGCTTGCATAGTGTATAACATGCAGCTTCTTGTCCTTTTTCTGTCCCAAGACTGCTCCCACATCAAAATCAGAAGCATCACACATGATTTCAAATGGAAGATCCCAGTTTGGAGATTGAACTATGGTGCTAATATTAAAGCAGTCTTGATCTCCTTGAAAGCCTTCAAACACTCTTCATCGAAATTGAACTCAGTTTCCTTGCATAGCAACCTTGTTAATGGTCTAGCAATCTTAGAAAAGTCTTTGATAAACCTCCTGTAGAAACCAGCATGACCTAGAAAGCTTCTTATGTCCCTAACTGTCCTTGGTGGTTGAAGTTGGACTATGACTTCAATTTTAGCCTTGTCAACCTCAATACATTTCTCTGAAATCTTATGACCAAGAACTATCCCTTCGTGAACCATGAAGTGGCATTTTTCCCAGTTCAGAACCAGATTTGTCTCTTCACACCTTTTTAAAACCCTGCATAGGTTAGCTAGACAAGAAGAGAAAGAGTCCCCATAGACAGAGAAATCATCCATGAAAACTTCAACAACATCCTCAATAAGATCAGAAAAGATAGACATCATGCATCTTTGAAAAGTAGTTGGTGCATTACATAGTCCAAATGGCATTCTTCTATAAGCAAAAGTACCATATGGACATGTGAATGTTGTATTTTCTTGATCATTAGGATGGATTGGTATTTGGAAAAATCCAGAATAACCATCCAGGAAACAGTAATGAGTGTGATTAGCTAGCCTTTCAAGCATTTGATCAATAAAAGGGAGATGAAAATGATATTTTCTAGATGCAGAGTTAAGCTTTCTGTAATCAATACACATCTTATGTCCTGTTATAGTCCTTGTAGGGATTAATTCATCTTGATCATTCTTAACCACAGTGATTCCACCTTTTTCGGTCACACAATGCACTGGTGAGACCCAAGTACTATCAGAGATAGGGTAGATCACACAAGCACATAGTAGTTTAAGGATCTCTTTCTTTACCACTTCCTTAAGGTTTGGGTTAAGTCTTCTTTGGGGTTCTATGCTAGAATAAGATTAATTTTCAAGGTGAATTTTGTGCATGCAAAGACTAGGTGAAATCCCTTTGATATCATCCAAGGAATAGCCAATAGCCTTTCTAAACTTTCTAAGTTCAGTTACTAGCAGATCAAGCTCTTCATTACTCAAACTAGCAATTACTATCACAGGATAAGTAGAGTTAACTCCCAGAAACAAATACCTTAGACCAGATGGGAGTGGTTTTAGCTCCACTTTTGGTGCCTTAAGTTCAGACCAGTCATCTGTGAGTGACTCGGCAAGGCACACGACCGGGTGATATAGGTGCTCGATCGAGTGCTCGTTCGAGTGTGGGGTCGAGCACTGTGCTTCTCCAACCCCAACTGACCAGACTTCTTCTCTTGATATTGCCAATTCTTCAAATGTTTCTGGGGTGTCAGACCTCCTGTGGGAATCCAATATCTCCTCAAAAACCTTGGTTTCTTCATAGAGGAACCCATCTTCTCCACTTTTGGTTAGAACAGTTTTGAGGTGATCCTGTTCTGATAGCTCTTCCATCAATTCTCCTGCTAGTTCCTCCATTTCTTCAACCCAAAAGACTTTTCCTTCAATTGTTGGTTTTTTCATAGCCTCAACAATGTCAAGTATCATCCTGAAGTCTTCTCCTAAATTTAGATCAATTTTTCCCTTCCTTACATCAATTATAGCCCCTGTTGTAGTTAGGAAAGGCCTACCCAAGATCAAAGGATCTTTTGGTTCTTCATCCATTTCTAAAACTACAAAGTCTGTTGGGACCTCCACTGATCCAATCCTGACTGGTAGGTCCTTTAATACACCATTTAGTAGCCTTACTGATCTATCTGCTAAGATTAATGATATATTGCAAGGCTTATATCTTGTAAACCCCAGGCGCTTGGCTACTGATAAGGGTATCAGACTGACTGAAGCTCCCAAATCACAAAGGCATCTATTGAAGGTTAGAGGTCCAATGGAGCAGGCTAATGTAAAGGAACCAAGATCTCTCAATTTCTGAGGATTCACTTGCTTCTGGATTATGGCACTGCATTCATGACTGAGAACTACCATCCCTTGGACTTCCTTTATTCTTTCCATCAGCATCTTTCAAGAACTTCTGGTAAGGTGGGATCAAAGCAAAAGCATATATCAAAGGCATCTTAAGCTCAATCTCTCTGACTTGCTTATCAAACAGTGCCTTGTACTTCTCTACCATTTGCTTCTTAAACCTTCCTGGAAAAGGCAATGGGGGCTTGTAAGAAGGGGGAACAAACCAGACTTCCTTTTCTTTGGTAGCAGCTGGTTTGACCTTCTCTTGGGTAGGCACTCGACCACCTGCTTGATCACTCACTCGGTCGTTTGCCTCTTCGAGTGGGTGATCGAGCTCTGCCTGTTTTTCATTCTGAGTTGCTCTTGGCTGAAACTCCTCCCCATCTGGATCTTCACTGTCCTTAGTGACTGGCAAGATACCAACCCTCTCTGGTAGTGTCCTTCCACTGCGTAGATTAATAGCACTGACAAATTCAGTAGTTTGTTCAACTGCTTTCCCTTTGAGCTTGCTTTCCATTGTCATGACTTTGGATTGTAGAGTGTTAAACTTGGTATACAGATCAGAATAAGTGGTGTCTAGCCTCTTGTTTACCTCAACAAACTTCTTGGAGGCTTCCATCTGACCAGTGGCTTGGTTAAGCAACAGCTGCTGCATCAATGTTTTTAAGTCTGGTTTCTGGGCTTGGGTGGTCTGAAACCCTGGTGGAGGACACATTTGACCCTGGTAACCTTGGTTCTGTTGTTTAGGCACATAATTGTACTGTTGTTGTGCTTGTTGTGGTGGATAGACTTGGTCATGTGGATTTGCCACATTTGTACTTCTATAAGACAATTGTTGTTCTTAAACTGGTTATATGGCTTGAAACCTCATTGGTTCTGGATGTAACATAGCTCAGCTACCTCATTCTCCCCATCTTGAATTGTTGTGTCCTCCTCAGCAAGAAAGTGAATGTTCTTCTGTTGACTGAGCAGAACCTTGTCTAACTTGTCATTCACAATCTTTATATCCTTCTTGTATTTCTCATCTAGGGCTGAATCCACAAATCTTACAGTTCTATCATAATCTTCATTATAATTTCCATCTGACTGGGCCAAGTTTTCTACCAGTTCCCATCCTTCATCCACATGTTTGTTGAGAAAGTTCCCATTTGATGCAGAGTCCAGCAACATTCTGATCTTTGGTAGAACTCCTCTTTATAGTGTGCTAAGTAGGGACTCATTGCTGAACCCATGGTGTGGCACTGAGTGTGATAACCCTTGAACCTTTCTCAAGCTTCACAGAAAGTTTTATTGTTCTTCTGTGCAAAACCAGAAATCTCATTCCTCAACCTTGATGTCCTTGCATTGGAGAAGAACTTGGCCAAGAAGGCTTTCTTGCATCCATCCCAATTGGTGATGGCTCCTGTTGGTAAGGTCTTCTCCCACAAGTGAGCCTTGTCTCCAAGGGAAAAAGGAAATAGTCTGAGCTTGAAACTGTCTTCACTTACACCATTGATCTTGGTTAGGCCACAGAGCCTGTCAAATTCATCAAGGTGGTCTAAAGGATCTTCCATTGGCAGACCATGGAACTGGTTTGACTGAATCATTGTGATGAGCCCACTTTTGATTTCAAAATTATTGTTTGCCACTGCAGGAGGAACTATTCCTGCTCTTTGTGTATGAGTATTTGGAGCATCTCCTGCTCCAATTTGTCTTGGTCTTTGCATAGGTGGATCCATCAGTAGTTGTTGCTCTTGTTCTTGAAGGATCCTGGTTTTCTGCTGTCGCAAGTCACTTGGTAGGCGATTGATGTGATCTATATACTTCTGCAAGTTCTGATTCCCCTTTGATCTTGTCTGCATCAACTAACCCGACCAACTGCTCAGACTGACACTCGATCGTGTACTTGCTCGAGTGGCCTGGTCGATTGGCTAACTGACTGACTTGTACTCGATCACTGAGTCGGAGGTCACTCGATCGAGTGTATGCTCGAGTGGTGTACCTGAAACTCAAAATAATCAACCAAAATTGTGATAGTGGTGAACAATTAGTAACATAACTTAATCTTGGATCGATGTAAACCCGAAATGAAACAAATCAACACACTAATGGCAACGGCGCCAATTGAAACTTATCTTTTTTAAAGTAGGTGTGTGGTAAATGGTGGTACTTATGCAATGAATGTATGCAAACCAGCAAACAAAGACATAAGAAATGATATGATCAAGTGGAAGAGGTTTCAGTTCTCTTATGCAGTTGTAGTATAAGAGATGTCAATCAATAAAGTGTGAGATGTGTATGCAATCAGAGTATGAACAGTAATCCAAGATAAGCCAAGTATGAAAGTGGTTTTGGTGAAACAGTTTGATGAAAATAATGTAAATGCAGAAAGTAAGATGCTGAAACAGAAATTAAAATGCAAGTAAATAAAGTAAGCAATGCTGAAATTAAACCAACATAAGTAAAAGTAAATGTGCAAAATTGAAATGGAACAGAAAATAAATGAACAACCCGAAGGTGCTCGATCAAGCACTCGACCGTGTGACTGGTCGAGTGGGTTTTGACGAAGAACAGATGCAATCTTGACAAACTTAAACTGAAACAAATGCAACGAAACAAGCTAATATGTGATAAGTAAACAATCAAATGATAAAGAAGGTTTCTATAGATGGATTCATGGGCTAGTGTTCAGGCTGTGGCTATGAACAAACCTGAGATATCTCTAGACAATGATCTTAATGACTCACTTATCCACTCTCATGACAGAAGTGATCAAGTTACAGTAACATCCTAACCCAAATCTCATTGGTGAAACCATATTGAACAGGCATTAAGAACCGGACCATTACTTGTCAAAAACCACCATGTGCAACCAATCTCTTGGGACAAGCATGATAATCTCCAGTGTTGGCTTTATCTAACAACCTAGACATTGGTGTGATGCTAGGAAGCTTAAGATATGCTCTTACCCTCTCAGATATAAGAACAGCTTAGAGCACACCCAACCCACAAGAGATATTTAAACAAGCAAGCTTGACCATTCTAGACTACCACAGCCCTAAACCAGCCTAATCCATCTCCAAAATCCTAACTTACTACTCAGATGAACAAAACATGATGATGATCAACATAAACCTAGAAAATGATGAAACTAGCATGATAAGCATGATGAAATGATGAACAACAACTTAATATAGAGAAGCAAGCTCAGATTCTCAATACACTGAAAGTTATGGAACTTACAAAGTATAGAAATCTGAGAAAAACAGTAAATAAAAGGTGCAAAGCAGTTAATAAATCCTAAAAACCCTTAAGGGGTAAGAACTAGGTTTTTTGGTGGCTACAGAGACTTTTTTGGCTAAAGAGGGTTTTTTTTGCGGCCCTGGGGTACAAAGAGTATATATAGAGGGGGAATGAAGCCCTGATTTGGCTACCAGACAAAATAGCAAGGCGGCTCGATGTACTCGACCAGATGTGGTCGAGTGGGTTTGGTCGAGTGTTCATCCTTCTGCTTTCCACCGGTCGAGTCTTGAGTTCCACACGGTCGAGCGCTGTCATCCAAACGGTCGAGTGCTTCAGAGTCCGATGGTCGAGTGCTTCAGAGTCCGATGGTCGAGTGCTCCATGTTTTGTTGGTTTTCTTCTTGATTCATCTCATATTCGCTCCATTGACTGTACTCTTCTCATCCCAGATGCTATTTTCGTGCTTCTTGAGTCCAATTCACCTGTTTAAACAAAAAACAATGCAAATGCAATGCAAATCCTACTCTAATGCACAAACAGTCCTTAAGCTATATGAACAGTGGTTAAACAAAGTAAAATATATACATATCACTTTTGCATGTGGATTATTGGTTTTTACTCCATCAATTAGAATTATCATATTTAGATACTAAGAAAATAATAATCTTGGTTTTATGTTTTAATAAAAATAGGAATGACACGCTCAACTGTTATGCAAAAGGATTGTATGCTGACTATTTTATGTATTATTGGAGATTAAAAGGATGCCATCTCACATACAAAACGGAGCCAGTGTTTTGTGTTCTACGTTTTTGGAATGTTGGTGTTATTGGAGGTATTTATCGATATTAGACTTTATTGTTTAAAATTCTATTATCAAATTTAATAGAACATCTCGACTATGATAGGGAAACTATGCATTGTCAATCTCAATGGGTCATCAAGGATCTTCATAAAACTAAACATTGCTGGTTTGGAAAATCACAAAACAAAGTAAGTTTAAAACGCAAATATTTATAATCTCTTCTTAATATGTTCAGGTCTAAGCTAAATTGTAAATATATTCAGCTCTGAATTCGCGGCGTCGTATTACATAAGGAACCTGATGGGACATCATGATGAAGCCACAGGAACATTGCATAAGTAGATCAAGGATAAAGTCAATATTTATAAGTGAAACCTATGCATCTATCCTTTTATGTATTTAAACCTAAGTGTTGTTGGACCATGTTATTTTGTTTAGTTGTACTCTTGATTTTGGCGGCTATTTAGTTAATTTTGCTTGGTATGTTTTAAAAACTAAACAATCTCACTCGCGGACACCTTTTACGGTATAAGGAAATACATATATGCATTACAATTATAACTTACCACAATTGTTTATAAAATTTATTATACATATTAATCTACTCCTTTAAAATATTAAATGTGAATTATATCTAAGAAACTAGAATAGGAATAAATATCTTTTTGAGTACTTATTGTAATTATACGCAATCACAACAACTAACAAAATTATCCTTCTTCATCTCATTCTACGCAAACAGAGTTTTTATACTTTCTACTATCCAGAGTTTTTCTAAACATACTGTTAAATCATTGAATATGAAACGGAGGAAAGATGAAAGTGAGAACAGAACTCATAAAACTCCACATTTTCCAAACAAAGAGAAGAAATCTCGGATAACTACATCTTCTGAAAACGAATATCCAGCACAGCCATTTCTTGGATCTAATCATATTGTCCCTATGAAATCTGCACTTCGTCGAGTGTTGAAGGATATTACAAATATCACTGAAAGTAATAAAACTGTTAGCAATCCTACAGGGCAGTCACAGAGGAGGTCAACATGTGAAAAAAAAATGAGAAACAAGTAGCATTAACACCATCCACTTCAAGAAAAGTACTCCATGGTATGTAACTCGTTAGTATAGATTATACATAATCATATAGCTCCATCAATTTAATGCATTTTTTATTTTTTGTCAGGTCATGTTGATGCAGCTCCTAAAAATATTGGATCTAATAATACAGTCCCTATCAACTCTATATTCGGTCCAATGTTGAAGGATTTAACAAATATAAGTGATAGTAATACAAGTGTTATCAAATCTACAGAGAGGTCAGAAAGGAGGTCAACACATAGAAATAGTAGCAGAATCAATACATTAACACCATCGACTTCAAGAAAAATCCTCTATGGTATGTACCTCTTAATTATAGATTATAGATAATTATTTACATCCATTATTTCATAGTAGTTCTTATGTTCGTAAGGTTCTGGATATGCACCTCCTACCAATATAGATTTTGCAGATTATGATACACCTAACGTATGCATTTCTCCAATCCGGCGTTTTTCTTCTCAAATAAATAAATCAAGGAACAGTCCATATTCAAAAGGTCATATTTTCGTATATTCATATACTATTTTTAATATATTGCATACTTTATAATTTAGTTCTAATAGACATATTTTTATTTTGAATATATATATACAGGCAATGGATCAAATTTGTCAGAAATCATTGACACTCCAAGCAAAGATTCTGTAAATACTAATCAAGCAGGCAATATGAATAAGGAGTTACCTTGAATGTCTTTACTCAAAATACATCTCAATCGGTGCTACCAACTATCATAGATCCAAGTGACAATATCAGTAAAAAACAACAAACTAGATTTGGTATACAATTTTAATTTTGATTTTTTTCACTTTATTTGGGTACCTTTTCTATTCAAAATATTGCAAAAGTGTTTATTCTACTAAGCTCCTACTTTTCAAACCAGACACATTAAGGGTTTCTTCATCTTACCCTTCTAAGTATAACAATACTATCAGTAAGTTCAGAGATTTGGATAACACATCTGACGAAGAAGACAACTCAGAAAATGAGGATTTTGTTAGTGGTATGTTTCTTATTCTCTCTACTAATTTATAGTCAATACTTATTCAACTCAATATATTCATAGAAAAAAAATTGTTTCTCAGATGATTCAGAAGCTGAATATGAACAACAAGTCTTTGACTGTAGTAGTCAAGAAGATGAACCTGATGACCCATCTGATTCTAATGATTCTGACTCTGATTCAGAAACGATTACACAAAAAATTGAACATAGACAAAAGGTGTTTGGTCAACCTAAATCAACTGTCAAGAACAATATAAGTTCCACAGAGAAACAAAAGACGATGAGCCCAAAAGACGGTATGTTTAACAAAATTTTTTTACTATATCGGATAGTCAGTTTCGTCAAATTTAATTAACAGATTTTTAACCAAATCCAGCTTATGATGATGACAGTGATCCTATCCACACATGTAAAGATTTTGGTGCTATTTTCTGGTATGGTGAAAGATTAAATAGGAGGAAGAATACAAAAACACCAATATACAGTGGATGCTGCATGCATGGACAAATTCAACTACCATCATGGAGAGAATCTCCACCTTTGTTGTTGTGGTTATTAACATCTAATGATGAATTAGCCAAAAATTTCCGAGAAAATATCAGAGTTTATAACACGATATTCTCATTTACCTCTATAGGAGGTAAAGTGGATCGTTCAGTAAAGAAAGGTCGAGGGCCTTCTATGTTTGCTCTGCAAGGCGAAAATTATCATCTAATGGGTTCTTTGAAACCCAAACCTGGCGACTATCCAAAGTTTCAACAGTTATACATTGTTGATACTGAAAATGAAGTTGCAAACCGAATGATGATAATGAGGTAATTATAAATCCTAAATTTTATGTGTGAAAATATTTTACAATTTATTCAATTTACAGTATTTGATCTTATATTATCCTTCTTTTATCTACAGTAAAGATGATGAGAATCGATCTGAAAAGAGAAAGTTCAGAGAGGAAATAGTTGAAAAATTACGGAAGATGTTGAATGAGATAAATCCTGACGTACAACATTTTCGTTATGCAAGAGATAGGTTTTCTTTAGAAAAAGAAAAAGCCAATTTCCATATGTGAATCGTGTCTACACGTGAGCAAGATGGCACCAAATATAACTTGCCTACTGCTTTTGAAGTTGCAACATTGATACCTGGAGATTTCAATGACGAAATGAATAAGCGTGATATAGTTATTGAAATGCAGTCTGGTAAGTTGAAAAGAATTCATGAGTGTCATATCTCTTATCTTGCTCTGCAATATCCTCTTTTATTTCCACTCGGTGAAGATGGATACACATTGGGTTTAAAAATGACAGCTAAAAAAGGATGAAAGAAGAAGAAGAGAAAGGATATAAGTATGAGGCAGTGGTACGCGTATAGGCTACACGAAAGGAAAGATGAGAAACATATATTATTCCGGTCTAAGCGGTTATTTCAGCAGTTCTTGGTTGATACATATACTATGATTGAGTCTAATCGTCTCCAGTACATAAAAAAAAACATAAGAAATTAAGGATTCAAACATAGAGGAGGTTCGGCAAGCAGCGAATGATGGAGAAAATGATCTCACAAATCATGGTAACAGAGTTGTTATTCCACCTTCTTTCACCAGTGGACCAAGTTATATGAGGCAAAATTATTTAGATGCCATGTGTACATGTAAACATTTTGGGTTCCCAAACCTTTTTATAGCCTTCACTTGCAACGCGAAGTGGCCAGAAATCACGAGATTCGTCAACCAGAGGAATTTAAAAGATGATGATCGACCTAACATCATTTGCAAGATTTTTAAGATGAAACTAGAGAAATTTATGGATGATTTAACTAAGAAGCATATATTGGGCAAAACAGTTTCAGGTAAATCTCTTCGACTAATAATTTTAATTTAATTCTTATAAAAATATGTTTCATTGAATGTAAAGATATTTATAAACATAATCTATTTTGCAGCTATTTATCAGATTGAGTTTCAGAAAAGAGGTCTTCCTCATGCTCATATTATTGTCTGGATGGATAAAAAACATAATTTCCCAACAGCCGATCATATCGACAAGATAATTTCTGCTGAAATCCCAGATAAAGAGAAAGATCCAGAACTCTACGAAGTTGTCAAAGAATGTATTATTCATGGTCCCTGTGGAAGTGCGAATATTAACTCTCCGTGTATGGTTGGAGGAAAATGTTCAAAGTTCTATCCTAAGGAATTTGTTAACACAACAAACTTAGACAGAGATGGATATCCAATTTACAGGAGGAGGGATGATGACCGTTTTATAGAGAAGAATGGTTTCAAGTGCGACAATACATATGAAGTACAGAGCTCACATTAACGTGGAATGGTGTAACCAAACTGGATCGGTCAAGTACTTATTTAAGTATGTGCACAAAGGTTAAGATCATGTTACTGTGTCTGTTGAGGCCGATGAGGAAGGGGATGAAACAGAGTATCCCTCCGACAGTGTCAATAATAAAGAGACAAATAAAAAGGATGATGTTCAAGATTTCTTTGACTACAGGTTTAACTATATTTCATTATAAAACATTTAACTTTTTCATTATAAGATGTTTATTTCGTGCTATAAACTGAATGTTATGAATTTCAACAATTTGCAGATATGTTTCCGCATGTGAAGCATTCTGGAGGACGAATCAGTATCCTATACACTATAGAACAACACCTGTTGTGAAACTTACATTCCATGAGGAAGGGAAGCATCCTATTTTCTACAAAGATGGTGACAAGCCAACAACCGTATTAAATCGCCCAACTCTTGATCAGACAATGTTTACGGCTTGGTTTGAGTTGTGTCTAAGGGATGAGGAAGCCATAAAGCTTACATATGAACAGATTCCAAATAAATACATCTATGATAAAAAGGAGAAAGAGTTTCGTCGTAGAGGTAAAACTGGTTTCTTTATTGGGCGAATCAATTATGTGCCCCATAATTTAGAAGATTCCTACCATCTTCGAATTCTCATCAACAGCAAAACAGGTCCTACCGTCCTACCTGTTTCAACGACATCAAAACTGTCAAAGGTGTTGTTTATAAAACCTACAAAGAGGCATGTTTTGCTCTAGGTCTGCTAGATGATGACAAAGAGTATATTAAAAGCATAAAGGAAGCTAATTTTTGGTGTTCATCAAATTTTTGTCGTAGACTTTTTGTGATAATGCTTATATCTGAAAGTTTAACTTCATCTAAAACTGTATGGGAAGAAACATGGAAAATCCTATCAGAAGATATTGAGAGAAAAAAAAACAGAGGAGACAACGTCCAGATATATTTTGTCTTATATAGCTTAATGTAATTAAACTATATACCAGCCATTAAATATATGATAGCTTAATTAAATTTCTCTAACCAAATGACTATTTTATTTTTTTCGTAGACTTTTGTTTGTCAGAACTGGAAAAGTAGAAATTGCTACTAAGAGAGTTACAGAAGCTATTGAAAAGAAATGGATGTTCATTGAAAAAATATAACCTTATGCCACACATATCCCTTGAAGATGTAACATTGCCTAATCAGTTGATAATGGATGAACTCAACTACAACCGTGAGGATTTAGCAAAGAAACATGATGGTTGGAAAAATATGCTAACAGAAGAATAAAAGAAGGTCTATGATGAAATAATGGAAGTTGTTATCAACGACAAAGGTGGTGTCTTTTTTTTTATATGGATTTGGAGGAACAGGGAAAACTTTTTGTGGAAAGTATTGTCTGTAGCAATAAGATCCAACGGTCATATTGTTCTCGGTACAATATCTAGCGGTATTGCATCTCTACTGCTGGAAGGAGGAAGAACAGCTCACTCTAGGTTTGTCCTTCCTTTAAATCCAAATGAAACTTCTACTTGCAACATGTCACAGAGCTCAGAACTTGGTGTGTTGGTTAAATAAGCAAAGTTAATCATATGGGATGAAGCTCCAATGATGAGTAAATACTGCTTTGAGACATTAGATAGAAGCTTGAAAGATATTATGAGGAATAAAGAAGACAAATTGTTTGGAGAAAAGTTGTCTTTTTTGGAGGTGATTTCAGACAAATTCTTCTGGTTATTGTTGGCGCAGGAAGGGAAGCGATTGTCAATGCATCATTAAACTCTTCATACTTATGGAATCAGTGCAAAGTTTTAAGACTGACAAAGAACATGAGGTTGCTTCCAAGACATTGGTAAACAAGAGGCCAGAGAGATAGAAGAGTTTTCAAAATGGATACTGGCAGTTGGAGAAGGAAAAACTAATGAACCCAATGATGGTCTTTGTGAAATACATATCCCACAAGAGTTACTTATTCCATAGGGTTCCTCTCCGTTAGAGTCAATTATTGAAGTTGTTTACGGAAAGAACTTTGCCACCCAAAAGGATCCTAAATTTTTCCAAGAACGAGCTATTCTTTGCCCTACCAATGAAGATGTCAATTCTATCAATGATGTCATGTTATCAAGTTTAAACGGTTAGTTCATCTTTAATCGTCCTTCATTTATTGTTAGTAATCCTTCAGACATATTTCATCCTATTCATTGATCTTGGTTTTGTTTTTTCTTATATTTTCAGCTGACGAAAGAATTTATCTAAGTTCTGATTCCATTGACCCTTAAAATAAACATACCCTGAAAAATAAGGTTTACTCACCAGATTTCATTAATACCATTAAAGTTTCAGGTATACCTTATCATCGGCTTCGTTTGAAAATAGGTTGTCCAATTATGTTGATGAGAAATATTGATCGCATGGTGGTTTAATGAATGGTACAAGATTGCAGATCACCCAAATGGCGGACCATGTTTTACAAGCTCAGATTTTAACAGGTACGCGAGTTGGTAAGATAGTTCTCATACCTATAATGTTGATATCACCATCAGATTCTATGTTGCCTTTCAAAATGCGTAGAAGACAATTCCCAGTCTCAGTTGCTTTTGCAATGACTATCAATAAGAGCCAAGGCCAATCTCTTGAAAAAATTGGGATATACTTGCCTAGACCCGTTTTCTCACATGGTCAGTTATATGTAGCAATGTCAAGGGTTAAAACAAAGTCTAGATTAAAGATGTTGATAACAGATAGTAATGGAAAACCTCAAACAAAGACAACCAACGTTATTTTTAAAGAAGTTTTCCAAAATCTGCATTAGGAAAAGGAATGGTAATTACTTCCTAAATATTTGGTAACTAATAATTTTTTTAAATAATATCTATACTAAGCCCCTATATATTAATAGAGAAGCATTCTTGAAAAAATGCTGATGTGTCACCGCCAGAGAGCTCGAAGTACATTTTAACAAATAACCCTCATTAATTATACTAATTACATCTATGCCATTATAGATTTAAATCAAAAGTCATTACATAAACTAAAACTACTTGTAACCATTTAATTTGAATCTATATTACTATTCTTTAAAAAACAACAAATTATTTTTTTAAATTGATGATTATTCATATTTAAAGTCCATAAAAATTTCTCCACCACGTTAAAATTTTTTTCTACATTCAAATATTTCACGGATGAAATCTATTTTTACACAAAATAGTCACAAATTTGAATAACAATAAAAAATTAGTTACATATTTGGTTTTATACAAACGAATCTTAGATCTCAAATAATAATTTTACTCATAATAATTTTATTCGAATCATTCATCCGCATTATGTGCAGGTTGTTTACCTAGTAACTCTATATTTATTCTATTTTGGTGTACAGGTTAAATACAATAAATGGTTAAAGCGGTTAAGGAAGGAGTATGATACCTCCGTCAGTTTATAAGTCATGTCTAATGTTACTATTTTTAATTTTTTTCTTCTCTTATTGTTTACTTTGGATATTAAACACTCATAAACACAAATTATCATTATTATTGCTACAAGAGATTATATATTTTGTTAGTTACTTTTTTGTAATTAGTATTTTTGTAAGGTAGTTTATTATTTTGACTTATTTTCTTTGTTTATATATTGTTTCTTTGTATATTTGGGGTTATATAGTATATAGATTTTTATATTTGTGTTTATCTGTATATTTGGGGTTATAGCTATCTCTCCAAGATGTCCGTAATCGAAGAAAAAAAAAATTATCTGTCTATAGCAAGAAAAAGAAAAGTTAAAAAAACAAATTACTAAAAATAAATATAACTCCGTGGTGTAGCACGGGTGATTCCCTAGTAAAAAAAGTAAACATAAAACACAGTTATCTATATATTTCTAGACTATATAAGGGTAGTATATTTAAAAATATTAATAACTTACATATATAGTTAATCTATTGTACAAATGACCATTTATTTTTTTTAATATAGTTCCACGGTGTACCGTGGATAAATATCTAGTCTAAGTTAAAACTAAACAAAAGTTGAAATCACTTTAATCAAACAAAAGTATTACTATAATAATATGTTAAAAATGGACCCAAATTAATCTGAATCGAATCAGAGGGTCGATTGGTATCAACTATGATTGGAAAATTTGACATATATATATATATATATATATATATTTAAATGCCTTGAAAATCAAAACCAATCACGCTCATATTTCACATAACCAGATAATTTTTTTGTTAAAATTATGCCTGACCAAACATAAAGTAGCATCCATGTGATTAAAAAAATGAAAAAAGCCAAGTTGTTTCAAATACTTAAGATACAACGAAAGATCCGAATCTTCATATCCGAAGATTCCGAAACCAAAGACGGATCCGACGGCTCCAAGCTGCATTATTCCCTAGTTACTTCTACCACTAAATTAAACCCCACATAAAACAATAAAGACACGAAATATAAACACATAAGCAAAACTATAGGAACAGAATAAATAAAAAGAATCATTCCAGCATCATTCCTCATATCATTTTAAGACAATTATTCAAAGCAGCAACTTGGTCTTCCCTTTTTTTTTGCTTCCAAAAATTTTAAAACCCCAAAAGATCTTTACATAAAGATCACCAACCAGCCACATAGAACTCACAACCATCGGTCTTCTTCTTATTCTTTCTTCAACACCAAACAGTCATGATGCAAGTAGCCTCTCCTCGTACACGGTCGGATTCAATCACTGAGAAGGTGTTCCGACGAGTCTACAGCAATTTTAACATCTCCACGGTCGAGGATGATGACTACATCCATTGTCGGAGATCAAGTGATTACGAGAAAGTGAGTCTAAGAAAGAAAGGGTTCCAAGAAAAGAAAGAGGTTATGGAGATGGAGCAGATGGGAGCAGAGAGGATCAAAACTGTTCTTATTCTCATGAGTGATACAGGCGGTGGCCACCGTGCCTCCGCCGAAGCTATCCGTGACGCTTTCAAGATCGAGTTCGGAGATGATTACCGGGTAAATATTTTATTATTTTAATTTATTTTCTCTTTGCCTTGAATCCAACGCATAGGGTGGAGTGGAGCCAGTAACAGGGTTCCTAAAACATATAAGTTTATAACCAACAAAAAACAATTAAAAAAAAAAAGATTATATAAGCTACAAAATCCACAAGCATTTACTTGTTTCTTTTAAGTTTCTATTTAAACGGGGAAAAAAAAACATTTTGAAGTGTTCATTTTAGAAATTTTCAAAGCTGGTAATATACACATCGAATAAATTGACTATTATGCTAATATATCATAGAGGAGTTACTGATTCTAACAACAAGCTTGATGAATCTCAGCCGTTTAAAGCCGTCGTAGTGTGGTCTTCTTGACTCTGAAAAAGAAAAATAAAATAAAAACCAAACAAATATCTACTTGGAAGTTTTGTAGCCTAGTATAGCTCTTGGAGTTTGCCAGGGTGTCGGAGATACGCGCTGATGTCAACATTTTATGTCTTTAAAAACCTGTCCCACGTCATTTTATTTTGTTTGTCAATTAATGATGATTACAATTTTTGCATTATTTATTTCTCTAGCTCTGATATTACTCGACGTACTAATGACCTTTTTTTTTTGTATTATAGATAATCATAAAAGATGTTTGGAAAGAATACACTGGATGGCCATTGAATGACATGGAGAGACAGTACAAGTTCATGGTGAAACATGTTGGTCTTTGGTCAGTCGCGTTTCATGGTACCTCTCCCAAATGGATCCACAAAAGTTATCTCAGTGCTCTTGCCGCATATTATGCCAAGTACTTATACGACAACCTTCTGTTTTTTGTGTCTTATTGATCCCTTAGTGTGACAAAATTAGCAATATAATGGATATTATTCTTCTACTTTTGGTTAACAGAGAAATAGAGGCCGGTTTAATGGAGTACAAACCGGACATTATTATTAGCGTGCATCCATTGATGCAACACATCCCATTGTGGGTAATGAAATGGCAAGGACTTCATAAGAAAGTCATTTTCGTGACGGTCATCACCGATTTAAACACTTGTCACCGTACATGGTAAGATATATGATATTTAATACTTATAATATACTATATGTATTTATTGTATGAGTACCTCAAATCAGTTTAATCCACACGTCAACATGTTATTTGGTTCACAGAAATCATTTCATGTTTCTCTCATGATTTTTCTTATAATAAATGTAGATGATATGCGATGTTTAAAATTAATCTAACAGCTCGAAAATGAAATCTTTTATTTTGATGTACGTACGTAATAGGTTCCATCATGGAGTCAGCAGATGTTATTGTCCGTCCAGAGAGGTCGCTAAGAGAGCATTAGTAGACGGCCTTGATGACTCTCAAATCCGTGTCTTTGGCTTACCCGTCCGCCCATCTTTCCCCCGCACTATTATCAACAAAGTAACTTTTGTCCCATCCAAACCTTTTAGAGTTTTTTTTTTGTTTTCCGTCACCAAGATCAATATTATGTGTTTTGTCAGGATGAACTAAGGAGAGAGCTTGAAATAGACTTAAATCTACCTGCGGTTCTATTAATGGGAGGCGGTGAAGGAATGGGTCCGGTTCAGAAAACCGCTAAAGCCCTTGGGGTTTCTTTATACAACTCTAAAGAAAGAAAGCCAATAGGACAATTGATTGTCATATGCGGCCGGAACAAAGTTCTTGCCTCTACATTAGCATCCTATGAATGGAAGATTCCCGTCAAGGTACAAATTAAAAGGTTACTTTTTACTACTAATTATATTTATACTTATAGCCAGTACGTAATTAGTAATATATATTCGTTATGGTTTATAGGTTCGAGGGTTTGAAACACAAATGCAAAAATGGATGGGAGCTTGTGATTGTATCATCACAAAGGTAAGTCATATCTTTGAAGTTTGATTCCTCTATACTCCTTGCTACTACTTTAACTTATGATGGATTTTAAAAAACCACAAGCTTAACAAGGGTTTATGTCATCAAACAGGCTGGTCCAGGTACAATCGCGGAAGCATTGATATGTGGTCTCCCAATTATTCTCAATGACTATATTCCTGGACAGGTACATATTCACCTTTGGGATTGATCAGGCCCATCATAATCCATAAACTAACTCTTGTGAATGGAACTCTTAAAGGAAAAAGGGAATGTACCGTATGTTGTCGATAATGGGGCTGGAGTTTTCACTCGAAGTCCCAAAGAAACGGCGAGAATCGTGGCCGATTGGTTCAGCAGCAACAAAACAGGATTAAAAAGTATGTCAGAAAATGCTCTTAAGTTGGCGCAACCTGAGGCCGTTTTTGACATCGTCAAGGATATCCATCATCTATCTCAGCAACAACAACAACGTATTCCACTCTTAACAGATTTTCCTACTGACTGACGTACTTCTTTTTTAGCCTCTAGGTTTCCTTCCTTTCTTAATATTGTATATTGTCTAGTGCTTTTGTCATATTCTTTGATCGCTCATTTGTAACATTCATATATAGCTTGTCCATCACATTAGCTATTTCTTTTCATGTGCTTTTATGGATTTAAGTTTTGAATATATTTAATCCTTTTCTCTCCAGTTATTTAGTTTTTAACATTGTTGTGCTATAACTTTATTACATCGGATTAGCGGATTATGCGTTTTTGTTACCTTTAATTTTTTATACTTTCAATTCTAGACGGGATATTGTCAATTCAATCATCTTAGGGAATGCTAATGGCACTACACGGTTAAAAACATGTTTTTGAATAAATAAGGAGAATTTTTGTCTCATCTCTAGAAAAATTTAGCCTTGACCAATAACAGTGTCACAGTCACAAATATTTTAAAATTTTACTCATCCTTAGAAAAGAAAACTCGTACATAATTTTCAACAACAACAAAAACCCTACTCCCCTGTGGTATATTACACAAAATGTCACTGTATTTAATTACAAAATATAATAACCTCATCTTAATATTATCTTAATATTATTTTGCTGTAACCAGAAAATGATTACCCAACAAAATAGAAAATCAAAAATGACCTATTAAAATGAAATAGTATATAACATTACAATTATTATCATAACTGAAATAACATTAAAATTACCATCATAACTGAATTCGTATGTAAAGGATCCATTCCTCATAATAGACTTCGAAAAATCCCACCAAAATAGAGTTGTTCAAACAAATCTTATTCTTGAACCGAAGAATCACAATACAATCAGAAAATATGTTATAAGCTCGAACAACTAAGATTCTGCATTTCAAAATTACAATTACATGCAATTGGCAATCCCACAACTACACAACTAACGAGATATTACAGTTTAAGAACCTTCTCTCAATGAAGGGATCATACATTGATCATATAGTTCCTGGAATATATCGTAAAAGATCTTCTTAGTCGAATGATCCCTTTTTGATGATAATATCAAACTTTTATCTCTGCAATTTAAACCTAACATATTTGCTACTTCATTATCTATATAAACAGCCCATTAGCAACTTTCTACAAACCATCCACACAAATACGTAAACAGCTATCCTCTTATTAGAAGCAATTGACATACCAAAGATAAATGGTCTTATGGCAATGACTTACCTCACTGATGTCAAGTCATACAAAACCAGTTGGAGGGTTCAGGTTAAGGTACTTCATGCGTGGAAGCAGTACACTTCCCAATCTGGAGAAACATTGGAGATGGTGTTAGCTGACCAGAAGGTTAGTTGTTATTTTTGTGTATTTTTAGGCTACTATATTAAAAAAAAAAAGTAAACATCTTATAATCAATGTTTATAATGTTGATAATTTTTTAAATAATTATTATAACCAGAGTGCTAAGATTAATGCTTCCATCAAAAAAGAACTTGTGAGTAAGTTCGAGAGGCAGGTTACAAAAGGTGAGTGGAGGGTCATTGAAAATTTCGGGCTAACCCAGGTCAGAGTCCAGTTCAGGGTTACTAACCATCTGTTTAAGATGGGATTCGTGAACAACACTCATGTAACCCCGTATGTTGCCATCTCTGATGATGTGTACCTCACATTGCCCGACTTTCAAAACATCATTGTTGGGGATCTTAATCCCTTCTACTTGATTGGTAAGTTTCTATTTTTTTAAAAAAAATTCAGATTTAAGTTGCACTGTTTCTTACAAATATAGGAACTAAAATATTTGTTATTTGACATTTTTGTTGTAGATGTACTTGGTCAAAACGTGAATGTTGGTCCAATGGATACCATTGAGGTAAACAACAAACCAACAAAAAAGCTTGAGTTTGAAATCAGAAACATAAGGTAAACATTATGACCATTCCATCGATTTCAATATCAATATAACAATCTCTAGTTTTGTTGGTTTGTGTGGGATTCCTATAACAATGACAGTCTACCGTGCACAATATGGGGCAAATTTGCTGATCAGGTTTACCAAGCATGTGAAGACGTTGAGGGTACCAGGGTTGTTTGTTTGATCAGATTTACAAAGATCCATACTTTCAGAGGTGAGTCATATTCAACCATATCAAATAATAGTACTAGAATCATATGAATACTAACCTGTTTGGGTGTTATATCTATATAGTGACTACATATAGATATAAATATTTAGTCGTACATTTGTCGCCTTTTTATGACTACATATAGTAGTCGGTATATTAGTCGTAAATTAGCGATTGTTTTATGACTATGTCGCATACCGGAACAAGTAGTCACTAAATAGTCGTTAATTTAGCGACTAATGTGAGACTCAAGTTAAAGATCGCTAAAAAGTCGCATATCAGTCGCAGTTTAGGAAATTTTAAAAAATTTAAAATTTAGCCTCAAACCCTTAACCAAACTCCAAAACTTAAATCATAATCTCTAAATTTTAAACTTTCAATTTTTAATCTTAGAAATTAATTCATAAACCATACAACCAAAACATAAACATTATTTATATACATAAACCAAACTTTAGAACTTATAAGAAAATCTATCCCAAATCTTAAATCTTAACCCTAAACACCTATACCCCAAACCATTAACCAAACTTCAAACCCTTTAGTAAACTCTAAAACTTATATTATAAACTCTAAATCTTGAACTTTCAATTATTAATCTTAGAAATTAATTCATAAACCATAAAACCAAAACTTAACCATTATTATATATATATACAAAAAACCAAGGTTTAATACTTACATAAGAAAGTCTAATTAATATAATATATCCAAAAACTGAGATCTAAGGCTGAAAAAAGATAATAGTTTTCTAAATCTTATATTATTATCAAAACTTAACCCTAAATCTTAAACATGTACCCCAAATCCTATAATTTAAACATTAAACTTTCAAAATTTAAAATTTTATAATATTTATATAAAAATTAAAGCATAAACCATTATATATGTATAAAAGCAATGTGTAAAACTATTTAATTATGTTTGATATATTATGTACTATTATTATTTTTAAAATTTGTTGTTTTATGTTTAAATAAAATGTCAAGAATGAATTATGTTTTTAAGTTTATATGTGTTTATTTTTATATGGATGGCTATATATTTTTATGTAATAACATATTTTTTTTGAATTAACAACAACATTTTATGGGCTAACAACATTAAAATTGATTACTGATTTTTACAGTTTACAAATTGGGCTAATTAAATGATTAAGGCCTAAATATTCCTAAATTAAGCCCACTAACCACTAACCTCTACTTTATATGAAACCCTAGCTACCCTCTCTCACAATCAGAACCCTTAAGTCATTCAATCTCGAAACCCTCTCTCAATTCTTCCTCTCAGTTTTTCTAATCGAATCTCTCATTGATCTCTCTATCAATCCAAACTCAAAACCCAAACTCTCTCCATTCTTCTTTCTATTCGAATCAAATCTTTGCTCATCAGTCACACGATGCCAAATCAAGGAAAAAAGAGAAAAATTGCCCATAGTGTCTCTCCATTCTCCAAGAACAGTTGAACGAAGCTCAACGCATGATAGAAGAACAGGCTACTCAATCGTTGAGGCGTGATGCAGAAATTGCTGCGCGTGAAGCTGAGCAATCCAAAGTTATTGCTGACCAGAAGGACAAGATTGACCACTTCTCCTTGGTGGAGCAGTTTCTGAGGGAATGTGATCCGCGGTTATAGAATTTCGTTGCAAGCCATTCAACTAAAGAGACAACCATAGAACCTCTTCCCCAAAATGATTCAACTCCAACTCCATCAACATCTGCTGAATAGGTTTCTCTGTCTTAACTCTTTTTGGATTAACTCATTCTAACTCTTTTCGGATGAACTCTATCTCACTCTTTAGGATGAACTTATTGCCGCTTTTAGATTGTGTTTATGACTTTTTTTATTTCTGTAACTTGAACATGTACGGTGTAATTCTATATTTCAATATTATGTCTTTCCAAATTTGAATCATTCTATTTAAATTGGTATAAAAGAATGAAAGGAAGAGGATAAAGGGAAAATTAGTATATGCAACATTCAGATTCTGAAATCAGCATCAGTGGCCAAATAGTCATAATGTAGTTTCTAAATAGTCTCCTCAAAGTCACAACGATAAGTGACTATATAGCGACTACGAAACCCATAGTCTAGTACTTAGTCGCCAACAAGTCACCACAATTATACGACTAAAAACCAACAACAGTAAGAAGACCACTTGTCTGTGACACTTAATCACAATATAGTAGTAAAACCATCACTAATTTAACGACTACGGGACGACGACCTTATGACAATATTATGACTACAAGTTTTGGTCGTAGAGTAGTCGCAAAAAGATGACTATATGTACGAATACATTAATTAGCGACTCTCGATCGCTGAGTGCTTGCGTTAGTCGCTATTTAGACATAACCACAGTTTTAACGACTACATAGCGACGAATAATGTAGTCGCAAAACAGATGTTTTCTTGTAGTGTAAACATATTTTTTGCAGAGTTAGTTTTATCTGATGAAGAGAAAAAGAAATTTGCGCTACAAGATATAGACATCAGACCTAAAAGAGACGACAGTTCTCTTGATAAATTTAAGTCAATGCCACAGCCACCTAGACGGAGTATTAGTGACTCTAATGTGTTGATAGTTGACGAAAAAAACTATGACCATGATGATCAGGCAAAGAAACATGCGGGCTGGATAGAGATAATGACTCCATAACAGAGAAAAGTATACTCAGAGCTAATGGATGTTGTATTAACTAAGAGGGGAGGAGTCTTCTATGTATACGGATTTGGTGGTACTGGGAAAACGTTTTTATGGAAAGCACTATCTGCTGCATTAAGAAAAGACGATGAGATTGTCCTAAATGTTGCATCCAGTGGTATAGCATCGCTTTTATTAGCAGGAGGGAGGACTGCTCATTCTAGATTTGGGATTCCATTAATTTAGGATGAGCTTTCAACATGTAGAATGCAACCAAGTTCAGACTTAGGGAAATTAGTCAAAGAAGTTTCTCTAATAATTTGGGATGAAGCACCTATGATGAGTAAGTACTGTTTTGAATCATTGGATAGAAGTTTGTAGGATGTTGTTGTAAACAATCATAGCAAACCTTTCGGTGGTAAAGTTGTAGTATTTGGAGGAGATTTCAGACAAGTTCTTCTAGTCATTAATGGTGGTTCTCAGACAGAAATAGTGATGGCTACATTGAATTCATCATATATTTGGGATCATTGCAAAGTACTATTACAAAGAATATGCGTCTGCTAGCAAAGGACATCAGTGCTAATAAGGCGAAGGCAATTAAAGAATTTTCAGAATGGATACTGGATGTCGAAGATGGTAAAATTGCAGAGCCCAATGATGAGGAGGCTGTTATAGATATTCCAGAAGATTTGCTTATAACAGAAGACACTAATCCTATAGAAGCTATAAGCAAAGAGGTCTATGGTGATCCACGGTTTTTGAAAAAAATAATGATCATAAAATTTTTTAAGCCAGAGCTATACTCGCTCCAACTAATGACGATATCTATCAAATAAATGATTATATCCTAGATCAAATGGAAGGTACAGTATTATGATTAATTCTCAATAATACACTGTTTATCAGAATATGTGATAAAGATATTGTAAATTTAATTTGCAGGTGATGAGAGAGTATATCTTAGTGCTGATAGTTTGGATCTGTCTGACAAAAAGTCCAAGAATAACGCTGTTTTCACTCCAGATTTCCTCAACAGTATCAAACTTTCATGTTTGCCCCACTACCGTTTACGATTGAAGATTGGTTGTCCAGTAATGTTGTTAAGGAACATATATCCTACCGGTGGTCTAATGAATTGAACAAGATTACAAATCACTCAAATGGTTGAATTTGTGATTGAGGCTAGAGTTATTACTGGTGATCGTAGGGGATAAAGTAGTCATTCCTAGGTTGTTGATAACACCATCGGAAACAAGATTGCCTTTCAAGATGAGGAGAAGACAGTTGCCAATTTCAGTTGCATTTGCGATGACAATAAACAAAAGTCAGGGGCAGTCTTTGGAAAATGTAGGATTGTTTTTACCTAGACCAGTATTTTCACATGGCCAGCTCTATGTTGCTATATCTAGGGTTACATCAAGAAAAAGATTGAAAGTTCTGATACTCGATAAAGATGGAAAGTTAGAGAGTAAAACGATGAATGTAGTGTTCAAAGAAGTTTTCCAGAATATTTGTTAATGACACCGAAATCAGCTTCTGTCATTTTCGACGTATAAGATAAGGTACTCATGCTTGATTTATAAACTGTTTAACTCATATTTTTATTCTTTGAATTTTCAGACTTTAATAATTCATTTTCACCTTTGAAACAGGATTCGTTACTGGATAACCGTAATAATTCGGATCTTCCTCAAGTTTATGAGAAGTTTTTAAAGAGTTAGATGTTAGCAGTTTTCGATACATCTATTTGTTATTTAATAATAGTATAGGATTTTTCTATACAATAAATTTGGGGTTCTTAAAACATCTTATTAGATTGGTCTTTTTGGCAAATTTAAAAAGTTTTTTTTGTATTCGATGAAAATTTGTTTATATTTATCATAACAGTTAAAATATAAACCAAACAAATTATTATAGAAGAACTATCTATCTTAACATTTTTGAAGTACATTTTTGTGTCATCCTCTCTTATCTTTGTATCCAAACAAGTCTCAACAAAATTCTCTACAATCCTTACAACCAAACACAATTATTTCTTTATTTGATAATATTAATTTCCTTAAAACTATCTACCTAATTTAAATCAATATGTTAGACTAAAATATAATTCTCCTTGCACTTTTATTTAATCTTATATTTAATTATTTTAATTACTATTTAATACATAAAGTTGATAAAATTTTAGATTTTTTTCAGCATATGATGTGATTTGAATTTTTATAAACGGATATATATTTTAAAAAATTTCTTAGGATATTTATAATCAAACAAGTATATCCACATATAGAGCTCGAAATACATTTTTAAAGTACAATAGGGTGCCATCACTTTTTGGCTTTTTGCCAACTTCGGGTCAGATTTTTAACTAAAATTATAACCGATTCAATTATCCGGATCCTCCTTAAGATTACCAAATATTTTGGGCCGGTTTTTAATCCATAGCGTACTTATTTACATCCAATTAATGCCAATTAATGCCCATTGTATCTTAGGAAAGATCTAATTTACATGCCAATTTTTTTGGGCTGAGTTTGACAAAAAGAATTGATAACACAAATTCTGTAATCACATCCCTATAATATAGCAAATAATTCAAGATGAACACATCTTAGAAAATATCTAATTTGCGTTTAATAAGCGATTGCATATTTGCTAAGTTCTTATTAGCTTTAAATGTACACTATTAATCCAATAATATCAATTGAGAATCAAAATAAGAATATGTCATATCTTTCATTCCTAAATCATAACTAACTAAATCATCAAATGTATATTCCCAACTTTCGAATCAAGAGTTTATACAAAACCTATCTACAACCGTTAACAATATATATATAGATGCAATTCACCATCGATTACAAACACCACAAAACTATTACAGTATCATATCAACAAAATAATAGACATGTGGTGTACCACGGAGTAAAACCTAGTATTAACTGAAAACAGGATAGCAAACCTACTGTAACATCCGCGAATCGAAATCCCGGTTTGGGGATGTGCATCGGTCGATGCTGGAGGAGCATCGATCGATGCAGGTTCAGCTTCTGCGTTTTTACTTAAGTGAAACGCTGCGTTTTGGGCAAAGGGAAAAGGAAAACCCTAAAATCGTTTCTTTTGTCTCATTAGTCGATTTTGGCCGCTTTTGAGAGAAACGAAAGAGAGAGAGAAGAGTTCTTCGTGTTCTTGAGTGTTCTTGGTGATTTCTTGGAGTTGGAAGTTGTTTCTGTAGAGATCTGTAGTTGGGATCGTTGTAGGAGCTTCCTAGGAGCGTTTTCTTCCTGTGTTTGGGTAAGATTTCTTCTGTGGCAAAGGTAAAGGCAAAGTGTGATCGTGGAATCAAGGAAATGAAGAGGAGGATGTTCTAGGAACTCGATTGGATGTTGTCTGGCATTGCTAGGTTAATGGTTTCATGTTTTCTGATGATTGGTTATTGGATTATTGTTATATTTGATTATTGGTTATTATTTATTGGATTTTTATTGGTATTGGTTATTCCGATGTTGGTTATGATTGTGGTTAGGTTGCTAGTCGGTTATGGGTCCACTTGTTGTAGTTATTATTATGATTATTTATTATTTAAAAAAAAAATGGGTCAGGTCGTTTCAGTTTGGTATCAGAGCCCTTACAGTTCTAGGTTTGGGTTCACTAGTTTTCTGTTGTTGATGTTGGGATTGCATGCTTTGATTAAGTATGTGAGTTAGTCAATTATGTGTGGTTTGGAGTCCTAGAACATCCTTTTCGAGCCTATAGTGTGATTCCATGGTGAGTTTATGTTTTTGTGGTTTTGTGTTATGTTAAGATTGCTTGTTAGCCTTTGTTCTTGGGACTGCAGTGGTTAAACGGGTTTGAGTTGTTGGTCATGGACGTGGGCATTGTTGTGGTCATGGTCGGACAGGTTTCCGAGGCCCGCGAGTGTGTGGTCCAGAGTTCCACGAGGAGGTACGTCGTAGGAGCGCAAGCGTATCAGGAGTTACCAGAGGGGATTAGCCGGTGAGCGTGTCGGGGGTGCTGGGAACCCAAGTGTGGGGTTGCAGCTGGTGGATCTGTTGGCGTGTTGTGGGAGCGGTTACCGAGAGGGGTACCAGTGCAGGCTCCAGTTGTACCGCATGTGGTGGGGTGCAGCCGAGGGCAGCGGATGTTGAGGACTATCCATCTTTTGTTAGGAGGAAGGAGCAGTTGTAGATGACCGATACGAGATTCTTCTCGAGAGGTATCAAGCCTAGAGGGGCAGATAGGTGTTCATATGCAGGTTGATATGAGAATTTGAGTGGGAAGGTGTAACATTGCAATATTATACTCGGACCACATGAGGTACTTTTGATCAGGAGATGTTTATAGTCGTTAAGGATTGTTGCTCCTGAGGGGATGGTGATTCTCCTGAATACCGATAGCTCGAGGGGACGGGGGCTCCGAGAGTGGCAGAGGGGATTATGTTCCCCTGAGGGGATGAGTAGTTCCCCTGATACTGAGATCTTGAGGATTGTGGTCCAAGAGTGAGACGGTATAACTTGAAGACGCTGGTTTGAGAGTGAGATCGGTATGGCTCGAAGGTTGCGACCTAAGGGTGGAGGAGTTGGGAGCAAGCAATGCCTAGGACGTGAGTATAAACAAACCGATTGAATGTAGACCTTGAGAGATTGAGGTTGGTTTAATCTCGGGTTTTGGATGTGTTGACCAATGGCTCAGGGATTTAAGACCAGGGCAATTATGAATGTGTAGTTGTTGCGCCAGGATTGTGAGGCTGGTGGTTCTGGAGTCCCACGAAGGGAGTTGCAGCAGGTTTAAGCCGGGAAAGGCATGTTTGCCAGATACATAAGTTCATGAGAAGCCTTTATGGCAGGATAATCTAATCGTTGCGACGATTTTGGTTTACGTTCATTAGAGATGGACAGGGTTGCTAGATTCAAGGTTTTGGTAAGCTTGTTGAGGAAAACAAGGCAAGTGGTTTGAGTTGGCGGCTTGCAAAGCATTCGATGCGGTGAATCAGAATATGCGAACGTATGGTACTTGTTTGTTTTATTACGCTCGTATTGATGATTTGCTGTGGAGAATTCCTAAGCGGGAAGCTAATTTTGTAATAACCTATCTTGTGGAAGTTTCTTTAAGAGACAAGTTACTAGAGCTTCTTGGATGGACAAGAGGTGTTGATATCCGGGTGGTGATGAATTGATGTCAGCGTACTTGATTATTAGTCTAGTAGAGTTGAGGAAGGAAAAAGGGGATTCTTACGTCTTATCATTTCACCGTGGGGAGCGTCGGTGTGGTGCGTCAAGTAGAAAGGATGAGGTATGGGTTTAAGAGTTCGTGGCGATGCCGTTTGGGTTGACAAATGCGCCAGCAGCGTTTATGTTGTTGATGAACAGCGTGTTTCAGGAGTTTATGGACGTGTCTGTCATCATTTTCATCGACGACATCCTGGTTTATTCTAAGAGTCCTGAAGAGCATGCAGTGCATTTGAGGGCAGTTCTGGAGAAGCTGCAAGAGTAGAAGTTGTTTGCTAAGTTGAGCAAGTGCAGTTTCTGGCAGCGTGAGATGAGTTTTCTGGGTCACATTGTGTCTGCAGATGGGGTTTTTGTAGATCCGGAAAAGATTCAGGCTATCAGAGATTGGCCTAGACCGCAGAGTGTCATAGAGATCAGGAGTTTCCTTGGTCTGGCAGGTTACTACAGGAGGTTTGTGCAGGGGTTTCCGAGCAGAGCACGACCATTGACTAAGTTGACAGGGAAGAATGTTCCTTTTGTTTGGTCACAAGAGTGTGAGGAAGGCTTTGAAAGCCTCAAGAAGATGTTGACTACTACTCCAGTGTTGGCTTTGCCTGAGCAGGGAGAACCCTATGTGGTTTATACAGATGCATCCAGAGTTGGTTTGGGGTGTGTGTTGATGCAGCATGGGAAGGTGATTGCCTATGCTTCACGACAGTTGCGGAAGCATGAGGAAAATTATCCTACTCATGACCTGGAGATGGGTGGTGTAGTTTTTGCCCTGAAGATTTGGAGATCTTATCTTTATGGTGCAACGATACAGGTGCTTATAGATCATAAGAGCCTGAACTATATATTCACTCAGCCCGAGCTGAACTTGAGGCAGAGGCGATGGATGGAGCTGGTGGCGGAATATGATCTGGAGATAGCCTATCATCCATGTAAGCCTAACTTGGTTGCAGATGCATTGAGTCGGAAGCGGGTGGCTTCGGCTCAGGAGCAGGATATGGAGTCTCTGGTNTTGTTGATGAACAGCGTGTTTCAGGAGTTTATGGACGTGTCTGTCATCATTTNCTCAGGGATTTAAGACCAGGGCAATTATGAATGTGTAGTTGTTGCGCCAGGATTGTGAGGCTGGTGGTTCTGGAGTCCCACGAAGGGAGTTGCAGCAGGTTTAAGCCGGGAAAGGCATGTTTGCCAGATACATAAGTTCATGAGAAGCCTTTNTATTTGTTGAGCAGAGTGTGGTTGGCTCAGGAGAAGGATTTGAGGCTGGTGAATGCCTCAAAGGATGTTGATTCAGAGTATCATGTTTCGGCTAATCGTACTATTCTGGTGCATCGGCGGATTTGTGTGCCTAAGGATGAGGAGTTGAGGCAGGAGATCCTGAGNAGAGTAGAAGTTGTTTGCTAAGTTGAGCAAGTGCAGTTTCTGGCAGCGTGAGATGAGTTTTCTGGGTCACATTGTGTCTGCAGATGGGGTTTTTGTAGATCCGGAAAAGATTCAGGCTATCAGAGATTGGCCTAGACCGCAGAGTGTCATAGAGATCAGGAGTTTCCTTGGTCTGGCAGGTTACTACAGGAGGTTTGTGCAGGGGTTTCCGAGCAGAGCACGACCATTGACTAAGTTGACAGGGAAGAATGTTCCTTTTGTTTGGTCACAAGAGTGTGAGGAAGGCTTTGAAAGCCTCAAGAAGATGTTGACTACTACTCCAGTGTTGGCTTTGCCTGAGCAGGGAGAACCCTATGTGGTTTATACAGATGCATCCAGAGTTGGTTTGGGGTGTGTGTTGATGCAGCATGGGAAGGTGATTGCCTATGCTTCGCGGCAGTTGCGGAAGCATGAGGAAAATTATCCTACTCATGACCTGGAGATGGGTGGTGTAGTTTTTGCCCTGAAGATTTGGAGATCTTATCTTTATGGTGCAACGATACAGGTGCTTATAGATCATAAGAGCCTGAACTATATATTCACTCAGCCCGAGCTGAACTTGAGGCAGAGGCGATGGATGGAGCTGGTGGCGGAATATGATCTGGAGATAGCCTATCATCCATGTAAGCCTAACTTGGTTGCAGATGCATTGAGTCGGAAGCGGGTGGCTTCGGCTCAGGAGCAGGATATGGAGTCTCTGGTAGGGGAGATCAGTGCATTGAGCTTGTGTGCGGTTTCTCAGGAGCCGTTGGGTTTGGTTGCAGCTGATAGAGCATATTTGTTGAGCAGAGTGTGGTTGGCTCAGGAGAAGGATTTGAGGCTGGTGAATGCCTCAAAGGATGTTGATTCAGAGTATCATGTTTCGGCTAATCGTACTATTCTGGTGCATCGGCGGATTTGTGTGCCTAAGGATGAGGAGTTGAGGCAGGAGATCCTGAGAGAGGCTCATGCGAGCATGTTCTCTATTCATCCAGGAGCGACTAAGATGTACCGTAATCTCAGGAGCTACTATCACTGGGTCGGGATAAAGAGGGATGTGGCTAGTTGGGTTGCGAGGTGCGATGTGTGTCAGCTAGTAAAGGTTGAGCATCAGGTACCAAGTGGATTGTTGAAGAGACTTCCCATTCCAGAGTGGAAGTGGGATATGATTACTATGGACTTCGTGGTTGGTTTGCCAGTGTCCAGGACGTTTGATGCTTTNGTGTCATAGAGATCAGGAGTTTCCTTGGTCTGGCAGGTTACTACAGGAGGTTNTGGGTCATTGTGGACTAGTTGACTAAGTCGGCACATTTTCTGGCCATTAAGAAGACTGATGGAGCAGCGGTCTTGGCTAAGAAGTATGTGAAGGAGATAGTCAGGTTGCATGGGGTGCCCGTGAGCATTGTGTCTGACAGGGANAGGCTTTGAAAGCCTCAAGAAGATGTTGACTACTACTCCAGTGTTGGCTTTGCCTGAGCAGGGAGAACCCTATGTGGTTTATACAGATGCATCCAGAGTTGGTTTGGGGTGTGTGTTGATGCAGCATGGGAAGGTGATTGCCTATGCTTCGCGGCAGTTGCGGAAGCATGAGGAAAATTATCCTACTCATGACCTGGAGATGGGTGGTGTAGTTTTTGCCCTGAAGATTTGGAGATCTTATCTTTATGGTGCAACGATACAGGTGCTTATAGATCATAAGAGCCTGAACTATATATTCACTCAGCCCGAGCTGAACTTGAGGCAGAGGCGATGGATGGAGCTGGTGGCGGAATATGATCTGGAGATAGCCTATCATCCATGTAAGCCTAACTTGGTTGCAGATGCATTGAGTCGGAAGCGGGTGGCTTCGGCTCAGGAGCAGGATATGGAGTCTCTGGTAGGGGAGATCAGTGCATTGAGCTTGTGTGCGGTTTCTCAGGAGCCGTTGGGTTTGGTTGCAGCTGATAGAGCATATTTGTTGAGCAGAGTGTGGTTGGCTCAGGAGAAGGATTTGAGGCTGGTGAATGCCTCAAAGGATGTTGATTCAGAGTATCATGTTTCGGCTAATCGTACTATTCTGGTGCATCGGCGGATTTGTGTGCCTAAGGATGAGGAGTTGAGGCAGGAGATCCTGAGAGAGGCTCATGCGAGCATGTTCTCTATTCATCCAGGAGCGACTAAGATGTACCGTAATCTCAGGAGCTACTATCACTGGGTCGGGATAAAGAGGGATGTGGCTAGTTGGGTTGCGAGGTGCGATGTGTGTCAGCTAGTAAAGGTTGAGCATCAGGTACCAAGTGGATTGTTGAAGAGACTTCCCATTCCAGAGTGGAAGTGGGATATGATTACTATGGACTTCGTGGTTGGTTTGCCAGTGTCCAGGACGTTTGATGCTTTTTGGGTCATTGTGGACTAGTTGACTAAGTCGGCACATTTTCTGGCCATTAAGAAGACTGATGGAGCAGCGGTCTTGGCTAAGAAGTATGTGAAGGAGATAGTCAGGTTGCATGGGGTGCCCGTGAGCATTGTGTCTGACAGGGATTCCAAGTTCACTTCGGTGTTCTGGAGGGCATTTCAGGCAGAGATGGGCCCTAAGGTGCATATGAGTACAGCTTCTCATCCCCAGACAGATGGACAGTCAGAGAGGACGATCCAAACGTTGGAGGATTTGTTGAGGATATGTGTGTTGGATTGGGGTGGCCATTGGGCAGATCATTTAAGCTTGGTAGAGTTTGCTTATANATACAGGTGCTTATAGATCATAAGAGCCTGAACTATATATTCACTCAGCCCGAGCTGAACTTGAGGCAGAGGCGATGGATGGAGCTGGTGGCGGAATATGATCTGGAGATAGCCTATCATCCATGTAAGCCTAACTTGGTTGCAGATGCATTGAGTCGGAAGCGGGTGGCTTCGGCTCAGGAGCAGGATATGGAGTCTCTGGTAGGGGAGATCAGTGCATTGAGCTTGTGTGCGGTTTCTCAGGAGCCGTTGGGTTTGGTTGCAGCTGATAGAGCAGATTTGTTGAGCAGAGTGTGGTTGGCTCAGGAGAAGGATTTGAGGCTGGTGAATGCCTCAAAGGATGTTGATTCAGAGTATCATGTTTCGGCTAATCGTACTATTCTGGTGCATCGGCGGATTTGTGTGCCTAAGGATGAGGAGTTGAGGCAGGAGATCCTGAGAGAGGCTCATGCGAGCATGTTCTCTATTCATCCAGGAGCGACTAAGATGTACCGTAATCTCAGGAGCTACTATCACTGGGTCGGGATAAAGAGGGATGTGGCTAGTTGGGTTGCGAGGTGCGATGTGTGTCAGCTAGTAAAGGTTGAGCATCAGGTACCAAGTGGATTGTTGAAGAGACTTCCCATTCCAGAGTGGAAGTGGGATATGATTACTATGGACTTCGTGGTTGGTTTGCCAGTGTCCAGGACGTTTGATGCTTTTTGGGTCATTGTGGACTAGTTGACTAAGTCGGCACATTTTCTGGCCATTAAGAAGACTGATGGAGCAGCGGTCTTGGCTAAGAAGTATGTGAAGGAGATAGTCAGGTTGCATGGGGTGCCCGTGAGCATTGTGTCTGACAGGGATTCCAAGTTCACTTCGGTGTTCTGGAGGGCATTTCAGGCAGAGATGGGCCCTAAGGTGCATATGAGTACAGCTTCTCATCCCCAGACAGATGGACAGTCAGAGAGGACGATCCAAACGTTGGAGGATTTGTTGAGGATATGTGTGTTGGATTGGGGTGGCCATTGGGCAGATCATTTAAGCTTGGTAGAGTTTGCTTATAACAATAGTTACCAGGCCAGTATTGGCATGGCTCCTTATGAGGCTTTGTATGGAAGATCGTGTCGTACACCGTTATGATGGACTCAGGTGGGGGAGAGGAGCATGTATGGGGCAGATTTTTTTCAAGAGACCTCGGAGAAGATTTGGATTCTCAAGCTGAACATGAAGGAAGCTCAGGATCGGCAGAAGAGTTATGCCGATAGGAGGAGGAGAGATCTTGAGTTTCATGTTGGAGATAGAGTGTACCTCAAGATGGCCATGTTGCGGGGTCCGAACAGGTCATTAACTGAGACTAAGTTGAGTCA
The DNA here is from genome assembly GCF_000633955.1 of Camelina sativa. Taxonomy (NCBI): domain Eukaryota; kingdom Viridiplantae; phylum Streptophyta; class Magnoliopsida; order Brassicales; family Brassicaceae; genus Camelina; species Camelina sativa. Next base: position 20,829,768 of record NC_025685.1, on the reverse strand, counting down.
GAGGTATATGGGTCCGTTCAAAGTGATTGAGCGAGTTGGACCAGTTGCATATAGAATTGAGTTACCTGAGGTTATGTGAGCATTCCATAAGGTTTTCCATGTGTCTATGTTGTGGAAGTGTCTCCGTGAGGACGATCAGTTGTTGGCTAAGATTCCTGAGGATCTTCAGCCTAACATGACTTTGGAAGCGAGACCAGTAAGGGTTCTCGAGAGGAGGATCAAGGAACTTCGGTAGAAGAAGATTCCTTTGATGAGAGTCCTTTGGGATTGTGATGGTGTTGAGGAGCAGACTTGGGAGGCTGAGGCGAGGATGAAGGCAAGGTTTAAGAAGTGGTATGAGAAGCAAGCCGCGACTTGAGCTTGCCTAGGCTGGTCCCATCTGTAATCAGTGACTGGAGCGGGAATGGAGTATTCCAGCCCATCTCTCTTGTTTACATGGTCGCTTGAGGTGGTTGGTTGTGCGACTAAGTAACAAGATGAGGTGGTGCTCGCGGTACGGAATTCCCGTGAGGCAGTGGTTTGAGGGAAAGTTTCCTGAAATAGAAGTTTCTATAAGTGGAAAGTTTCCAGAAGTGGAAAGTCTAAAAATGGAAAGTTTTATGTGAGTTAGAATTTGTCCATTTTTAGTGATTGTGAGCCTTGGAGGGGCTTGTGAGGCCTTTGTGATGGACTTTTAAGTCATTTTGCTCGTGTGTGGCGGTCTTTTGTGGCCTTTGTGGCGGGCTGTTTAGCCGTGTGTGGCCTTTGTGGCGAGCTGTTTAGCCAATTGTGTGGCCTTTGTGGCGGGCTGTTTAGCCAGAGTGCCTGTTTTGGCGGTCCTTCGGGACAGATAGTCTTTGTGACGGTCCTTCGGGACAGATGGTCTTTGTGACGGTCCTTCGGGACAGATGGTCTTTGTGATGGTCCTTCGGGATAGATGGCCTTTGTGGCGATCCTGTTTAGGACATTTGTTTGGCCTTTGTGACGGTCCTGTTTAGGACATTTGTTTGGCCTTTGTGGCGGCTAGTGGGGCAGTGAGATGATCCTTGTGTGGTCATGAGGTATTCCAGTGAGGGGATATGTGGTTGGTAGGACATCGTGTTGTCTTACGCGAGCCATGGAAAGGAAACCTGGATAGGGATATGACTCAGACGTGTTCAGAATTGTTTGCTCGCGACTCTTGGGGAACTTTGGTTCTCCTAGTACCGTCATATTCTAAGACTTTGTGTCTTGAGAGTATGATTGGTATATCGACTTCGGATGACGATTCGGGGGCGCGCTGTAGGGTGGCGATCCGAGGGACGAGTATTGGACTTCCTTATATATTATGGCATGCAGGCTTAGACCCGACGAGGAGCCAATATTATGGCATGCAGGCTTTGGTCTGATGAGGAGCCAATAAAAACTCAAGGTTTAGGTCTGTGAGTAAAGGAAAGTCCAAAAGTCGAGAGCAAATAATACCTAGAGCGTGAGTCTATCGCCTAGAGGTGACCTTTCGTAGACCGGTTGGAGGAGTGCAGACCTTGGAGACGGTTGCACGGGAGTCCTTGACTGATGGTTGTTCGAGATTCGAGGACGAATCTAAATTGGTGGGGGAGAATTGTAACATCCGCGAACCAAAATCCCGGTTTGGGGATGTGCATCGGTCGATGCTGGAGGAGCATCAGTCGATGCAGGTTCAGCTTCTGCGTTTTGACTTAAGTGAAACGTTGCGTTTTGGGCAAAGGGAAAAGAAAAACCGTTAAATCGTTTCTTTTGTCTCATTAGTCGATTTTGGCCGCTTTTGAGAGAAACGAAAGAGAGAGAGAAGAATTCTTGGTGTTCTTGAGTGTTCTTGGTGATTTCTTGGGGTTGGAAACTGTTTCTGTAGAGATCTGTAGCTGGGATCGTTGTAGGAGCTTCCTAGGAGCGTTTTCTTCGTGTGTTTGGGTTAGATTTCTTCTGTGGCAAAGGTAAAGGCAAAGTGTGATTGTGGAATCAAGGCAATGAAGAGGAGGATGTTCTAGGGACTCGATTGGATGTTGTTTGGCATTTCTAGGTTGCTAGAGTTGGGTCATTAGAAAAATTGCTAGGTTGCTGGTTTCATGTTTTCTGATGATTGGTTATTCGATTATTGCTAGGTTGCTGGTTTCATATTTGATTATTGGTTATTATTTATTGGATTTTTATTGGTATTGGTTTTCCACTGTTGGTTATGATTTTGGTTAGGTGGGTATGGGACCACTAGTTGTAGTTACTATTATTATTATTTATTATTTTAAAAAAAAACGGGTCAGGTCGTTTCACCTACATGGAAGTACCTTTTGCAGTCAATTGAATCCATTTTCTTAGATTTGGTTCATCCCTTAGCAAATCCTGCATTATGACAAAAATTGTATAAAATTAGTATATAATGATAGATGAAATTAAGTTAAATCTATATACATATATCTATGTATATCAAATAGTTTCAAAATAAAATAAAAGAGAGAAATATATAACTTTAAATAGAATTGCAGAAACTGAACTTATGCATGCCATTTTTAAGAACTTTTTCAAAATGGTTTTGTCCTTTTTATTATAACATTTATTGGATCTGCCAACTTTAATGTTTAAAGTGAACTGCATTGACTAAACTTATGCATGCCATTTTTAAACAGTAAAAAATGGTTTTGTCGTTTTATATTTTAACGTTTTCTCGCTTATGTCTTTTTCCTATAAGTTATTGCTATCATATATGTAAAAGAATATTGAGCCAAGATATGAGGGAATCAAAACAGTTATAAAAGATTTTACAAAATTATTATCTTATTTATTAACAAAATGTTGTAACGTTTAGGTATGTATTTTGCCTATAAAAGAAAGCAATACATGTCATTTGAGAAGATATCTTCTTCCGATTATTTTTCCCATAATATTAAAAACATCAATTCATGGAGATCTGGCTGGAAGATTCAAGTGAAGGTGTTGAGGAAGTGGAGGAAAGTGTCTCAGGGCGATGCTACAATTCAACGAACTATATATGATGCATTTCAACCCTTTCAACCATTTTAATCTCTATATACTTACAAATGCATCACACATAATTAGTTGAATTGTGGCATCGCCCTGAGACACTTTCCTCCACTTCCTCAACACCTTCACTTGAATCTTCCAGCCAGATCTCCATGAATGTAGATATTTGACTCTATCATATTCATTCATTTTTTGTGAAAGATGTTTTTAATATTTTGGGGAAAATAATCGGAAGAAGATATCTTCTCAAATGACATATATTGCTTTCTTTTATATGCAAAATACGTACCTAAGCTCATTAACAAGAATGTCCGAAATCGCATGAGCACCATTGGGGAGGGGGGTGGCTGTCGAATTCAAGTTTGGTTTGCAGCTAGATTAATTTCAAGATGATTTATTTCTCAGTTTCAAAACAGTCTTTGCATTTAACAATGTAAACAAGTTTATTTTTCTTTTGAATATAATTTAACATTAGATTCAAAAAAAAAAAATGTACCTAAGCGTTACGACATTTTGTTAATAAATAAGATAATAATATTGCAAAATCTTTTATAACCGTTTTGATTCGCTTATATCTTAGATCAATATTATTTTACATATATGATAGCAATAACTTATAGGAAAAATACATAAGCGAGAAAACATTAAAATATAAAATGACAAAACCATCTTTTACTGTTTTAAAAATGGCATGCATAAGTTTAGTCAATGCATATCACTTTAAACATTAAAGTTGACAGATTCAGTAAACCTTATAATAAAGAAGGACAAAACCATTAGAAAAAGGTATCGAAAATGGTATGCATAAGTTCAGTTTCTGCAATTCTATTTAAAACTTATATACTTCTCTCTTTTATTTTATTTTGCAACTATTTGATATACATAGATATATATAGATTTAAGTTAATTTCATCTATCATTATATACTAATTTTATACAATTTTTGTCATAATGCAGGATGTGCTAAGGCGTGAACCAAATCTACGAAAATAGATTCAATTGACTGCAAAAAAGGTACTTCCATGTAGGTTTGCTACCCTATTTTCAGTTAATATAGTTCTTCTATAATATTTTGTTTGGTTTATATTTAAACTGTTATGATAAATATAAACAAATTTTCATAGAATACGAAAAACACTTTTAAAATTTACCAAAAAAAACAATCTAATAACATGTTTTAAGAACCCTAAATTTATTTTATAGAAAAATCCTATACTACATTATTAAATAACAAATAGATGTAACGAAAACTGCTAACATCTAACTCTTTAAAAACTTCTCATGATCGGAATTATTAGTTTGAGAATATATTTATAAATATATATTTGAGTCTGAAAATATATTAGTTTATTACATTCTTAGTTTCATTTATTAAAACGGGCCGGTTTTAAAACGGGCCGAGGCCGAGACAAATCCGTCACAGCAACCCTATAAAGAAATTGAGATTGCCGATGCAGAGTGGTCGGTCGGTCGCTTGATTCCGAAATGTTGAGAAGAAAACCCACAAAAATCCAACTCAAAATCGAAGACCGCGAGGAGCTTGAACAATCACGCAAATCTCAACCTCCCACCACCACCACCACCACCGCTACAACAGCTTCGTCCTCCTCTCTCCTCCACCTTATAGACCCAAAACACAAAAACCCTTCTTCCAAATCCGACAGAATCGGCCTCTCCTGAAAACTTCCATGGAAGTCGAAGTCAAGCTCCGTCTCCTAACCGCCGCTGCTCATCTCCGTCTCACCACTCTCCTCACTCCTTTCCACCTCAAAACCCTTCACCAACGCAATATCTTCTTCGACACACCCAAAAACGATCTCTCCCTCCGCCGCGCCGTCCTCCGCCTCCGCTTCCTCCAAAACGCTGCCGCCGTTTCTGCTCCGCCTCCTCGTTGTATCGTCTCCCTCAAGGCGAAACCGACTCTGGCTAATGGGATTAGCCGTGTGGAGGAAGATGAAGAGGAGATTGACTATGGTGTTGGTAAAGAATGTGTTGATTCACCGGATAAGCTCTCAGCCGTTGGATCTAGGGTTTTGAAAAGGGTTCAAGAGGAGTATGGGTTTAAAGACTTTCTAGGGTTTGTTTGTTTAGGTGGGTTTGAGAATGTTAGGAATGTGTATGAGTGGAGAGGTGTCAAACTTGAGGTTGATGAGACCAAGTATGCTTTTGGGAAATGTTTTGAGATTGAATGTGAGACAGAAGAACCAGAGCGTGTTAAGACCATGATTGAGGAGTTTCTTACAGAGAACAAGATTGAGTTCTCAAATTCGGACATGACAAAGTTTGCTGTTTTCCGGTCAGGAAAGCTTCCTTGACATGGTTAGTCTTTCTTAATCTCTGTGGTTAGCTTGTTTTGATTGAATTTCACCAGTAAACTTATAAGTATTCGATTTAATGAGATCAAAATTAGTAATTGAAGAAATGGTTTCTGTCAGATTCTCTAATATAGAATGGTTAGCTCGATGTTTCGACTGAATTTGTAGGTCAACGTTAGAGTGCTCTCTTTTGAAGTCAAGTTGGGGTTTTTGAAGAAATGAGTTCCATTTGATTATAGTATAGAATGTTCTTCTTTGTATAGATGGATCTCAATCATTTCAGTATGATGTCTTGTTAGTTTGTTTGCTGGTCTGAGAGGACCAAAGTTTTCATTTTGATGTGTTGATACTATTCTGATTCATGTATATGTCAGAGACGCCTAAACTGGTTTAACTCTTCTATCAATATGTGTTGCTAAACATCTTCATATCCATTTTTGTGGATTGCTTTTTGGAATCTTATGCTTTGAAGAGACTCATACAATTTTGGTTTCTTATGTTTGTGGTTCCATATGATCTAATTTACTTTGTTCGTGTATTCAGTAGGTGGGAGGAAGAGTGGTGTCTTGGTTCACGGATTTCGGGCATCAGCATGATCAACTTAACTATAGTGATTGCCATTTGCAAGAATTTTTACTATTGAACTAGATGATCACAGTTTGTACTATTTTCTCAGTGTCTTGTCAATCTTTCTAAGTTCTAAGGATTGGTTCACGAGCCTTAATATTATTTTGGAATTGGTTTTTCTGTAAATTTGATTTCAACCAAAACCTTTACACCTATAAGATAATCAGACTACAAATTTTAACAGTTAAGTGAGAGAGGGAAAGAGAGAACCTAATGATGAAGACAAAAAAATGAAGGGTTTATATAGGATTTGTTAAACATCTGAAATAAACTTCGAAAAGGGCCCTTCGTTTAAAAGAAGAAGAGTTGGTTACTGATAGTCTGAACTACTTCAAGTTGACAAGTCAGCTGAGATATGATGGGTTGTGAGACTTCTATGTAAGCTCTTACCATAAAAGCTTACATAATTTCTATGTTCCGTACCTTACAAATTGTGTAGAGGGTGGTAGTCTTAGAACCTTCACCTTTGTATCGTGGCATTGGAGAAGTACGCCAAAAGTCTGTTAGTTGAAACTCAAAAGAACAACAACGTAAAATATTCCTAAAAAGGACATATGGAGAAAGCTCTTACTATAAAAGCTCCTAGGTTTCTTCTTAGATTCGTTTCTCTTATTGCGAAGGTGTACGTTGTTCGACCACATGAATTGTGCCTACCATATTAATACACTAAGTAAGTGTTAACGACTAAACAGCTGCTGCAACAATGGCAAGAGAAACATCAACAGCAACCAAGAAACTGCCAACCACGGTGGGCATTCATGCCGCTAACCACCGTAGGCAGATGTGGAAACAAAGAAAAGAAGAAGAGACCAAGCATTCTAAACACAGAAGATAACTAAAATCCACATCGAAAAAAAATCACACATGACAACAAATGGTAACCAACACAAGATGAAATCTCAATAAGAGGACAAGAAGTATCCCTACACTACGTAAACCAACACAGAAGATCATCCTCTTCAAGTCTTAACCATCCAAAGCACAAACACTTGTTAACACATGATTCATTTTCTCTTCTTAGAGGGTGGCTGGCGAACATCGTCATCATCTTCCTCATCCTCATTGTCCTCATCTCCATCATCATCATTATCACCCTCCTCATCATCGTCGTCATCATCATCATCATCACTGTCTCCTCCACCATTGGCCACTGGATCATCCTCTGGATCAGCTTCTTCCCCTTCTTCCCCTGAGAAATCTTCATCATTAGCATCATCCTCATCGTCGTCATCCTCATCAGCGTCTTCATCATCATCATCGTCATCGTCACTGTCACTGGCATCTTTGTTTTCCTCAACACGGCTTCCTGTTTTGTAACCTTCCTTCAGAGACAACCTAGAGAAACATGAATCCAGATTGGTTCATTTAGATAAAACTCTTGCACCTCGACAATAAGACAAGGAAAGGAACCCCGTCATACTCACCTCTGGTCAACAGCAATCAACCCCATTAGCAATGATTCTGCCTGCGACAATCACACAAGAATGCTTATTAAAATAGGAAGCCAGAAATAAACAGCAGAATGTGTGATAAAGATATGATGCATTAATGCAAGACTGGTCGAAAAGGGAATTCAAAAGCGAGAAAACAAGTTTAAAAAGGATCATACTCGAAAAAGGAAAGCAAATAACAACCACCAACAAACAAAAAAAAAACTAAATTTGCATTGTTGCAGTCCTTGTGTATAGAGATCCGAACTTGCAAAGAGGGACTTCATTTGTGTTTTGCTCTATTACTTAACCAACTCCAAGAACACATCCTCAACACAAAGAAACACACAAGCGGTGGGCAAAACAATGAGTTAACAACAATTGGCAAAACCCACAAAATAAAAGTGACCAATTAACAAAAAGAGTGACACTGGACTTTGTTTTCTAAGCTACATTCAACTTCATAGTCCAGAACCATTTACACAGAAGACTATAGACCCATCAAAAACCTGCACATTGCTAAATTCAAACCACAACAATATCAACACAAAATCTAGACCTTAGAACAGAAATCTGAATATGCAAATATGAAGCAATTTCTCAATCTATAAACCTTGGATTAAGACAAAAGAGAAGAAAAATCCCTAATGTTCTTTGCAAATCAAATACAATACAAACAACCACAACTACAATCCTAACAGAGAAACAAGAAGCAAATCTACACTACAAGGAGACTGATAAAGAAAGAAAAAAAAACTGTTCTTTACCACAAGGAGCAGACAAGCCAGATTCTTTCCGACAAGGATGAGAAGCGACTCAGTGACAGAGCAAGCCCATGTCTGTTGACTCTGCGTCACCATTGACCCAGCAGCAGCAACCACTTCCATAGCTACTCAAAATTGAACACACACAAAAAAAACACTCCTGTAAGAGATGAGAAGACAGAAAGTGTTCAACTTTTAACAAAAAAAAATCTACAGGAGACCAAGAGACAGGGAGAGAAAGAGAGAGAGAATAAGAGGAGAGAACCTCAACAGCTTATGTGTCTAGATCCGGTCAAGGTAAACCCTAGATTTTGGTACGACTAGGGTTTTTTGGTCTTTGAGGTAAGATCTGATTTATAGACAGATTAATTGCTATGTCGACACATGATAAGAATTAAGATGATTTTTGATTGGTGTAATCTAGATTTTTATCCTGATTATTCATTATTTAAGGGATTAGCTATTTAAAAAAAATAGATTTTTTTCGTGAGGGATTAAATTTTAATCTAGGAAAAATTGAATAATTTAGTTATCTATATAATATTTCATGTAACTTTTATTCACAAATTTTGGTTACTGTAAAAGTGTACACATTAAATTCAAACCAATTATAATGAAAATAATTTTCAAAAAAAAAAAAAACAATCTCAAGTTCATACTTGATTATTTAATGTTGTATAATTATCATTTCTTTAAAAAAATATTTAATTATTTTAAAATTCATAACTTTTCTTTGTATAGAATATTAATCTTATTAACACCATTGAATTTTTTTTTGTAAAATGTTAGTTTTATTGTTGGAATTTTCATAACTACAACTATTATATGGAAGAAACATGACAAAAATAATCGAACCAGATGAATCGATTTGAACTCGATGCAAATCTAACCCTGAAATTACAAAATATCATAGTGGGCTCTAAATTTCAAGAATCGAAAACCTGAATCTGGATGAATACTCAAATACACTGATAATATAAATATATAATAGTAATATATTAGTAATATTTTTATATTTATTTATAATCATCTAAATGTCCAAAATATTCAGATTTTGTATATTAGTGGATATTTTTTTTAGGTATTAAACTATTTTTAATAAATTTGGATAAAAATACTAACTTTTTGAAATAGTTTATATATTTTCTATTTGGACATATTTGGATACTAAAATTTAAGTTTTCAAATTTTGGTTAATCGTAATCTAAATCCAAAATAACCGATCCAAACCAGAATATAGAAATTGTGGAATGGATCCTATATTTCTAAACTCGAAAACTCAAAATACTCAGCTTCAAACCGGAACGCCCACCCTGGAAGACAGAAAAAAAAACTTTAAATAAATGATAACAACTAGGATTTACTCTGTGGTATACCACGAGACAATTTTTTATTTTGATATAACTTTATGATTTTGTGTTACAGAATTATTAAATTTGTTTGATTTTAAGTATAGATGTTGCAGTGTTAATTGTTATTGAATTTATGTGTTGGATCTGAAAGAATTATAAGTACTATATGTGTATTGTTAATATAATACAACTCATATTTGCTAAAATAATGTATGAGTAAAACACATTTCTATTTGTCAATATATTTATATTTGTAAGACTTAATACAGCCCATTAATCAGTTTCTTTGAGTTAAATTTGAAATAAACATAAGTATTTGTACTTTTTAAATTAAATAGTAATTTTAAACTATAAGAGTCTATATTAAAATTTATAATGAATAAGATAGATTTATTTACAAAAAAAAGTTATCATAATGTATCAAATTTTAATATATTTTCAAATATGAAGTATGACTAACTTCAGAACTTTATAAAAGTAATCTGAATGAATCACAACTTATACATAAATTCAAAAGATTGGGTTGTTATGTTATATTCAAGTTTTCAATTTTAAATGTCTGAGAAATAAAGTTAGTTGAAAATAATAATTCTTTTATTATTATTATTATTATTATTATTATTATTATTATTATTATTATTATTATTATTATTATTATTATTATTATTATTATTATTATTATTGAGGTGTTAACCAAATAAATAATGACGATTTAACCAATGCTCGATGATTCTTTTATTTTATTTTATTGTAATAACCTATCTCACCATATAACCCCGTTTTATAATAGTTTGATTTTTTAATATGTATATGACATATATATTTGATTTTGTGACTAAGGAAACTGACTTTAAAAAAAACAATACTCAGTAAAAGTTAAAATAAATCGAAGAAACAAATAGAAATGATAAACTGATTTTATTCAAAATTAAATTAATATATAAATTAAATTAAGTACACGACAATATTTGTCTCTCATCACTATACAAAAAGTAGTATAAATTATTTTTATATCATACAATGAAAAGAGCTCTAAATTATATATATCAAAGTCTATTAAACTCACTTTCAATTTCTTATTTCGAAATGAAGCTTGTTGGCTTGTTGTTCAACTCTAGCATTTGCATCTCCTAATAGTAACAATTTGGCCAAGCACATCTAGAAAAAAGAAAGAAAATTATTTAGTTATAATATAACAAAAATAATAATCTATATCTATACAAAAACGTCTATTAAGTAGGCAAATGAAGCATCCATTTCAGATTTTCGTAGGAGTGGGTTTTTGCAATGAAATATGGTTGTGTGTGTGGCGGTGGATGTGTGAATGGTGAATGGCACACTTATGTAGTGTTTAAGGTGGTAGGTAGGGTTTCATCACTGTTAGTCGCACGAAGCCTTGATTCGCAAGGTTAGAAGATTTTTTTTTTGCGATCTGATTTGATCTGATTTAGGGAAGATTGGTATGGAATTATCTTTCAATATGATCAGTTATAGATCATTGCGACTACACCATTATAGGTCCGATAAGTTAGGCTTATAATTTATAGAAAGTTGGTATATTGGATTTATACTGCATATTTAACGATAATGAGATCTTACCAATTACCAAAGATGTAATCGAGTTTCTATATATTTAGGAGATTATTAAGATATTATTCAAAGATGAAAAATTCTTGAGTTCACTCCTAAGGTGAACCCTTTTTTTCACTTCTACTTATTTTAGTCAATGAGAATCTGACATGTCATAATACATTTAAGAACTTATTCATTTATCTCCTTATAAAATAAGGAAACAAAATCTGTATATATTATTATAAAATTAAAAACTTAAATCGCTTATCTATAAACTCAAACTGGTATATAATTTCATTATAATTGTAAAATCTAAACCCTAACCACTTCATTTGTAAACTCAAACTGACATCTAATTTCGTTTTAATTGTAAAATCTAAACCCTAACCACTTCATTTGTAAACTCAAACTGACATCTAATTTCGTTTTAATTGTAAAATCTAAACCCTAACCACTTCATTTGTAAACTCAAACTGACATCTAATTTCGTTTTAATTGTAAAATCTAAACCCTAACCACTTCATTTGTAAACTCAAACTGACATCTAATTTCGTTTTAATTGTAAAATCTAAACCCTAACCACTTCATTTGTAAACTCAAACTGACATCTAATTTCGTTTTAATTGTAAAATCTAAACCCTAACCACTTCATTTGTAAACTCAAACTGACATCTAATTTCGTTTTAATTGTAAAATCTAAACCCTAACCACTTCATTTGTAAACTCAAACTGACATCTAATTTCGTTTTAATTGTAAAATCTAAACCCTAACCACTTCATTTGTAAACTCAAACTGACATCTAATTTCGTTTTAATTGTAAAATCTAAACCAAGCCAATATTTAACTTTCTTTAATAAAAATATACAGAATTGTTTCTTTCATCTGTTTTGCATTTTAATTTAATTTTGATTTATTTTTTTAAACAAGATAATGCATAGAAGATTTTGATTGGTTGAAAAGGAAGAAGTGAATAAGAAGGTTCACCCTAGGAGTGAACCTAAGTATTTTTTTTCAAAGATATAATTATATGTGTTTCTATAAACATATAGGAATTGCTATATTATATGAATTGATTAAATACAGTAAATAATAGAGAGTCTGCTTAGTAAAGTCATAAAAATCTTTCTATCTTAACATTATATTAAGAATTAAAGAGGATCCGAGAGTGGAAATCAGATGTTGTTTATCGATTGTAAACCGACCCGACACAATTAAAGAGGATCCGTTTACAGCAATCGGGTTTGTTAGTTTGTATTTAACCCGATCCAATAATAAGGTTTATACAAATAATCTTAATGAACTTTGATTAATTGGCTAAACCTAAGGATAATAGTGGAAATTGTTTGCAAAAAAAAAAAGAGAATAACACAAAAATGTATTACAAAAATGTTAAGATAGATGGTAAAACACATTAATTTACAAATGCTAACAACTAAAATATCAAACATTTACGTGGATTAAAATAAGATTTATTTGAAAGATAGAAAATAGTAGAGTTAGTAAATCCGTTAGCTAGTATGGGCCATACTAGGAAAAACATCATATAATTTGACTCTTTGCTATATCGTCTTTATATAACTCGCCTCCATTGCATAAACTCGGAAAATCATTCTCTTGAAACCTTTCAAATATGGAAATCTCAGTCGAAAACAAAGATTGACTGATTAACCTTATATAATAAATAAATAAAAAACATCATGAAGTTTATAGGTAATGATTTACAAGGAGGTGATGGATTCTCACTTCTCGAAGTCATTATACCTGTAGTGGTGTGATGGAGACTACAATTACAAGATGAAACACTAATCTACGTATAAAGCCTACAGGGAAGTCGCCAGGAAATGGTCTTTAAACACAAGAGAAGTGTTGGTTAAATAAATAACACTACAGATCTGTACGATCTTAGGTAAAAAAAAAAACAGAAAGCAATCTTGTAGTACCACAAAGCAATATAAAAAAAAGTATTAATGACAACAATGACAATCAAAGATTCCTCCCATCAGTTACTACACATAAGATCACCAAACTGTCACACATAATGTACACTGCGAACCCGCAAAAGAAGATAATATCTCAATGGCCCTTGCTTCGTGGATCTTCAGAGTGCATGGCATTGTAGTCTTTTGTATAAACCCGGTGCCTCCTCTCCCGCGCATATAAAACCCAAAACACCAAAGACAACATTACGCCTGCAGACACCAATACAAGACCCACATAGATCCACTTTGTGTATCTCTTCAGTCCAGGGCAATGATCCCTCTCTATATCAGTGAATGTAGACCTCACGAAGTCACACCCTTGCAGGTCTGCCAAGAACGGACCATACCGGTATAGACCATAGCTTACATTAACTGCTGCAGCCATCTGGTTGTAAAGCTTAGGAGTCAAACGTCCCTGTGTGCTGCATGTTCCCGGTGTTACAATTTGGCAAGTGAAGTTCTTCCACACCTGCATAAATACCGAATCATAAGACAGACTGTGATACAAATTCTACACTACTTTTAAGAATGTTCTGCATTCAATTTGAATCTTTTGATTTCAATTTCTAGTTGTGATTTTGAAAATTTAGAAATATACAGATGGAATCATAGATTTACCTCAGTAGCATTGTTCAGATGGACCTCACCAGGCTGGCACTGTTTGTCTGACAGATCAGCGTTGAAGGGGTTACAGAGAAGGGGCATTAGAGGACCCGACTGGTTGTAATACAAGGGCCGAAGTTGAGGTGGCAAGTTCCTGTTGGCCATGTTGCTGATGGCAGTGTCAAGAAGGTTGACCAACTGGTATGTCACAAGCTTAGTCCGAGTCAATGTTTCTCTCGCGGTTGCATTATCAACACATGGTAGAATATCGTCTAGAGCCGTGTGAGCTGTTGGGTGTTGGACCCATTGGTCCATGGCAACACATGTATCCCCTACAACGCTGACAAAGTAGACGAAGTTTTTTTTTGTTTGTTTGAGAAATCTTTCAATGCATTTGAGTAAGACAAAATGGTAGAGAGAGAACAGAACTCACTTGTGTAGAAGCAGAAATCCACCACACAAGATGAAGGTACCCGTGACGAGAATCCAACCAAGAATCACCAACCTAACCATTGATAATCACAAACACAATTTCAACACGAGATTGGAACCATCGTAAACGGGAACATAAGAATGAGACTTCTTCACTCACGTGTACACAAGGCACTGCAGTCCAAAGATAGAGAGAACTGTGAAAAAAAAAAATCACCAAGTTAAGTGCTTGCTGGGAGTTTTAATCAAATATTAATCTCTAGACATTTGCTGATGCATATAACTAGACGACTTAGGACTTACGAAATCCAATAAATGCAAGGAAAAGCATCACGGCAGCGATGATGACGAGCGCAAGTCTCCTGCAAGAAATAGAGACACGAATTATATAAAGCAAGAAGGTGAAAACAGATGAAAAATAACAATATGGTACTGGATTTGTTACATGTTGTCTAAGACATTTTGAATCTTGTCTTGGTTCTCCATTGTTTTGACAGAAAGAGTTGTGGCGGAGGAGTTAATCTTTCCCTGTATGTTATCAATGCTCGCAAGAACATCCTTTGGCAGAATGGAGGACTGCACGTCCACCTTCTTAGCAGCGTTGAGATAATCTGACACATTCCTAAGGTTTTCTGACGTGAGGTTTGCCTGACTCACCACATAGTCCAAAGTATCGGTTGTGCTAGCATGAAATTTCCCTTGACCCGTGTAAAGGAAAACACATCCTATTCTGGAATATCAAACACAAGATACCGCAGTCAACTCCAGAAATTAACCGCTAGAAACAAGGGTGAGCAAAGTAAAAGGAGAGTAATGAGAATTACATTGCTGCAATTGTGAACAATATGAGGAGGATAAGGGACAGAGCGTAAGCAATTCGAGAATAGCCGTAAGGTTGACGGGCACAGCAGCAATAACAAAGGCAAATCAGAGACAACGATAGCCCGAAGAACACAAACCACACTAATGCGATTATAATGAAAGGCGCTGCCGTATAACCAACAGACTGCACCACAACCAAAGAATGAGAGAGTTTGTTTTAGTCAAAAGTTTATAACAATATCCTCCACACTCGTCACAAAGATGAAAAACTATCGATTGGTTTCAAACATCTTTCATTCATATAAGCACAAAACTGATTCAAACAAGAAGGCTAGCTATGAATGCTAATCCAATTTCATAAAGATGAAATATTTATCCATTGTTTTCAAAAAATCTTCCATCCATATTAGCACGAAACTGTACCAATCAAGAAGGCTAGCTAAGTATCCTAATTTTTTCATTGAGCATAATAAATACACATCAAAACAATCAAACTTCACTTACCCAGAGTTTTGATAGTAAAGATCAAAACTTTAAATCAAAATAAAGGAATCTAAGAAGAACCCAAATCAAACAAACCAAACCCAAATAGTCTGTGACCTAATCCATTGATTAATTCATAGTGAGCATAATTACACCTCCCTAGCCAATCTTTACTAAAGATTGAAACTTTAGTCAAAATTCAGGAATCTAAGAAGAACCCATGGCAACATGAAGCATACCCAACAAGGAAGGAGAGAGATTACATACACCCAACAAAAGAAATGTTTTGGACCACAGAAAAAAAAAACGACTCACAGTCCAATAATGAGAATTGCTAATATTCCATCCACCAGTGTAAAGCTTGAAATCATCTTGAGGATCTTTTCTTTTGGTTCTCTTTGCAGCCAAAATCAAAGATGAGTTTCCTCCAGTTTCCTCTGCAATAACTCTTTCTATTACACTTGTTGTTGTCCTGGTCCATTCTTCTACACCTCCTTCTTCTTCCTTCTTACCAAACCCTTAAAAACAATCCAAATCCCTTAAGAACTTGAATCGATACGATTAATAAATGAAGTACATTTAAAAAATGTATCTGTGACAGTAGTATTTTTTACCAGTAAACGATGTTGCAGTGGCGACAAGAAGAAGCGAAGAAAGAATACACAACACTAGTTTAGATCTGGAACACAACATTATGTTTGGTTTTACTTTTTTTTTTTGCTCTCTCTGTTTTTTGTCTTCTCAAAATTAATGTTTATTCTTGATGATCGTGTTTGAGAAACAATGGGGTCACGTTAAGAACACGATTGATTTTGAGAGCTCGCTTCACGCGGTTCTCCTCTTCTCTTCCTCGAATCATCGGCGTTTTCATTATTGATTTTTTTTTAAATCAATTTTTTTAATAATAGTTTTTAATCTGCATTTTGTAAAGTAATTAAATCTTTTTAAATTAAAAAGATGTTCCATCGAATTTAATTCTCCTAAATAAAAGCATAAATTTTCTTTTCTTTTCTTTTTTTAAGAAAAAATTTGAGAATAGAATATTTTGGTTGTATCATGTGAGGGTTTAGCGTTGTTGTCTATTTCTTTATTTTAAAGATTCATCTTCTGTTTTGGGTTTAATTTCTATATTTTATAATTTTTACTTTGGTTTCGTTTTATGTTTCCGGGAACTTCTGTTTGTTTGTCGGCTTAATTTCTTTCTTTTGGACTTTAAATTTCGAGAATATTCTTGTTTTCTGCCGGCTAAATCGTAATTCACTATGTATCTTTCTAATTTATATAATATCAGTTGATAAAAAAAGAATATTTTGGTTAAATTTAAAACTTTTTGTATAATTAAATTAGTAGAAACTTAACATGATTTTTCTAAGTATATATGCCCACGCGTCACAAAGCAAATCTTTGAGAATAAAGACTTGTTGTTGGAGCCTGCAGGTGACAGAGATATTTAATCTTTTTGAGCACAACTGTCCTCTTTATTTATTTATTTAATTGTTGTTCCTTTATTTTAATTTTCAATGTGGTAAAATATCTTCGGATACGTATTTGTAATTGTGAGTATAATGTATCACACGCTCTGTTCGGGTCGAATTTCGTATTCAGTAGACAATTCCAAGAAGGTGAACATTTGGAAATATCCACTGAGAAGTTAACATGTGTTCCATCTTGAGTAGTACGTTATCTTATCTCCGAATAGCTATATAAGAGAGAATTACTATAATATTATATAAAAATTTTCTTATTATAAAAGTAGCACATAGTTGTTGGTAATTACTAGAATAAATTCTTTATCTATACTATTCTTAAAATTGGTGTTGAGAAAGAACGCAATTACAGCTAATACCATTAGTGGAAAATAAAAAACATTGGGAACTGGGAGAAAGTCTACCGGTTCTTTGACGATACATTTTTCTGGTACATAAAATCAGTAGTTATAGTTGGTATATTAAGGTGGCAGATTGAAAGGGTACGTTAGATTTAATCAGTGGACTTAGTTGTAGTGTTGGTACACTTATGGTTAAAGTAGATTAATTTGATAGATATATGATTGCGTTAGATTAAGTTGGTAGAGGAACTACCTTTGATGATAGAATTATGTTTTGAGCGGGTAAATCGATAGATTTAAAAGATAGGGAAGATATTTATGGTAGACTAATGACATGTTGCGACAGATTTATGTGACAGACTTAGTCCTTGACAGATATTTTTGGTATACTTTCTTTGTTTTTTGAAATAGTTTTAGTAGTGTACTGGTTGACTTCTTTTTTGTGGTAGATTAAGTAGGCATTTTTGACAGCTGTAAAGTCTTACCAGAATAATACAATTTGTTTGAGCTGGCAAAGACAATATAGCGTTGCGATAGACTTATTGGGAGATCTATATAACTCACTTTTTATAGGTTTTTAATTTAGAAATCAGATGTTGAGATGAAAATCTATAATAGTTGAGTAAAAACCCCACAAGTGAAACAAAAAAAATAGACATAAGTCAGTGAAAAAATAAAGTGAGGCAGAGGAAATTAGGGTTTTCAGTCGTATGTTAGAAGTAGAAGACGAGGATATTCTAGTAATTTTGGTTTCATTAAACCTAAAATTGAACGTGTACGTACATATAAACGTGTACGTACATATGAACATATACGTACATAACGTTATTGAGATTAGTGTACGTACATAACGTTCTTTTGCTTAGTGTACGTCCATAAATCCGTTTTAATGAACGATATTATTGTAATTTTGTAGTCATCTTCAACATATCTTCTTCTGCAACCTTAGCTAATATTGGCGTTGTTGTTCACCGGAAATGGAACAAGTAAGAGATGTTACTAGAAAAAGTAAGAGATGTTACTAGAACAACCTATGTAATTCGTAATTGTTTATTTATTTATTATATTTTCGAGAGGTAATGAATAATAACCACACAAAATTACATTTTAACTATAGAAGGTAATATTTAGATAACATAAATGGTATTTGTCGAATTGTATATATTACTCAGTTCAACTAGGTACAACTAAATATATATTTAGATTTGTATTTATATTTAAAATATGAAAATGATAATTAAGGTTTATAAGAATTTCTAAAACATATTGAACTATTAAAGAACCATGTTTAATCAACCATACAGGAATTTATCACTTTCTAATATATATTATCGTTTTCACATAAAACACTCTTTATAGTATAAAGAAGACTTAGTAAGTGATCACTTCAAATGAAGCAAAAGAGGTGAAACCCAAGTTTTTATGAACATTGTGTTATAAAAACCTTGTATATGCTAATTAATAGTGTGATAAATCTTGTGGCCAACTGCTAATTAATAATTTATATTATAAACTAGAAATACAAAAAAAATGCAAAAGTTCAACTATGAATATAAGAGTACAACTAGATAACTATGTATAGTTATGTGCATACCAAATAATGTTTTACTAATATCATGTTGTCTTTGGTTCATTTTACCACAGTGTGATAATTTTAAATAAATATTTGTCGCGAAAATCTATTTTTTATTCCTTTTCACATGATCCATATTTAAATTTATTTTAATAACTCTAGTAGTCTTGCACCAACTAGTTTAAGTTATACTGAAATTTTCTACCTAAGTGATCTAGTTATACATAAGACCTCACATTCACCCTAAAATTCTATTAATTACAACCAAACAAGTCTTCCCTCCGTCTCTGTTGCAACTCTTTTATCTTCTGCAAAGGCTCCATCTTCTATTCCTTATAGCTTCTAAATAGATATTATTTCTCACCTATTACTTCATTAAACTCACCCACTTCTTTTCTCAAACATCTCTACTTTTATTACTTCATTCTTAAAGAAATACATCATTTCATAAACCAACTAGCAGTTCATACATAACACAAGTATTGAGAGATTTGTAAAAATCTAAAGCCAACAAAAAAATCATAAAATACCAATGCTTTTCCATAAAAGATCCAAATCATACAAAGTGAACACATCACAAGCATGAACTCTAGAAGAGAAGATGTAACCATCAAACAAAGCCATAAACAAAACACAAAGTCATGTCCTAAACTGATCAAGTTCTCAACAGGCTCGAACCAAAGGGTCCTATTGCTTTGTTTGAAGCTACATCATCTTCAAGCATATCCTCAGAAGCTTATATATATACCTGAAGAACAACAAGAAGACGGACATGAACTATGCTGCTGAAAATATAGATGCCATTCATAATCATGCAGAAGAAAAGAAAGAAGCTTTTTTTTTACCATTCCGGAGACTTTTGAAGGAGACGGACTTGCTCAAAGAAGAGAACTTTACAGACAGTAGATGTAACTTTGCTACCAAACTCTTGTGACTTTTCCTTTCCTGTATAACTTCATGTAGCAACAAACATCAAACACTATCTCAAACTTCAAGCCTGAGAGAAGAATCAAGTAACATTGTTTTGATAAAAACACGAAATTTATTTACCTCGTCTGATCCACATGCTCTCACAAAAGTTAGCTGGAAACAATGCTAATGAGTTCTATCCTTTTGCATCCATTATCTTCAACGAGAGGACAACATATTAAAAAGAAAACAACAGTTAAGAACAAGCCTCTTCACTTTCTGCAGTCAAGTACTAAAGTATTGAAGCAGCATACAACGGACTCATGGGTTAAGCTAACTAACCTGACCCAAATAGTTAAAAAAAATGTTGGCTCCTAGAGACCATCCTGCAAATTTATCTCCAACATGAGCCTCAACTTGAACAAATAACCACAAATCCGCACACAAAACCAGCCTCAAAACCAAATGCTTCCAAAGCAAAGAGATTTCCTTCACTGTCGTTTTCGGTATCTGAGGAGTTCCTTCCCACATGGAGAGAATCAAAGCTGTCTAACAGTTTGGGGCCTTTGAACAGAAAGTAACGAAGTTAGAGAAGAAAGAAGAACAACTTTTGCCAAAATGGTTACATCATAAACAAAATACACTTCAGAATAAATCGGCAGTTAATAAAGTGATTGAACTTACAGTTGAGCAGCATGTAAAAAGATGCGTAGCTTCTTTCCGTCCATGTATGCCGCCACCTTTTCGTAAATGTAACAAAGAGAGAGTAAAACAAAATACACCTAATTTCTTATCAAACAAATTCATCTAGCTAGTTATATGTATCATAGGAAACACAAATTAATCAGCTTCGAGGACGACTATTTCTAACTAGAAGTACCAATAGACTGAAACTGTGAGTCTGTGACACATACCTGGAGCATAATAAAGATGGTTGGCGGATAAGCAAGAAAATAAAAAAAACCCGAAGAAGAAATGCTTGGGAACTGAACCGTGAACAGATCTAAGAATTTCGACAAACCCTAACCGCCACCCTTGCAACGCGACCATCGCTGGACATGGCTGAGCCACCACAGCGAATGACTTGCGAAATCCAGCATAGACGCACCAAGACACCACTCCGAGATTCGAGACGGAGACCTGTAACCCACAGTTCGCCGATACGGCCTTAAGATCCTTCGATTACAAGCTCCGAATCACCTTGCAAAAAACCAATACTAATCGCACTTACAAAGGGGAAACTCACGAAGGAAGCAGAATCAGAGTAAAGGAGGATTTGACAAAAATCAAACAAACATCGATTCAAAAAGAAATAAAAACAAAAACAGGGAAACCAGAGCAAGAGCATAAGAGCATCTGCATTAGCGTATATATGGTCTGTCCTTCAGTAATAAAATCTTAAATTTAAATAGAAATCAACGATATATCGAAGGAACGTTCCTATAATTGGGATGTATTTTGCTTCGTCCGTCTTAACACGTGTTGGCATCTAATTTGTTGTTGTTTTATGGGTAGGGTGAAGGAAAAAAAATCGAAGTATCGAGATCATTTCTTTTCTCTCCGAATCTCTCTCTTTACTCTCTCTCTCATAACGGCGATTTGTTTGCTCCGGCCGATCTGAGTTATCACCTTGAAAATTTCCTCACGCAAAGGCCGATCTGCTCTATTATATTGAAAGTTATCTGCCGGTTCCAATTGAAAGAGGTTTGTGTTCCAAATTCGTTTTCGGTTTTGATGTATTCTCGATTTAGGGTTTTTATGATGTATTGTCGATTTAGGGTTTAGGAAAATTGTTTGTGTGATTCGATAGATTACACATCAATTCTCGATTTAGGGGTTTTATGATGTATTGTCGATTTAGGGTTTAGGGAAATTGTGTGTGGGATTCGATAGATTACACATCAATTCTCGATTTAGGGGTTTTATGATGTATTGTCGATTTAGGGTTTAGGGAAATTGTGTGTGGGATTCGATAGATTACACATCAATTCTCGATTTAGGGGTTTTATGATGTATTGTCGATTTAGGGTTTAGGGAAATTGTGTGTGGGATTCGATAGATTACACATCAATTCTCGATTTAGGGGTTTTATGATGTATTGTCGATTTAGGGTTTAGGGAAATTGTGTGTGGGATTCGATAGATTACACATCAATTCTCGATTTAGGGGTTTTATGATGTATTGTCGATTTAGGGTTTAGGGAAATTGTGTGTGGGATTCGATAGATTACACATCAATTCTCGATTTAGGGGTTTTATGATGTATTGTCGATTTAGGGTTTAGGGAAATTGTGTGTGGGATTCGATAGATTACACATCAATTCTCGATTTAGGGGTTTTATGATGTATTGTCGATTTAGGGTTTAGGGAAATTGTGTGTGGGATTCGATAGATTACACATCAATTCTCGATTTAGGGGTTTTATGATGTATTGTCGATTTAGGGTTTAGGGAAATTGTGTGTGGGATTCGATAGATTACACATCAATTCTCGAATTAGGATTTTTATGATGTATTCTCAATTACACATCAATTCTCAAGTTTTTTTTTAAATTATAAATGGCATGTTCCGTAAATAAACACACAAAAACTGGGTTATAAGTAATCTTCTACCACAACTCAACTTGCTGTGTCAACCACGACAACTAACCCCTACTCGCTCAGCAGCTCCGACAACCTTGGTTCTCTTATCTCCTCGGTGGTGTTGAAGGAAGATAACTATCCTGGATGGGCCACCGAACTTCGCAACTCTCTGCAAGCGAAACAAAAACGGGTTCATTGATGGCTCGACTCCTAAACCACCTTCGAACCCAGAACTTGCTCAGTGGCTCGCGGCGAACTCCATGATTGTTGGTTGGATTTGTACTTCTATCGATCCTCGCATCCGCTCCACTGTTTCTTTCATCTCCGAAGCTTCAACGTTGTCGGAGAGTCTCCGTGTTCGGTTCTCTGTTGGCAACGAAGTCCGCAAGCAAGTTCTCAAGGACGAGATCGCTTTTTGTAAACAAGACAGTCAACCGGTTCTTGAATACTATGGACGCCTTTCCAAGCTATGGGAGGAACTCCAGAATTACAAGTCAAGCAGGGTTTATCGTTGTGAAGCTGCGCCTGATGTAGAAAAAGAACGTGAGGATGATCAAATTCATCAATTCCTTTTTGGCCCTGATCTCCCTCGTTTCTCTCACATTCGCTCCAAAATTACCGATGAGGATCCATTACCTTCTCTCAACCTGGTTTATTCGAGGGAGATTCGGGAAGATCAAAACCTGGATGTTGACGGTCAAAGAGACAACAAAACCAGAAGCGATTGGTTTTTCGGTTCACGCCGAGCAACCATTGAAGGTTGCTACAGTCTCGCCGCCTAAATCTCGTGATCGTGTGTGCACACATTACCGCCGCCAGGGTCATGATATTAGTGAATGCTTCTTGCTTCACAGTTTTCCGGACTGGTATTATGAGAAAAAGAGTCTTCCTCGCTCCACTCCTGATACACATGACTCCCTCTTCGGCTTTGACAACAAAGCTGTTCAACGTGGCGGACGCTCGAACAGAGGTACTGATCGCGGTCGTGGTCATGTTCACAGTGCGCAAGCGGCTTCTTCCTTGGCTACTAGTACCGATCAGATTCCTCAACAGATCTCTGTTCTTCAAGCTCAGCGTCCTAATGTGTCTTATGAACAGTTATCAGGTTAAACTTGTCTAACTGATGTGATTCTTGATACTGGTGAGTCGCATCATATGACAGAAGATTGTTCTATTTTACATGACGTGATTGATATTATTCCCTCCGCTGTTACCAAGCCCGATGGTACTGCGTCCCGCGCAACGAAACGAGGCGTCCTTCCTCTCAACTCCACTTATAAATTGCGCGATGTTCTCTACGCTCCTGACTTTGATTGCACCTTGATCTCTATATCTAAACTGCTTAAGCAAACGAGTTCTATTGCGGTATTCACTGACACTTTGTGTTTCTTACAGTACCGTTTTTCGAGGACTTTGATTGGGGCGGGGGAAGAACGTGAGGGAGTGTATTACTTTACGGGTGTTCTTGCTGCTAGGGTTCACATAGCTTTGTTAGCTCAAGCGTCGTCTGAAGCCTTGTGGCATCAAAGACTAGGACATCCTTCTACTAGTGTTTTGCTTTCTTTATCAGATTGTAGACAATCTCCACATGATGTTGGCAAGATTGCAAGTTGTGAAATTTGTTTTTGTGCTAAACAAACACGTGATTCTTTTCCTATTAGTATCAAGAGATCATTGGTATATTTTTCTTTGGTTCATTGCGATGTTTGGGGTCCATATCGAACTCCATCTACTACTGGTGCTGTTTATTTTCTCACCCTTGTCGACGATTACTCACACTCCGTTTGGACATATCTTATATCCGCAAAGTCTAAAGTCTCTCAACTCGTACGCAATTTGTGTGCCATGATAGAATCCATGTAATCCGCAGTGATAATGGTACTGAGTTTATGTGCCTTACTCCTTACTTCCAAGAACATGGCATTCTTCACCAAACGTCGTGTGTGGATACTCCCCAACAAAACGGTCGGGCTGAGCGTAAACATCGTCACATTTTAAATGTGGCTCGCGCTTGTCTCTTTCAAGGCAACCTCCCTGTCAAGTTTTGGGGGGAAAACATTCTCATTGCCACTCACCTCATCAATCGGACACCATCATCAGTTTTAAACGACAAGACACCGTATGAGGTCTTATTTGGTACACGACCCTCTTATGACATGCTGTGCACATTAAGGTGTTTATGTTATGCACACATTCGTCATAGGGATAGAGATAATTTCAAGTCCCGCAGCCGCAAATGTGTCCTCCTCGGTTACCCCTATGGCAAGAAAGCTTGGCGTGTTTATGATCTTGACTCTGGTAAGATTTCGTGAGTCGAGATGTTCGGTTTTATGAGGATGTTTTTCCTTTTGCTACGTCATATACACCATCTTCTCCATTACTGTCTCCACCTTTAGTTGTCGAAAAGGATTATTGCTTTGCTCCTGTGGCTCCAGTGTCGTCTTCTTCCCCTCCTATTGCTTTGGATTCACCACAGTCTCCGATTGCTATTGTTTCTCCTGCACCGACTGGTCTGGTAACAATACCGGTTACTCCGTCTGTAGTAGCCTCTCCGAAGTCTCATTCTGCTTCTAAGAAAGCCGATGACTCTCCTTCAGTTTCTGATAACTCTCTCATTTACATGTGTTTAGCATCCTTTTTGTCCATATTTTGCATTGTTTATACCCTTACCTTAGCATTTTTAGGTCATTAACTGTAGGAATTCACTTTTAGGCCATTTAGGGTGTTGCATTCTTGCATTTGCATACTTTAGATGAAAACATGTGCTTTAGAGCCTAAAATGGGGAGAAACAAGGACAAATCCGAGCATGTACCCGAAGGAGCCATCAAGCTGGAAGAACAGTCCGAACCCCAACACGATCGAGGAGGATCCAAGAGCAGGAAGAACAACCCGAGAGTCTACCCGAAGAGCAACCCGAGGACATCCTCGTGCACCCCATCGAGCAGACTCTCGGGCAGGATAAGGAAGCTAGGGTTAATGGGTTTCCATATATAAACGAGCACGCCGCAGACCCTCAAACCAGAGAGCGAGAGCTTCTGAGAGAGATCTAGAGCGACTCAAACACTTTTTACTTTTTGTTAGGATTTATTTTATATATTTTTGTAATTTTCTTTAGATTTATACTTTGTACTCTTATTTCTCTACTCTATCCTTTTACACAATGCAATTTTCGTTCATATATGCTTTTATGTTTCTTGCTATGATTTCTGAGTAGCGCAGCAAAGTTTCTAAGGATGGGATAGATGATTTTGTGTTCTTGATCGGTTAGGATGTCTTAGTTTGATTGTAAATGTTTTATAGATTCCATTCTAGGTTGGTGTTCTTAATGTTGTCAACAAACCGAGAGGGTGAGATTAGATCTAAGGTGTTTTACCACCGAGAGGTGTAGATGAAATACTTGAATCAACCAATGCTAGAGATTTACTCACTTAGCCTAAGAGATTAGATGAGTAAGGGGTTTATTGACAATAATGAATCGGTTCTCATTGCCTACTTGGTCATGTTTCTCCAACGAGAGTTGGGTAGAGAAGTGATTAAGATTGTTTTTTTCTATCACAAGAGTGGTTTAACAAGATTTTACAGATTCATTGTCTAGGGAATATTTGCTTGAGGCATGTAAGACATCTGTATTGTTCAGGAACACTTAGGATTCGATTACCCCATCCTTAGAAGCTTTCGTATTTTAATTGTTTGCATTTTCATTCATCACTCGACCCATTACCCGAACAGGTACACGATCACCTGCTTCGAGTAACACCTCAAGTTGTTCATACCTTCTTTGCTTACTCGAACACCCCACCCGATCCTGTACTTGAATGCTTGCATCGAGTGCTTAGGTCGTGTGGTTTCTTGCTTACATTCTTTCTTTATTCATTCTAGGATTGTTAGACGAAAACCATCTTTTGCCTCGCTTGACTTTCATTGTTCTGATTGCATCCTTCCTGCTAGCATAAACAACCATTTGGATTGATAACCTTTTGTACTACAACTGCATAGGGAATTGATACCCTGGGTGAAAATCCTGTTATCAATTTGGCGTTGTTTCCATTTGCTCGAATTTAATTTTGCTACGTTTAGGATTTCAGCACTTGCTAGATCAAGTTCTTTTATCTATATTGGTTCGGCATCTGACTTGTTTGCTTTCGTGTTTGTTTGTTTTGAATCTCAGGTACAACCCGAGCACCCACCCGACCTGTCACTCGATCACCTGGATCGGGTTGACCCTCGTGTACACACTCGGTCACCTACTTGTGCATGAAAACACGATCCAAGGGTAACCACAACCTGAGTCCATTCATCGACAACATCGAAAGACAACGGTTACTTCGACAACAACAAGTTCAACAACCGCAACCAGCAACCATTGAGGAGACAATGAACAATCAGAACGGTCCACCAGCTCCTCAAGCAAGGACCAACATAGGAGCAGGAGAATGTGTGTGGTTTTTCACTTCAAATCTTTTACCTTAAAAAGACCACACAACTGCTGAAAGTGCACAATTAATCGATAGTAGTATTTAAGGATCGATCCCACAGAGAGAGAGTTGTTGTTCAACGGAATCTGACGGAGGTAAGTAAGGCTAGGACTCAATAAAAATAGGGTTTTGGTTGTCACGGTTGTAGCAAGCAAATGAATGTAAATAAAAGCAAGTAAAATAAATGAAACAAGCGTTGGGCATCAAGGGGAATCGCAGGGGTTCAATGATCTATCTATCTAGGAAAGTTTAGGGTTAGTTTGTTTATCTAAACTCGGACTATGAAACACTAATGAACCGTTAACTTAAAGTTCTCAAGCTAACCGTCTAAGATCACTACAATTCGTTACTCAACTGTCGCAGGCAACGACGCATAGATCAAAGCATTTAAAACAGGTTCGATTATAATCCGTGGAATTCCATAGGTAATGGGTATGTGCTTCCTATGTCTCCCCACACATCTAAGCTAGGTCAAGCACACATGCAAGCTTTTGGCAAAGCACACAAACTTTAGATCATAGTTAGTTCATGAGGCTAACTTAAAGCATTAAGTAAAGACTTAGAATTAAAGCATAAAATAAACAGATTTAAATTTAACAAACCCTAAAAATTGCCACCTAAACTAAGATCATCTCCCCCCTTTGATTATCCCTTTAAACCCAACTAGAAAACTACTCTACCATGTTTAAGGGAATCATCAAAGAAAGGTTTAAACAATTCATAAACATAAAAGAATAAATAGAGAAAAGGGTTTTAGATATTACTTCAATGATTGTCAAACAAAGTTGTAAGATCTTCTCCCTTAGAAACACTTCAAAGAGAGGGATGAGGGAGAGGTCTTGACGTCGACTGCTCCTCTGGTCGTGTCTCTTGGCTGCTCCAATGATTGCACACACTAAACCCTAGGCTTTAGAAGAGTATTTATAGGGTTTTGTCTAGGTTTAGAGTTTTGTAAGGGTAGAAACGTCTTTTCTTCTTTAAGTGCATGGAAAGAGGCGGCGTAGGAATGTTCTAGAACGTGGTGAAGGCTTGGACTGGGCCGCCATGGTGGTAGCTGGTCAGGCCTTCAATAAAATCCCATTGGCTTGATGGTTCTTCTTACGTCGGTTTAAGATACGTCTCGGTAAATTCGGGCATAACTTCCAGATGAGTGAATAGATTGACTTGATTCTACTTCGAGGAGAAATATGACTCTTTCAGCTTTCCATAGGTACCAAGTATGTCGAAATGTGAGTTCTGAAAGTTCTTCAAACGTTGCCCGTACTGTAAAGCTCTGAAACTTTCCTAAAACGTATTTTCCTTGTTTTTTGGTCATTTTTGCTATAAAACCTGTAAAACCTTTTTGAAACCTAAAATATTTGATAATAGACAATAAAGCCTTGAAATCATACTAAACTCTTCCTAAATTCATACTAAAACTATAGCTAAAATGGGTAAAATAATGATGTTATCAACTCCCCCAGACTTAGACTTTGCTTGTCCTCAAGCAAATAATCAGAATAAATCATGGAAAAGTGGTTTTGAAAATACTGGGATTTCACTTATCTTTGGGGATATTGTCTTTGCACTCTTCTTCGCCTTGACATTAGGAACTTCCATTTGTAATCCACCATGAGAGTCATCAATGCTCCTTGATCCCACAATTCTTTAGAGTCTCCAGAATCTCCATTGTCATCTCTTTACATAAATTAAGCAATAATAAAAAGTGAAATCTTACCAAGGGAAAATTGATCAATGGCTTGCAAACTCTCTTCAAGCCAAGACTTTATTCATATGATTCATTTCCTCTCCCTTTTCTCACTTCTTCTCTTTTTTTTTAATCAAAGGTGTAGGCGAATACCGGGGTCATCGGTAATTTACCTACCCCTCGCTTCCAAGCTTTGTGTGATCATTTGACTCAAGAGTAGAATAATGAGGTTATAGGTAATTTACTTACCCCTCTAAACTGATCAAAATCATCTTTTCTTCTCTTTTTTTTTCTTTTCTTTTTTTTTGTATTGAAAGGAAGAGAGAGGGGAACATACTCTTGAAGAAGTGCAATGTCTTGTGTGGCTTGAATGTAGAGATCTAGTCCAATGCATACCAATTCCCAGGGCTTGATAATTAAGTCCGGTTTAGGTCCTATAAAAGTTAGAGACAACGTTAGATCATCTGAATATCCATCGAATAGGGACTTGGGGGATTGTTGACTCACAGTCTTTCCAAACTTTGGTTCTGTTGTCAAGCATAATCAAGAGTCATAAGAGTGTTAATCCAAATCAAATAAACCACTAGAATAAGATCATAATCCCCTACTAGTTTTGACTCAATAAAAAAAATGTGACTCGATAAAAATGTCAAAATAATTTATGTAAAAAGTGGAAAAAGGTCTCAAGTCAACAAAATAGAAAGTAGCATTAGTATAGGATGGTACATCCTTCCCCCAAGACTTAAATCACACCGTCCTCGGTGGGAAAAAAAGAAAGAGACGAAGATTAAAAATCATAAGGAAAAGTGTAGGGTTTAAGAACAATGTCACCTTGATGGAATGATGTTGTGTCGACTTCTTAGACATTTTATGGTTGCCCAAAATTTTGCCTTAGGGTCGGCTGTGGAATGAAAATGTGGTGACTAACCGTTTGTACTTCCTTTGGTTGCTTGAAATCGAGTTTGAACTAGGCTAAGTTCAATCGAATTGTGTTTGATATATCTCTAAATGCATCCTCCTTGAAACAAAAACCTAAAACCATCAATAATAATGAGAAAAATAAAAATATGAAAAACATACCTAAGTAAAAGAATGGTGATGGTAGGTGGTGAGGATGGTGGTGGTTTGGAGTTTTCTCGCGGCACACAGATGAATGGTCGCGGACGTAAGCAGCAGGTACGGTCATGATACACAGGACATGGCATCAGCTACAAGTGGTACAGCTAGTGGGGACTCTCGGCATCGATCACTCAAGGATGGTGATGATCCATCGCCTTCGGCATACATTGGTCAAGTTGAACATGGCCGGTCAGTAGGTGGTTCTTGCCACTAGTCATGGTGTGTTGCCAATCCATGAACCTTCTTCTTCCTTCTTTTTGGCTTTTCTATTTTCTATTTTTTTTCTGTTTTTTTTTTTATAAACCTGAAACTAAAATGCAAAAATATTAAAAGTAAAAAAAAATAAATCCTAAAAATAAAAACTTACTAGACATGGTTTGCCTCCCAAGAAGCGCCCTTGTTTAACTGTCGTTGGCTCGACGTTAGTTGCTTTCTCAAGCAGGATGAGGAGAGTGGGTTGTCCTTAGACAAGCTCTCTTGGATCTTTCTCCATCAAAGTTATCAGGTGGCTCTCTTGCATAGTCTTCTTCTCTACACCGTTGAGTATGTGGGTTGAATGGTTCAGCTTCATAGAAGATGTCTCCATTGATCTTTGTGAGAGTCATTCTTTGGTTAGGCCAGTCCATGACGGCTCCGGCTGTGGCTAGGAATGCTCCTCCAAGGATAAGTGGTGTAAACCTTCCTTTCTCAGCATTGATAACTTGAAAATCAGTTGGAACATTGCAGATTCCAACTCTCACATGAATGTCTCGGACCATTCCTTCGAGTATTGTGAATGAGGAGTTGGCGAGTCCTATGCGTATGTTCGAGGGTTGTAAGTGTCTCAAGCCAATCTTCCTTGCAGCATCGGTTGACATGATGTTGATACATGAACCGGAATCACATAATGCATCTTCGAATTTAACACCATTGATGGAACAAGTGATGAGGAATTGGCCAGGGCTCTCCACTTTGTGTAATGTTTTCAAAACTTCAGGTTCCAAAGCTTTTAGGAACAGATCTCAACTCTCTTCTACCGATTCTCTGCTTTCCAAAAATAAACGAGAGATATCATGTTGGCACCAAGCATTCATGAAAGACGTACCAAGGGGTAAAGCTTTGACAGCTTTGTTGAACTTCTCCAAGTCTTCCTCGCTAATGCGTCTTCTACGCCATAGTTTTTGTGTTTCGGCTGGTGCGTTTGGATAGAGAGATATTCTTGCCTCTCTAAAGTGATCCTCCACATGTTCTTCAGTAATATAGCTCTCCATGAAGAAACGCTTCAATGGGAACTTGCTCCACTTCTTCGAATGAGATGTGGGGCGGAATAGCTTTCATCAAAGTCTTAAACTTGTCTCTTGGGGGCTCATCCCATCTAGAGACTGTTTGTATCTCTCCAAACTCGGCAGTTTGGTGCTCCTCTTCTTCTTCTATCATCGGCTCAACTTCTGGTTCTCCTTGTTGAGGGTTAGAAAAATCGGATCCATCATGTCCAATGGACTCATCCTCAAAGTCGGTTTCATACTCTTCCTCTTCAGCGACTTCTTCTTCTTCTAGACCTTCTAGGTCTCGTGCTGGTGAGGCATCAAGAGTTGTTACAGCAAAACAATCCTTGTTAAGGATCGAAACTTCTTCTTCTCTAGAAGTCTCTTGCAAATCGAGTGTAGGGTTCTTGGTCTTCATCGGAACTTGTGGCTTATCTCTCAAAAAATATGTTTTTTGTTCTTCGGTGGCTTGAGCAGCTTCCAAGTCGTGGTCTCGTAGAGGAGGAGTAGGGTTTTCCTTCGGTTTTATAAGGCCAAGAATTCCCTTTCCTAAAAGGAAACATGAATGTTTTCCTTTTTCGTCAAGAATTTCCTTTTTTCTGACTTCTTCCTCTCCATCGATCGAGATCTCTTCTTTGGTGTGTCCAACAACACACGAAATTGAGCTCTCTAGATTCTCCTTTCAATGGCAGCTTGCTTAGCTCCAATGTTAGACTCAAGTAGTGGAACAAGAAGACTAGTGAACTCTTCGGTTAGAGCGTCTCCCAAGGTATTGAATCGGTTACTAAACTCTTCTACTTTGGTTTCGGTTTTCTTAGTTCTCTCTTCATACTTCTCCATATGGCTGCACAGGTTGAGGGTCTTGTTAAGAATGGTTTCGGAATTGTTATAGCAACGGCTCTCCAAAGTGTTAATCTTCATGTTGCAATCACTAATCTCCTTAGCATTTTCTCTTATCTCCTTTGAGTGTTGATTCTGCTCTTCTTCAAGACAATGGAACTTCCTCTCAATGGCTTCAGCAGTTTTAGAACTTTCCTCCTCTATTATTTTAACTTCAACAGCAATATCATCCATTCTTCCCGAAAGATCGGATTGGATTTTGTCAAGGTTTCCATGTAGCATCTTCATAGTCCCATATAGAGAGTCTGTCATCCGACTTATAAAGTTCAGCATCATTTCTTCTTCAGCTTTTTGTTGTGTAGACTTACGATGGTTGTCTTGGTAGACTTGGTGTGGAAGTCGGAAAGGATCTCGGTAGGAATGGTTTAAATTAGCTTCGGCTCTCCTTGGATAGGGTCTTTGAAATCGTGATGGAGAGTGACTTGGGACAGGTTCCCAATCTTCATAAACATAATATGGTGCTGAAAATGGTCGGGTTCTAGGGTTACCTCGGTAGATAGCTTCCTCTTGATGTTGAAATTTTCGAAAATTGCGGTTTTCGGGAGCTTCTTCTCTAGGGACCTGATATGTCATGCAACAGTTGATGTTTTTGAGCGCTTCTTCTCCTTCTTTAGCTTCAATAAGTCGATCTAAGTGATTGTTGACGATCAGTATAAGTTTTTTCATCTTCTTCATGAGCTTGTCTAAGGTGTGAGAGCTCCTTGAAGTTCTTGGTTTGCGAGTGTCAAAGAAAACGTTTTCATTGACATCAACATTCTTGACTTCTTGAGGATTGAATTCTTGATTCATCGCAAAGCATGGAAAATCCGCGTCATACGGAGTGAATGAGTGGTCAGCTTGGTAGTGAGCTGAATGGGCTGGTAGAGAACGACCATTGCGGGAACCATACATCGAGTGAGCTTGTGGACCGTATGGGTCTCCGTCCATGGCTCGATAAAGTGACGTAAGCTGTGCAATAGTGAGATTCTCTAAATCTCCTGGGAGAGCGTCGAGGTTCATCCTCAAGGTCTCCTAAAACAATGAAAAACAAAAAGAAAAATTAAAAGCAAGGTGTCCTAGACGTTACTCTAGTTCCTAGACTCTTGTAAACAACAATCTCTCCCCGGAAACGGCGCCAAAAAGCTTTGATGTGTGTGGTTTTTCACTTCAAATCGTTTACCTTAAAAAGACCACACAACTGCTGAAAGTGCACAGCTAATCGATAGTAGTATTTAAGGATCGATCCCACAGAGAGAGAGTTGTTGTTCAACAGAATCCGACGAAGGTAAGTAAGGCTAGGACTCAATAAAAATAGGGTTTTGGTTGTCACGGTTGTAGCAAGCAAATGAATGTAAATAAAAGCAAGTAAAATAAATGAAACAAGGGTTGGGCATCAAGGGGAATCGCAGGGGTTCAATGATCTATCTATCTAGGAAAGTTTAGGGTTAGTTTGTTTATCTAAAACTCGGACTACGAAACACTAATGAACCGTTAACTTAAAGTTCTCAAGCTAACAATCTAAGATCACTACAATTCGTTACTCAACTGTCGCAGGCAACAACGCATAGATCAAAACATTTAAAACATGTTCGATTATAATCCGTGGAATTCCATAGGTAAGGGTACGTGCTTCCTATGTCTCCCCACACATCTAAGCTATGTCAAGCACACATGCAAGCTTTTGGAAAAACACACACACTTTAGATCATAGTTAGTTCATGAGGCTAACTTAAAGCATTAAGTAAACACTTAAAATTAAAGAATAGAATAAACAGATTTAAATTTAACGAACCCTAAAAATTGCCACCTAAACTAAGATCATCTCCCCCTTTTGATTATCCCTTTAAACCCAAATAGAAAACTACTATAGCATGTTTAAGGGAATCATCAAAGCAAGATTTAAACAATTCATAAACATAAAAGAATAAATAGAGAAAAGGGTTTTAGATATTACTTCAATGATTGTCAAACAAAGTTGTAGAATCTTCTCCCTTAGAAACAAAGTACAAAGCAAATAGAATAGAAAGAGTTGGTGGATCTCAAAGCTTCACAGAGAGGGCCGAGGGAGAGGTCTGGACGTCGGCTGCTCCTCTGGTCGTGTCTCTTGGCTGCTCCAATGATTGCACACATTAAACCCTAGGGCTTCGAAGAGTATTTATAGGGTTTTGTCTAGGTTTAGGGTTTTGTAAGGGTAGAAACGTCTTTTCTTCTTTAAGTGCATAGAAAGGGGCGGCGTAGGAATGTTCTAGAACGTGGTGAAGGCTTGGACTGGACCGCCGTGGTGGTAGCTGGTCAGGCCTTCAATAAAAGCCCATTGGCTTGATGGTTCTTCTTACGTCAGTTTAAGATACGTCTCGGTAAATCGGGCATAACTTCCGGATGATTGAATGGATCGACTTGATTCCACTTCGAGGAGAAAGATGACTCTTTCAGCTTTCCATAAGTACCAAGTAAGTCGAAATGTGAGTTCTGAAAGTTCTTCAAACATTGCCCGTACTGTAAAGCTCTGAAACTTTCCTAAAATGTGTTTTCCTTGTCTTTTGGTTCTTTTTGCTATAAAACCTGTAAAACCTTTTTGAAACCTAAAATACTTGATAATAGACAATAAAGCCTTGAAATCATACTAAACTCTTCTTAAATGCATACTAAAACTGTAGCTAAAATGGGTAAAATAATGATGTTATCACAGGAGATGCTCCATCTACTCATACTCAAAGACATGGCATTGTGCCACCTGCTGTCCAGAACAACAACTTTGAGATCAAGAGTAGTCTCATCCAGATGATACAAAGCAACAAGCTTTATGGATTGCCAATGGAAGACCATTGGATCATCTACATGAGTTTGATAGGCTCTGTAGCCTAACTAAGATAAATGGAGTTAGTGAGGATGGATTCAAACTCCGGCTTTTCCTATTCTCTTTGGGAGACAAAGCACACATCTGAGAGAAATCACTCCCCAAGGAGTCCATCACCACCTGGGAGGCATGCAAGAAGGCATTTCTAGCCAAATTCTTCTCCAACTCCAGAACCGCAAGGCTGTGAAATGACATTTCCAGCTTTGTTCAGAAGAGCAATGAAACGTTTAGTGAAGCTTGGGAACGTTTCAATGTATACACTACCAGATGTCCTCATCATGGCTTCAGCAATGCTTCATTGTTGAGTACACTTTACAGAGGAGTGGTTCCCAAGATACAGATGTTGCTGGACACCGCAAGCAGTGGTAACTTCCTCAACAAGGATGTTGATGAAGGTTGGGACCTAGTGGAGAACTTGGCTCAATCTGATGGGCATTATAATGAGGAATACGATCGTACTGTGCGATCAACAGGAGAGGAAGATGCCAAGTACAAGAGGGACATGAAAGCCCTCAAAGACAAGCTTGATAAACTCCTCAACCAGCCGTAACATGTTCATGCAATATCAGAGGAAGAGCAGTTTTTAAAACAAGATGGGGAGAATGTTCAAATCGAGGATGTGAACTACATCAACAACCAAGGAGGTTACAACAAAGGGTACAACAACTACAAGCCGAATCCGAATCTGTCTTACCGTAACCCGAATGTTGCCAATCCTCAAGACCAAACCTACCTATCAGCAGTTCAAGGGAACCAGGTCCAGCAGAAGCCTTTTGTTCAATACAATCAAGGCTATGACCCTAAGCAGCAGTATTCCAGAAATTACCACCAACCCATTGCACCACCCGGATTCCAACAACAGCAAGGCCCGCAGCACCAATCCTAAGAAGCTGACCTACGCAGCCTAATTCAGCAGATGATTAAAAACCAGGCATCCGCTGCTATGGATACCGCAAAACGATTTGCGGAGATGAGCAACAAGATCGATTCGGGATACAATGACTTGACTGCTAGGTACGGTTCTCTCAACAGCAATCTTAGGTACCTAGAAGGCCACCACAACAACCAACCTCCTCCAAAGATCAACCAGCTTCCAGGAAAAGCAGTTCAGAACCCCAAGGATTATGCCACTGCCCAAGCCATCTTCCTTGATGATGACTATGAGGATTACCTCACTGGGGACAGTGATGATCAAGATGGGGAGGATATGGATCACTATGGGATAAATGAGGCTAAGTACTACATATCCGAGTATGAACCTGAGTCTTCACCCGAGGAGTCTGATCGAATTGATGATCGAGCACTGGTTCAAGAATCACAATATGAAGAACCACCCGAGGCTGAACCCGATGACTCACCCGATGTTGGTGATCGGATGATACATCGTGTAGATGCTCAGATGACAAATTAACCTCAATTGCTTGAAGCAAAAGAAGGGGAACTAGATGAAAGGTTCAATGCTGCCCGTGACATCCAGTTAGAGGCGCTTGCAAAGCATATGTCCAAGCGTAAAACTCCACCTCCTAAACTTTTGCCACCACACGAGCTTCAAGAGGAAATCATCAAGGGGACAGCTCAGCTGGAGATTGAGGTTAAGGAAGCTGTCAAGGAGATTGGGTATGAGATTCTCAGGAGTGGAGTGTGCTTAGATCCTGAGCTGCGAATCGAAGAGAAATTGGAAGATCCTGGCGCTTTTACTTTGCCATGCTCGATATGACTTTGGATATTCAAAAATTGCTTGTGCAACCTAGGAGCCTCAGTCAACATCATGCCACTGTCAGTTGCCAACAAGATGGGTTTCAGCAGTTTCAAACAGAGTAGTCTGTATTTAGTTCTAGCTGATAGAACAATCAGACATCCGATTGGGATCCTAGAAAATTTACCTCTCAGGATTAGAAGGGTGGAAGTCCCTACTGATTTCATGATCCTTGATATGGATAAGGAACCAGACGATCCACTGATCTTGGGGAGACCATTCTTGGCAACAGTGATTGAGGTGAAGCAAGGGAAGATCAAAATTGAGCATGGGGAGCACTTCAAGATGTAGTTTGATGGCCAAGCTTTTTCCACTAAGACAAAGGAGAGAAAAGTCAAACATCTTAGAGAAGTCAACACCACATTTGCTGTCGAGCCTGGATAAGATTTGGAGAATCCATTAGATCAGTCTGCTGCAGTGGAGAGGATTCCAGAACCTCTCCCTCCTAAATCCCATGCTTAAAGAGCATGAAGAGTCAAGCTTAGTGACTATAAACAAGCTCACTTGGGAGGAAGTCCCAAATGTATCTTTTTATTTTATTTATATTTTCTTTTAAATTTTACTAATTTATTTACTTTGCATTATTTTCGACTTTTACATATATATATATATATAATAAATAAAAGGAAGAAAGAGAAATTTCGGGGAACCCGAGGCTCTATCCGAATCCGCGCATGGTCGTGTTCCCCATCGAGTGGCGAGTGGAGTCTGAATTCCACAAAACCCAAGCCCACTCTCGGTGGAGCCCAAGAGGCCAACCCTCCCTATTTAAGGAGCCTCAATCTCACAACTCCATAATTCCCTAAGTTTTCTCTAAACCCTAAACTCTTTGTCTTCCAAGCTCTTTCTCTCTCTCTAGAAATCGAGTTTTCTTTGTTTTTGTGGACTAACCCTACTAATCTCGGTTTAGTCTCTGTTTTAACCTTCAAGTATTTATCAATGGCACCAAAGATGAAGACCTACCAAAAGAAGGGGAGCAGATCAACCTCCACCGCTGCTACAACCGGAGGTGGTACCGTCGAACACCGAGAATCCCAAGGAATAGGAGACGTTCCGAATTCCCAACCGCTGGCTGGACGTTTTGCTTCTCCGACCCGATACCCAACCCGATCCGCCACCCGAGAAGGAGCTCGAGCAACCGATCGTGTGAATTCCCGTGTTTTCTGTCCTGATCCAATTGCTGTTGCAATCCGCCGATCTCCTCGACGTAGGGACCTGTCTACGTCTGAGAGAACCGTTACTGACCCTATGGAGGTCGATTCTGATGCCGGTGGAGGAGAAACAGAGGAGATCCAATCCTCTAGGTTGAGAAGTAGAGCTGCGACTGCAAGGGGGAAGAGACCCGCCTCTGAAAGGGCTGAGAAGGTGGCCGAGAGAGCAGCAGAAGAAGAAGATCGAGATTCAGAGGAGGAGAGTCGTGACCGAGTGGAGGAGCAGAGAGAACGCACACGCCAAGCTTCGCGGAGGCTGAAGCAGAAGGAGGTGGAAACTTCGGTGAAACTCTTCAAGGTCCTCCGTAAGATGAGCTTTGTTGGTACCCGCTATCCCCACCGAGAAATGATGAAGCAATTGGACATCGCTAGAGACGTCGAGTTCCTGTTTGACATGTGCCACCTGGGCAAGATGATGCGAGCCAACCTCGAGGTTTATGAGGAGGAGACGGTACACTTTTTGTCCATGCTGCGGTTACAATTCTTTGAGGACCACCCGACCCTACTACCCGATGGGGGGATCGGGTTCATCACCTTCTCCGTGCGCAACAAAGAATACCGACTCACCTACAAGGAGATGGAGAAGCTATACGATTTCAAGGATGGGAGTGGAGAGAACATGGAGGTGAGCAAGGAAGAAATGAAGTCCCTATGGCTGGCAATAGGCGACAAGATTCCTTACAAGTCCACAAGCTCGAAGTCGTCTCAAATAAGGAGCCCTGTTTTGAGGTATTTTCACAAGTCCCTCACATGCACTCTTTCTGCTAGAAAGGAGACTGGGAATGTGAATGATCACGAGCTCCAGCTGCTAGATATTGCCTTGTGTGGAGTTTTAGACAATGCTAGGGATGGTACACCACTAGTAGGAGATGCTGCGAACACTAGCATGGTCTTTGTGCTGCTCGATCAATTCCTTTACCTCAAGTCATGGGCTATGAAAACTGAGAGGAGGGATGGAGCTGGAGAGATCTCCATTGGAGGATTGGTCACACCAATCTTGGTAGCTTGCGATGTGCCCCTAAAGGGAGTGGTTCATGAGCCGAGATGGCTAGACGTCGACTACCTCACATTGGCAAGGTTCCTGGCTTATGAAAAGCCAAACGACATGTTGCTCTTTAAGTTTGTCCATCCAACCGCCGAAGCCGCCCAAATGATCCTGCCCAACGTCGTGTGCACCAAAATTCGGCTAGGGAATAACATAGATTTCTCCGAGGCAGGAGAGAGAGAGACGACTGGGCAAGAACAGGGAGACAACTCAGATGAGTATGATTTTGAGGAGTATTTGTGCTCTCAAAAGCAACTTGTTGGGGTGAGGGAAGCCCACAAGAGGTTCGGCTGGCTGAAGAGGATGAACAGATTCTTAGCCAAGAAGGTAAAAGACCTAACTGGTTCAGTGAAGGTAATGGGATGACAGATCAAGGAGCTGCAAGATAAGGCAAGCTGTGCCTCAGCTCCCACTTCGGCTTATGCACCCACATGGATGGGGAGGAGCGGACCACTAGGAGGAATTCGAGGACTGACACCTCCAGGCCCTCACAGAGCATCATCCTACGAGCCCCAAGCAGAGGAGGATATCACCAGACCAGATAGATCGCGGAGAAGCCACTCGGATGCCTATCTGATGCATAACCCGATGGGGTACACGATGCCATATCCGATGCCACCTCCGAGCACACATCCGGGGGACTACTCAGGGCCTTTCCCTCCGCCTTTACCAAATGCCGTATCAGATGCCCTACTCGATGCACCCTGCAAGCGGCTATACATGTGATCATTCCGGACCTCTCCCACCTTATCCGTCGTACTATCCGATGCCCTACCCGATGACCTACGCATGCACTTACCCGATCGACCCCTCGGATGCTGGTCTGAGCAAGTCGTCCGTGCGCATAACCGAGCTCTCTGATGAGCGAATCCCGACGCCTGCTGAAGCCGGTGATGACCCTGGCTACACGTTGGAGAGTATGGAGGCTTCTACAATCTCCTTCTTCACCAACCCATGAGGTACCTCATTCATCCACCTTTGTAAATAACATTGCATTTAGTTTTATTTCATCTTGTGTGATTCTTGGACTCCTTTTCAGACTTTTATTTACATAGGGACTGTTCACCTTCCATTTGCAAGAATTCGCCAAAAACTTAAATGAATGTGAAAGACATGTTCTTTACATTTAGTTGGAGGTTGAATTAGATCGATGCATGGTAATAAGCATAGAAAAATATTTGTAAGTATGTTGATTGATCTTTAGCACCATTAAATTATCTTTAAGGACTATAGCTTGAATCCTTCGCTTAGCATAAAAAGGTTATGAGTCCCCATTTCCTTGCTAGAGGACTAGCAAAATTTAAGTTTGGAGGTCTGATAACTCTCTAATTTACATGTTTCTAGCATCCCCTTTTGTCCATATTTTGCATTGTTTATACCCTTACCTTATCATTTTTAGGTCATTAACTGTACGAATTCACTTTTAGGCCATTTAGGGTGTTGCATTCTTGCATTTGCATACTTTGGATGAAAACATGTGCTTTAGAGCCTAAAATGGGGAGAAACAAGGACAAATCCGAGCATGTACCCGAAGGAGCCATCGAGCTGGAAGAACAGTCCGAACCCCAACACGATCGAGGAGGATCCAAGAGCAGGAAGAACAACCCGAGAGTCTACCCGAAGAGCAACCCGAGGACATCCTCGTGCACCCCATCGAGCAGACTCTCGGGCAGGACTGGGAAGCTAGGGTTAATGGGTTTCCATATATAAACCCCCCTCCTCTTCTTCCTCGCAAATGAGCACGCCGCTGACCCTCAAACCAGAGAGCGAGAGCTTCTGAGAGAGATCTAGAGCGACTCAAACACTTTTTACTTTTTGTTAGGATTTATTTTATATCTTTTTGTCATTTTATTTAGATTTCTACTTTGTAATCTTATTTCTCTACTCTGTCTTTTTAAACAATGCAATTTTCATTCATATATGCTTTTATGTTTCTTGCTATGATTTCTGAGTAGTGTAGCAAAGTTTCTAGGGATGGGATAGATGATTTTGTGTTCTTGATCGGTTAGGATGTCTTAGTTTGATTGTAAATGTTTTATAGATTCCCTTCTAGGTTGGTGTTCTTAATGCTGTCAACAAACCGAGAGGGTGAGATTAGATCTAAGGTGTTTTACTACCGAGAGGTGTAGATGAAATGCTTGAATCAACCAATGCTAGAGATTTACTCACTTAGCCTAAGAGATTAGATGAGTAAGGGGTTTATTGACAATAATGAATCAGGTCTCGTTGCTTGCTTGGTCATGTTTCTCCAACGAGAGTTGGGTAGGGAAGTGATTAAGGTTGATTGTTTCTATCACGAGAGTGTTTTAACAAGATTTTAGAGATTCATTGTCTAGTGAATATTTGCTTGAGGCATGTAAGTCATCTGTATTGGTCAGGAACACTTAAGATTCGATTACCCCATCCTTAGAAGCTTTCGTATTTTCATTCATCACTCGACCCATTACCCAAACAGGTACACGATCACCTGCTTCGAGTAACACCTCGAGTTGTTCATACCTTCTTTGCTTACTCGAACACCCCACCCGATATTGTACTCGAATGCTTGCATCGAGTGCTTAGGTCGTGTGGTTTCTTGCTTATATTCTTTCTTTATTCATTCTAGGATTGTTAGACCAAAACCATCTTTTGCCTGGCTTGACTTGCATTGTTCTGATTGCATCCTTCCTGCTAGCATAAATAACCATTTGGATTGATAACCCTTTGTACTAAAACTACATAGGA
Source organism: Camelina sativa (assembly GCF_000633955.1). NCBI lineage: Eukaryota > Viridiplantae > Streptophyta > Magnoliopsida > Brassicales > Brassicaceae > Camelina > Camelina sativa. The sequence goes on along the minus strand of NC_025685.1, from coordinate 20,788,526 downwards.
AATTGATACCCTGGGGGAAAATCCTGTTATCAGTTTCTCCAACACCTTCTAGCCTGATTAGTTCTCCGGTTCAACCAGTTTATTATACTTCCAACCCGGAAGATTCTGGTTCCTCTTCACCTGGTCTTCCTGAATTACATGGTAAAGGTCATCGAGTTAAGAAGCCCTCTATCTTACTCAAGGATTATGTCTGTACCGCCACTACACTCTAGTTATCACATTCTCTTCCCTGCTCTCCCCATGTCTCCCTCCTCGCACTCGGTCTCTGGTAAGGTGTTATATTTTATCTGATTACTTATCTGGCGCTGGTTTTTCAGCAAATTATATCGCGTTTCTCGCAGCTATCCTTGACAGTATAAAACGTAAGGACTTCAAAATTGTCGTCCTGATCAAAGAATGGTGTGACGCTATGCAGAAAGAAATCGAGGCTCTAGAGGCTAATCATACATGGGATTTAACCGATCTACCAGTGGGGAAGAGAGCTATCAACTGCAAATGGGTATACAAGCTCAAGTTTAATTCTGATGGTTCTCTTGAGCATCACAATGCTCGTCTTGTTGTTAAGGGCAATCATCAAAAGGAAGGTACAGATTTCAAAGAGACCTTTGCTCCACTCGCCAAAATGACTATGGTTCGTTCTCTCTTGGCTGTTGCTGCTGCAAAGGACTGGGAAGTCCATCAAATGGATGTTCATAATGCTTTTCTTCATGGTTATCTTAAGGAGGAAGTTTACATGAAGTTGCCCCCTCGTTTTAAATGTTCTGACATGAATAAGGTTTGTCTTCTCCGCAAGTCACTCTATGGTCTTAATCAATCCCCTCGCTGTTGGTTTGAGAAGCTGTCATCCTCTCTCCGCAAAATTGGTTTCACTCAAAGCTATGAAGATTACTCCTTGTTCTTTTATAAGAATGGCTCGACCTTTATCCATGTTCTTGTCTACGTCGACGACTTCATTGTTGCCGGCAATGATCTCGCCGCTATCAACCGTTTTAAAGCTCAGCTCCACAAGTGTATTCATATGAAAGACCTCGACAAGCTAAAATATTTTCTTGGTATCGAAGTTTCGCGTGGTCCAAATGGTTTCTGTCTTTCCCAACGCAGATATGCGCTGGTCATTATTAAAGAAGTCAGTATGCTTGCCTGTAAACCTTCCACTGTGCCTATGGAGTTGAATCACAAGCTTGGTTCAGTTACTAGTCCTCTCTTTGACAATCCAGAACTGTATCGTAGGCTTGTTGGTCGCTTTATCTACCTCACCATTACTAGATCGGACCTTTGCTACGCTGTTCATATCTTATCCCAGTTCATGAAGGAACCTCTTGTTGCTCATTGGGAGGCTGCTCTACGTCTTGTTAGCTATCTTAAAGGCTCCTCTGAACAAGGTATCTTTCTTTGGTCCGATAGTCTTTTGTCACTCAGTTCCTATTGCGACGCCGATCATAATGCATGTCCACGTACATGACGGTCTCTTTCGGCTTATATTATGTATCTCGACGACTCTCCTATCTCGTACACGAGATACCAAGAAACAAGATACCGTGTCTTCTTCCTCCGCTGAAGCTGAATATATCTCCATGGCTTTTACCCTCAAAGAGATCAAATGGTTGAAGGCTCTGATGACAACTCTTGGTGTTGATCACAAACATCCTATTCCTTTATTTTGCGACAGTCAAGCGGCTATTCACATTACCGCCAAACCTATCTTCCACGAGAGGACCAAGCACAATGAATGGGACTGTCACCAGGTTCGCGATGCTATTCAAGCCAAATTGATTTCTACAGAACACATTTCTACACATGACCAAGTTGCTGATCTTCTTACCAAGTCCTTACCTCGACCGGTGTTTGATTATCTTTTGTCCACATTGGGTATTCGTTATTACGACTTACCAACGTGAAGGGGGTATTACAATATGTACCAATACATTCTCTAAGTTACTACTATATCGTATTAGGCAACTTGTACATGTATAAATACCACACTTTACCATATGAATAAACAACTTAACATTCTACCCTATAATATTTCATTATCTTTTGTTTTTCTTGTCTTACCTGAATTTTTTTTTTCTTTTTGCTTTTGCAACAAAATAATAGACTTAATTGACAACAGCATACCACTAAATTATAATTTTTCAGTTTATTGTCAAATTTAAATTTATTAAAGACAAATTACAAAACTACTAAAATCTGACCAAAAATACAGAGAAAAAAAAAATATATGAGACCTAATCAGAAGCGAAACAGACTAACGGAGATACAAAATAGCTAAAATTGATCGATCATAGAATTTTTAACCTTTATTATATTTTACGACTTAGTAAATTACAATAATACTAGTGTTTAAGTTTAGTGTATCTTTTTAATCTCTTTTAAGTTTAGTGTTAATTATGATAAGTGATGAATTTTACCATTTTTATAATTTAGTAATTAGTACTCCAAATGCTTTTAACTATAGGATAAACTTCTCAGTTCTACTGTTTTTAATCCATACGATAATGTAGAATGATTGAGACCATCTCCAATGGTTTTTCCTATTTTTTCCTCTATAATAGAGGATCTCTATAATAGAGGAGAGTTTTGCTCCAATGGTTTTCTCTGTTTCTTCCTCTATAAAAAATATTCCAAATAGATTCTTTTTTTATTTTACAATTAACACCTTTTATTTATAAAAATTGCAAACTAACCCATTTTACTTTAAGAAGAAAACAAAATTTTATTTTGTGACTTGGATACTTTACATCCAAATGTTCGTGGATATTTTGAGGCTGAACAAGCACGAATTATACAAAAGCGGAATAATCAACAATAAAACCAACAAGCTCCTCCTCCATCTACATCATTTGGTTCGTTTGGACAATATTTTAGCGATATTGGTGAATCCCAAAGTAATTTACCGGATTATTAAGTTACTAGTTTTTGTTGTATTAAAATAATTATTTTGGATTGAATGAAAAATAAATTTAATAATTTATATAAATTATCTTTTCAAATGGTAGTCTCAATATTTTAGACTAAATATTTATACTTAAATTTGTATTATTAGTTTTAAAAATACTTATTTTATTAAATTTGTATTATTAGTTCTTAAAAATATTTATTTTATTTATTTTGGTCATAAATAAAAGAAGTTAAAGATTAAGAGGACTACTTTGTAAATAAAATAGTTCATCTCTATTTATAGAGGAAAAAATAGAGTTCCTCTAAAAATAAAGAAAAGAATAGCAATTCCTATTATAGAGATGAAAATGGAGATCTATTAGAAGGAAACTACTCTACAATAGAGTTTAAAGGTGAAAATAGAGTACTATTCAACATTTCACGATAATTTTACAGAATTATTCAGGTTTCTTAGTTGACTGGGTTATGAAAACCAACGTGTTCGCAATTATCTGTCTTTCGAACTTTTTTATAATTTGCTTTATATTCTTTTTCTTTTCTGACAACACATTACTTTCTTTTTCTCACTAAAAACAATTCTAAATGCACATGTTAGCAAAAAGTTATATTTGCACATGTTAGCAAACAATTCTAAATGCACATGTTAGCGTTTATTTGTTGTGTGAATGGCTTGCTTAATGTCCCCCATGCTAATAAAATACCTAAGCAATTCATGTGCCAACTTGATATGTAATTAGATTTTTTTTGTTAAAAAGATATACAAGTTTCGGCAAACGCTTAACGGATTTTTTTTTTCTGAAAAATATATAAAACGAATGTTTATCTGGATCAAAATATATCCGAGCCATACAAATTCTGCAGGATTAGAAAAAAATGTATTATGGTGTGTTGCTTCAAAGAAACGCAAATAGGTACTTTGCTTAAAACTAGAGAAATATTTCCATATTAGAGCACACTTTGAAGCATTTTGCCATGCAAATGCCTTAAAAGTTAAAATACTTGAGACTAATTAAATAAAAATGCAAGAAAAAACATGATAATGAGACACTCTAGCAAGTTAAAAACCCATATCATCGGTATGATATTATCGCCCCTCCCCAATATAGGAACAAGCATGGTTAAATGTCTAACGAGAGAGAAGCAATGTGAATGATCGGATTTGTGTCTAATCCAATACCATCACACAACAAGAGTCATTCCTAGTTTGTCCCCTCAATGTCATTTGATACTTCCTATGTTTTATCTCTTTTTTATTTTCCTGATTTTATTACAAGAATTTTTTTTTGAGGAATTGCAGTGTATAACCAAAAAAATAATTATAATTCACCCAATAACTATACTAACCATAAAAATATTATATATTCTATATTTTATATATTAACTAGGTTATCTCCTGCGCATGCGCGGATTGTTATGTATATACTAAATTATGTTAATTAATTTAATTTTATTTAATAATGACAAAAAGCAAAAAAAAAATCTAAATCTAAATGTCTTTAGAAATTTTACATTTAAAAAAAAAATCATACAATTTATAATATATAACTAATTTAAATATAATCACACATACATATAATTGATTTTCTTTGTTTTTTTAATATTTAACTTTGATAATAATTTTCATTAGTTTCTCTGAGGAGTTGAGGTTAAAAAAATGATATAAGGAAAATTAACTATGATATTCAAATATTAATTTAAGTTGTTCATATAAGCTAACACATAACCTAAAGTACTAAATGAGAGAAACAAAATTATTCTCTATAAAATCATATGAAGTGCAAACAAAACTTTAAAGTACAATTCACAAAGATTAATTTTACTTTTAAGTCTTTTTTTTATATTGTCCTCATTTTCATTTATATTGCTAGATTTAGTTATAATTGTTTCATCTTTATAGTAAAAGGTAGATAGAAAATAGAATATTAAATTGTTTTTATATAGAGAAATCTTTTTGAAGTAAATATTTAAATTAAATAAATATAGCTTAATGATCTTTATGTAATTATATGTTTAATCAGAAACTAAATATAATGATCAGTATTCTTAAAAAACGTATTACAATTTTGTTAGACGTAAGAGAGAGTTAAGAAAAATTGATTTGATATTTCATAATTATATTACAAAAATTTATTTCCTTAGAAGTTAAAACATTATATATTTTTAAGAATCAAATAAATATATATGAATATGTAAGAAATAAAATGGAGAACAATGTAAAATATATTATTAAACTCTTACAATGTTATCTTCATTGAGTTTTCAACCAAAGCAAGAACATTAGAAACAAAAAAACAAAGAAAATATTTAGAATTTGAGATATGATGGAGGAGGATGTGAGAATGATTATTTATAGGATAAGAAGAGATGGAAGTTACATTTCTCAAAAATTAAATTAGAGGAGTTATAAGTATAATTGATAGGGTATTTAACTGAAAGTGAATGGAGAAAACAAATAGTCAATTAACAATTTATGTAATTTCAATTATAAGTTAGTACTAAAGTGTATATTTAAAGTATGAAATAATGTATATGATTAAATATGTTGTATTTTAGGTTTAATCAAAAATAAATATTATATGTTTAAGAAAATAAATACCAAATAGACCAGTAAGGAGAGAGTAATTGAAATTAGAAAATATTATATAATATAAAAATATAATTTTCATTGAGTTTTCAACCAATGCAAGAACATTTAAAAAAAACAAAAATATTTAGGATTTGAAATATGATGGAGGAGGATGTGAGAATGATTATTTATAGGATAAGAAGTGAAGGAAGTTACATTTTCCAAAAATTAAATTAGAAGAGTTATAATTATAATTGCTAGGGTACTTAACTGAAAGTGAATGGAGAAAACAGATAGTCAATTCACAATTTATGTAATTTCTGTTACAATTTAGTACTAAAGTGTATATTTAAAGTATGATTTAATGTATACGATTAAAGATGTTGTATTTTAGGTTTAGTTAAAAATAAATATTATATGTTTAAAAAAATGAACACCAAATAGATGAGTAAGGAGAGAGTAACTGAAATTAGAAATATTATATAATATAAAATATATAAAATAATTAGGTAAGAAAATATTAAAAAGAGACCACAAAATAAATTTAAAAGAAAATGACATGACAATATGTCACATGTCACAAACAAATTAAATATGAAAATAATTTATATATTTTTAAAATTAGATGATAATAATCAAAAATAAAAGAGTGTGTTTCTCATATTTTTAAATTAGAAAGTTAAAATAAAAAAGGAAAAAATGCCAAAAAAATACATGATTTATTTAATAATTGCCAGAAAAAAACACGAACTTTTTCGTTGCGAGAAAAATACTTAAACTATTTTATAAGTGATAGAAAAAGGAAAAACGTCTTTTTCATACCTGGACAATTACGATATGTTGAATTCATACATCAGACTATTGACTGTGCTTAAATGTATGAATTCAACATATCGTACAATGTATGAATTCAACATATCGTAAATTTCCAGGTATGAAAAGATGTTTTTCCGATAGAAAAATACATGAACTATCACGATTTTTCAATTTCCTACATCACATTGTTACAATTTTTAATGACGTTAATATAATCTTTTTACAGACGAAACTGTGAGATTCTGTCGGTTTTGCTTTCGGAAGTTGAGATATTTTTGTGGTCCATTAACCATTTACAGCCTATTAATAATTAGCTTAAATATAAGAGAAACAAAAAATAAAAGATTCAGATGCCACGTGGCATGTAGATAATGCTATATTAATGCCAAGTAGCTACATCCCTTTTCCCAAAATGAAACGAAAACATAATTTATACTCTGGGATCTACGTTGGCTTCAAGTTATGAAACATAGCATCCCATTGTGTATCATCGTATTTTTTATTGTACTCCACATACACACTTGGGCTCGGTGGTCTTCCCTTCAACGGCCCTGATAACCTTAGCCGTTCGTTTAAGTTTCCATCCAACTGTCCCGACACAACAGGGCTTCTATAAGCTAATATGAGTCTTTCTTGGACGCTTCGATCCAACGGTCCTGATAGGTTCATGCTTCGGTTGCTTACTAACGTCATTTTCTCTTGCATTCCATGTTTCAGATCCAACGGTCCAGATTTTGCGATCCTTTTCCTCTTGATCACAGGTAATCTCTCCATGTGTACCTCAGCTTTTTCAGCATTGACTTTATTACTGTTACCTGAAAATTGTTAACTAATTTTCTCAACATGATAAAAAGAAGTTTTAACTAATACCACCTCAACTATTAAACCCTAATTATTGTAACTTGTCAGATTTAATCACTTAACCAGTTTCTCCTACCTATAAACCAATTATGAATCTACAGAATTTAGACTTCTTGCTTCAATCATAAATGCAGTTTTGTTGGAAAAATAAATTAGTTTGGTTGTAATGATTAGGTGCATTATCTTGACCTACCAGTCACAAACGCTCCGGTGCGGTAGGCTGGCGGCGGGGACTGCTTCTCCTTCAACGGTTTAACCACGGCGGTTCCTCCGAGAAAAAGCCACTTGTTTAAGCGATCGCCGATGCTTTTGGTCGCCTTGATGACAAGAGATATGAGTTTGGCCGAGGCGGGACGATGGTGATTGGAACCGAGTTCTTTTGTCTCTCTTTTTGAGAGTTTCAGAATCTCTAGGCGGTGTTTGGCTACATTAATGCCAAGTCGGCGGAGATAATTGTGGTTCAAAAGAGCGATGTCTTCACGCTGGAGCTTCTTTTGGGCGAAGATGAGTCCGTACTCGTAGCTTAGGGTCGGGTCAAGATCGGTTTTAGACAGCCATGAGAACCAATCCATTGTGTGTGTGTGTATGTGTTCTGATGTTCTGTGAGTTTGGAGCCTACGTATATAAATATATATTATATGTGTCTCTGTGTGTTTGCGCAATTTATGGCTCATATTTTTGACTAAACGAATTCATGGTTGCATGTGCATACATACATATACAATATATTTACAGAAAATAATATCTAAATAACAATTTAAATGTGTTTTGGTCTCCTCTACAAATCGAAAAGTGTTAAGTAGTTTTGATTATTAAAAAAAAAAAAAGAATTTAGAGGTAACTATATAAGACACACATACGGGACAACAAACAAAAGGAGTAACGAAAAATAAGGCTTTAGGCTTCTATATTACTAAAGAAATAATGTAGTGGTTGTGACTAAGAGAAATTTCTTTTTCAACCACTCCATATTCCTAAGTTTCGAGAAAAAATAATGTGATATTGAATGAATAAACATCAGAGTTTAAAACTATTGTGGTAGATTCTTCTTCTAAACTTGATCTTTATTCATAATGTGATATGATCGTGGCCAACAAGGAGACAGAAGCTGTAGAGAAACTGGAGATCGTGGGAAGGATCACTCATTCAAGAGCTAAAGAGATGGCCAAGGAAGCTCATTCACTCATAGCTGACGGGTCATTCAATCTACCGAGGATCCAAGTCTTCAACATATCCACCCTGAAGACTTCACCCGGTAATGATAACTAGATAACTTAGGTGTGAAGTTTGTACTTTTTTTCCCATAGCTGAGTTTTGTCCCAATGGGTTTTCTCGGTATGGTTTTTAATGAGGCAAATGGATCACTACGTCGAGTTATCTAGAAGTCATTACCAATGGGGAATAATGTACAAGTCACCATGACTTCTGTACTAATACAAGTGACTTCTGTACTACTACAGATCACCTAGACGCTTCGTTGTTTTCTTATTTCCTTTACACGCCTTGTTGTTTTATTTTGAACTTCATGTTGTTTGGAGTGTCGAGCCTTAGGGTTGATTATAAAACCCAAAAGCGACGCCTCCTTGTTGGGTAGCGAAGAAGTTTTATGTAACTAGTATTGTTGAATCTTTCTTCTCTCAATCCGAACTCGTGAATGCGTTCATGATTCCGAGTTTCTAAACACTTTGTGATTAAGAAACTCTTCACTTTATTTTCGAATCCATATAACCATCTAACAGTTCTCACCATCGAATCATTACTCTTCTCTCTCGACATCACCTGCTGTCACTCGCAATCCACTTGTGCATCATCACCATCAATTCACGTCGCCTCTTACCTGTCATCAGCCTCCATCAGAGTTTCATCCTAGGAAGTTCGTATTATGTGGTATCAGAGCCAACTCTGTGCCAAAGGCTGAGCGATTCTAAACCCTAATCTCGTTTTGTGTTGTTTTGATTTTGTTCATTTGTTTAATTCTTTGTTGTGTTAGTCTCTGCTGTTTTAGCTTTCGTTGTGAGTCTTGTTTAGTTTTAGGATTTCTTTCTTTTGTTGTTCGTTTGTGTCTAGATTACGAGTCTTAGAGTTTATTTATTTTTTCACTCAAGGAACGTTTTACTTCGAGTTTTCTTCTTTATTTTGCAGGTACAATGGAGCTTTCTCCAGAAGCTATGGAAGCTTTGAACCAAGCCATGGCTAAGCAAATAACAGAAGCAAACAAGACAATGTCTACTCAGTTCCAGCAACAGATGGAGCAGCTCAGTAACAAGTTTGAGAAGCAGATCAAAGATATAGCTCAAGCAACTAGCGCTTCAGATCAGAGTTCTTCAGAACCGCCTAGTCCTAATGAGGCTCTCCGCTTAGCTAAAGGAAAGGCACACGTGGGAGCTTCTTCCAAACATACACGGATCAGAACAGCTAAGTCACCTACTGGGGGAAGAGAGACTTGTTTCAATCAGAGAAGAAACACTCAAAGCACAGAAAGAGAGCATCGAAGAACTGGTAGAGATCCTACACGCCCACGACGAGCTGAACAAGTAGCTGGGCATCGAATATACTTTGAAACAGATAGAGAGTATTCAGAAGAAGAGGAAGCCTCAGATCATAACCAAGAGACAATGAGGAGAAACAGAAACAGAGATCACGGCAGGGATTATGATCCTTTGAGGCAGCAGCTGAATCATCTCAAGATTCAGGATCCTTCGTTCCATGGTACCAATGATCCAGAGACTTATCTAGACTGGGAACGGAAGATGGAGTCGAACTTTCAAGTTCAAGGTACCTATGAGTTGAACAAGGTGAAGATAGCCATATCTGAATTCAATGGCTATGCTTTGTTGTGGTGGGAGCAGTTGGGACTCACTAGACATCGACAGAGAGAGCCTGCTATCACTACATGGGAACAGTTAGTCACGTAGATGAGAAAGAATTTTGTGCCTACACACTACAGAGAGAGATTCTTAACAAGATGAGGCATCTCACTCAAGACACTAAGTCTGTAAGAGACTACTATCAGGAGCTGGAAACGCATATGATCAGGGCTGATCTGAGAGAAAGTGAAGACATGGTTATGTCTAGGTTTCTTGGAGGTTTGAACAGAGAGATTCAAGACAAGATAGAGCTGCAGAACTATGAAGATGTGCAAGAAATGGTACATAAGGCAGAGCTAATTGAATCACAGATCAAGAGAAAGGGAGTGAGGTCAACGTTTACGCCTAACATTCCCAAGCCAAGAGAGTTCAGTAAACCCGCCTTCACCAAGGACAGCAAACCCGCGACAGCCACAGTCAAAGAGGAAGTTAAGATCGATTTCAAGCCCAAGAGTAGCACCTCTACAAGTCATATCAGGTGTTTCAAATGCCAAGGGATGGGGCATTATTCCAGAGACTGTCCTAACAAGAAGATGTTTCTTCTTCAAGAAGGAGGAGAGATTGTGCCTTTAGACAGTACAGAGAGTGAACCAGAGTCTGATTTAGGTGAAGAAGGTGAACCAGCAGTCATGGGAGAGATGTTAGTAGCANCAGAGATTCAAGACAAGATAGAGCTGCATAACTATGAAGATGTGCAAGAAATGGTACATAAGGCAGAGCTAATTGAATCACAGATCAAGAGAAAGGGAGTGAGGTCAACGTTTACGCCTAACATTCCCAAGCCAAGAGAGTTCAGTAAACCCGCCTTCACCAAGGACAGCAAACCCGCGACAGCCACATTCAAAGAGGAAGTTAAGATCGATTTCAAGCCCAAGAGTAGCACCTCTACAAGTCATATCAGGTGTTTCAAATGCCAAGGGATGGGGCATTATTCCAGAGACTGTCCTAACAAGAAGATGTTTCTTCTTCAAGAAGGAGGAGAGATTGTGCCTGTAGACAGTTCAGAGAGTGAACCAGAGTCTGATTTAGGTGAAGAAGGTGAACCAGCAGTCATGGGAGAGATGTTAGTAGCACGCAGAGCTTTAAGTGTTCAGACTCATCCAGATGATCGAGGGCAGCGTGAGAATCTCTTCCACACCCGGTGTATGGTTCAAGACAAGGTCTGCACCTTGATTGTTGATGGTGGTAGCTGTACTAATGCTGCTAGTGAAGAGATGGTACATAAGCTTAATCTCAAGACCACCTCACATCCAAGACCTTATCAGCTATAATGGTTGAATAACAAAGGAGCTTTAACAGTTTCGCAGCAAGTGGTAGTGAAACTCACAATTGGGAAGTATGAAGATGAGCTGCTCTGTGATGTGATTCCGATGAAGTCCAGTCATACTCTTTTGGGAAGACCATGGCAGTTTGACAGAAGAGTGTTTCATGATGGCTACACCAACAGGCAGTCATTTGAGTTCAAAGGACGCAAGGTCACTCTTCTACCACTTACACCCAGCGAGATCTACAAGGATCAGCTTCACATGAACCGCAAGGATACAGAGAAAGTGTCTCACAGCCTGTACATCAATCACAGCGAGTTCAATAAGCTATTTGACCCAGAGATGACCACATTCATGTTTGTCTACAAAGAGACACTCGCTAGTACCAAGCCAGCAGAAGAGCTTCCACGCGAGATGATATAGATTATAGAGGAGTACAAGGATGTATTTCCAGAAGAATACCTCCAGGCTTGCCTCCAATACGTGGGATAGAGCATCAGATCGATTTGGTACCAGGTTCAGCTCTACCGAACAGACCAGCTTACAGAACCAATC
>NC_025685.1:20750481-20775636 GCF_000633955.1 Camelina sativa | reverse complement strand
AGAGATGTTAGTAGCACGCAGAGCTTTAAGTGTTCAGACTCATCCAGATGATCGAGGGCAACGTGAGAATCTCTTCCACACCCGGTGTATGGTTCAAGACAAGGTATGCACCTTGATCGTTGATGGTGGTAGTTGTACTAATGCTGCTAGTGAAGATATGGTACAGAAGCTTAATCTCAAGACCACTTCACATCCAAGACCTTATCAGCTACAGTGGTTGAATAACAAAGGAGCTTTAACAGTTTCGCAGCAAGTGGTAGTGAAACTCACAATTGGGAAGTATGAAGATGAGCTGCTTTGTGATGTGATTCCGATGAAGTCCAGTCATATTCTTTTGGGAAGACCATGGCAGTTTGACAGAAGAGTGTTTCATGATGGCTACACCAACAGGCAGTCATTTGAGTTCAAAGGACGCAAGGTCACTCTTCTACCACTTACACCCAGCGAGATCTACAAGGATCAGCTTCACATGAACCGCAAGGATACAGAGAAAGTGTCTCACAACCTGTACATCAATCACAGCGAGTTCAATAAGCTATTTGACCCAGAGATGACCACATTCATGTTTGTCTACAAAGAGACACTCGCTAGTACCAAGCCAGCAGAAGAGCTTCCACGCGAGATGATATAGATTATAGAGGAGTACAAGGATGTATTTCCAGAAGAATACCTCCAGGCTTGCCTCCAATACGTGGGATAGAGCATCAGATCGATTTGGTACCAGGTTCAGCTCTACCGAACAGACCAGCTTACAGAACCAATCCTGTAGAGACTAAAGAGATTCAGAAGCAAGTAGAAGAGTTGATGAACAAGGGACACATCAGAGAGAGTCTCAGTCCATGCGCAGTACCAGTCTTGCTCGTACCAAAGAAAGATGGTTCATGGAGGATGTGTGTTGACTGCAAAGCTATTAACAATATCACAGTGAAGTACAGACATCCGATCCCGAGATTAGATGACATGCTGGACGAGCTATGTGGGTCAACAGTCTTCTCAAAGATCGATTTGAAGAGTGGGTATCATCAGATCAGAATGAAGGAAGGAGATGAATGGAAAACAACTTTCAAGACCAAGCAAGGGCTCTACGAATGGCTAGTCATGCCGTTTGGTCTCACCAATGCTCCTAGCACCTTCATGCGTTTAATGAATCATGCTCTCAGACCTTTCATGGCGTCTTCGTGGTTGTGTCCTTCGACGACATCCTCATCTACTAGCAAAGGTCTAGAAGAACACTTAGAACACATCCGCCAAGTTCTAAGTGTTCTTCGTTCTCAATCCCTCTTTGCTAATTTTTCTAAATGTTCGTTCTGTACTACTAAGGTTGTCTTTCTAGGCTTTGTTGTCAGTGCAGAAGGAGTTAGAGTGGACGATGAGAAGGTCAAGGCTATTAAGGAGTGGCCAACACCCAAAAACGTGGCAGAAGTCAGGAGCTTTCTTGGACTAGCAGGATTCTACAGGCGATTTGTCCAAGACTTTAGTACTATTGCAGCGCCACTTACAGAAGTTATCAAGAAGGATGTAGGATTCAGATGGGAGGAAGCACAAGAGAAGGCGTTTTCAGCCTTAAAAGAGAAGCTTATCACTGCCCCTATTCTCTTACTTCCTGATTTTATGAAAACTTTTGAGATTGAATGTGATGCCTCCGGAGTGGGTATAGGTGTTGTTTTGAAGCAGGATAGGAAGCCAGTAGCTTACTTCAGTGAGAAGCTAGGAGGATCGACGCTAAACTATCCTACATATGACAAGGATCTGTACGCCTTGGTTCGGGCTCTTCAAACGTGGCAGCATTACCTGTGGCCAAAGGAGTTCGTTATTCATACTGATCATGAGTCCTTGAAGCATCTCAAAGGACAACAGAAGCTCAACAAGAGACATGCCAGATGGATGGAGTTCATAGAGACTTTTCCCTACACGGTTAAATACAAGAAAGGTAAGGATAATGTAGTTGCAGATGCATTATCCAGGAGGTACACTCTCGTTTCTACCTTGTCTTCTAAGCTTGAAGGTTTTGATAAAATAGTAGAACTTTATGAGACTGACATCGATTTTGCTGAGAGCTATGGCAAATGCCATAAGTTTGCTTTTGAAAACTACTATAGGCAGGATGGATATCTATTTTATAAGGATCGATTGTGCATACCAAGAGGATCCATAAGGGAACTGTTGATTAGAGAAGCTCACGGAGGTGGACTAGCTGGACATTTCGGAGTGTCAAAGACTCTACTTGGACTGCAAGAACACTTCTATTGGCCTCAAATGAAGAAAGACGTTGAGAAAGTCTGTTCTAGGTGCCATATCTGCAAAATGGCCAAGGGTAAAGTACAGCCCAACGGCTTGTACACTCCTCTCCCTATCCCTTCTCAACCTTGGACTCATATTTCTATGGATTTTGTTCTTGGCTTACCTCGAACCAGAAATGGTAGAGATTCAATTTTCGTTGTGGTTGACAGGTTTAGCAAAATGGCTCACTTCATTGCCAGTCACAAGACGGATGATGCTGTTATTGTAGCTAACTTGTTTTTCAGGGAAGTAGTACGTCTGCATGGAATACCTCAAGTAATCGTTTCAGACCGAGATACTAAGTTTCTAGGACACTTCTGGAGAACGCTATGGGCTAAACTCGGAACCAAGCTATCATTCTCAACCACATGTCATCCGCAAACAGATGGGCAAACCGAAGTGGTGAACAGGACGCTATCTACACTCCTCAGGACCTTAGTGAAAAGCAATCTCAAGTCATGGGAAGAATGTTTACCACACGTAGAGTTCGCATATAATCACGCTAAGCATTCTGCTACTCTATTCTCTCTTTTTGAAATTGTTTATGGTTTTAATCCACAATCACCTCTAGACTTGATTCCTTTACCTTTAAGTGTGAAGTGTAGCTTTGATGGCAAAGAAAAGGCTGAACAGGTCAGGAGGATACATGCTAAAGCTAAGGAGAACATAGAGAAAAGAACCAAGCAGTACGAGAAACATGCGAACAAGGGCAGAAAGGAGATCGTTTTCGAAGAAGGAGACTTGGTGTGGATTCATCTACGCAAGGATAGGTTCCCAGAAGAGAGGAAAAGCAAGCTTCTACCACGAGCTGATGGTCCATTTGAAGTCATCAAGAAGATCAACGACAACGCCTACCAGATTGATCTTCAAGGTAAGTATAATATATCTTCAACATTCAATGTTTCTGACTTGCTTCCTTATTATGCAGATCCCGATTTGAGGACAAATCCTTTTGAAGAGGGGGAGGATGATATGATCGTGGCCAGCAAGGAGACAGAAGCTGCAGAGAAACCGGAGATCGTGGGAAGGATCACTCGTTCAAGAGCTAAGGAGATGGCCAAGGAAGCTCATGCACTCATAGCTGACGGGTCATTCAATCTACCGAGGATCCAAGTCTTCAACATATCCACCCTGAAGACTTCACCCGGTAATGATAACTAGATAACTTAGGTGTGAAGTTTGTACTCTTTTTCCCATAGCTGAGTTTTGTCCCAATGGGTTTTCTCGGTATGGTTTTTAATGAGGCAAATGGATCACTACGTCGAGTTATCTAGAAGTCATTACCAATGGGGAATAATGTACTAATACAAGTGACTTCTGTACTACTACAGATCACCTAGACGCTTCGTTGTTTTTCTTATTTCCTTTACACGCCTTGTTGTTTTATTTTGAACTTCCTGCTGTTTGGAGTGTCGAACCCTAGGGTTGATTATAAAACCCAAAAGCGACGCCTCCTTGTTTGGTAGCGAAGAAGTTTTATGTAACAAGTATTGTTGAATCTTTCTTCTCTCAATCCGAACTCGTGAATGCGTTCATGATTCCGAGTTTCTAAACACTTTGTGATTAAGAAACTCTTCACTTTATTTTCGAATCCATATAACCATCTAACACTTCTCACCATCGAATCATTGCTTTTCTCTCTCGAACATCACCTGCCGTCACTCGCAATCCACTTGTGCATCATCACCATCAATTCACGTCGCCTCTTACCTGTCATCAGCCTCCATCAGAGTTTCATCCTAGGGAGTTCGTATTATGTGGTATCAGAGCCAACTCTGTGCCAAAGGCTGAGCGATTCTAAACCCTAATCTCGTTTTGTGTTGTTTTGATTTTGTTCATTTGTTTAATTCTTTGTTGTGTTAGTCTCTGCTGTTTTAGCTTTCGTTGTGAGTCTTGTTTAGTTTTAGGATTTGTTTTTTTTTGTTGTTCGTTTGTGTCTAGATTACGAGTCTTAGAGTTTATTTTGTTCTTTCACTCAAGGAACGTTTTACTTCGAGTTTTCTTCTTTATTTTGCAGGTACAATGGAGCTTTCTCCAGAAGCTATGGAAGCTTTGAACCAAGCCATGGCTAAGCAAATAACAGAAGCAAACAAGACAATGTCTACTCAGTTCCAGCAACAGATGGAGCAGCTCAGTAACAAGTTTGAGAAGCAGATCAAAGATATAGCTCAAGCAACTAGCGCTTCAGATCAGAGTTCTTCAGAACCGCCTAGTCCTAATGAGGCTCTCCGCTTAGCTAAAGGAAAGGCACACGTGGGAGCTTCTTCCAAACATACACGGATCAGAACAGCTAAGTCACCTACTGGGGGAAGAGAGACTTGTTTCAATCAGAGAAGAAACACTCAAAGCACAGAAAGAGAGCATCGAAGAACTGGTAGAGATCCTACACGCCCACGACGAGCTGAACAAGTAGCTGGGCATCGAATATACATTGAGACAGATAGAGAGTATTCAGAAGAAGAGGAAGCCTCAGATCATAGCCAAGAGACAATGAGGAGAAACAGAAACAGAGATCACGGCAGGGATTATGATCCTTTGAGGCAGCAGCTGAATCATCTCAAGATTCAGTATCCTTCGTTCCATGGTACCAATGATCCAGAGACTTATCTAGACTGGGAAAGGAAGATGGAGTCGAACTTTCAAGTTCAAGGTACCTATGAGTTGAACAAGGTGAAGATAGCCATATCTGAATTCAATGGCTATGCTTTGTTGTGGTGGGAGCAGTTGGGACTCACTAGACATCGACAGAGAGAGCCTGCTATCACTACATGGGAACAGTTAGTCACGCAGATGAGAAAGAAGTTTGTGCCTACACACTACCAGAGAGAGATTCTTAACAAGCTGAGGCGTCTCACTCAAGGCACTAAGTCTGTAAGAGACTACTATCAGGAGCTGGAAACGCTTATGATCAGGGCTGATCTGAGAGAAAGTGAAGACATGGTTATGTCTAGGTTTCTTGGAGGTTTGAACAGAGAGATTCAAGACAAGATAGAGCTGCAGAACTATGAAGATGTGCAAGAAATGGTACATAAGGCAGAGCTAATTGAATCACAGATCAAGAGAAAGGGAGTGAGGTCAACGTTTACGCCTAACATTCCCAAGCCAAGAGAGTTCAGTAAACCCGCCTTCACCAAGGACAGCAAACCCGCGACAGCCACAGTCAAAGAGGAAGTTAAGATCGATTTCAAGCCCAAGAGTAGCACCTCTACAAGTCATATCAGGTGTTTCAAATGCCAAGGGATGGGGCATTATTCCAGAGACTGTCCTAACAAGAAGATGTTTCTTCTTCAAGAAGGAGGAGAGATTGTGCCTGTAGACAGTTCAGAGAGTGAACCAGAGTCTGATTTAGGTGAAGAAGGTGAACCAGCAGTCATGGGAGAGATGTTAGTAGCACGCAGAGCTTTAAGTGTTCAGACTCATCCAGATGATCGAGGGCAGCGTGAGAATCTCTTCCACACCCGGTGTATGGTTCAAGACAAGGTCTGCACCTTGATCGTTGATGGTGGTAGTTGTACTAATGCTGCTAGTGAAGAGATGGTACAGAAGCTTAATCTCAAGACCACTTCACATCCAAGACCTTATCAGCTACAGTGGTTGAATAACAAAGGAGCTTTAACAGTTTCGCAGCAAGTGGTAGTGAAACTCACAATTGGGAAGTATGAAGATGAGCTGCTTTGTGATGTGATTCCGATGAAGTCCAGTCATATTCTTTTGGGAAGACCATGGCAGTTTGACAGAAGAGTGTTTCATGATGGCTACACCAACAGGCAGTCATTTGAGTTCAAAGGACGCAAGGTCACTCTTCTACCACTTACACCCAGCGAGATCTACAAGGATCAGCTTCACATGAACCGCAAGGATACAGAGAAAGTGTCTCACAGCCTGTACATCAATCACAGCGAGTTCAATAAGCTATTTGACCCAGAGATGACCACATTCATGTTTGTCTACAAAGAGACACTCGCTAGTACCAAGCCAGCAGAAGAGCTTCCACGCGAGATGATAGAGATTATAGAGGAGTACAAGGATGTATTTCCAGAAGAGATACCTCCAGGCTTGCCTCCAATACGTGGGATAGAGCATCAGATCGATTTGGTACCAGGTTCAGCTCTACCGAACAGACCAGCTTACAGAACCAATCCTGTAGAGACTAAAGAGCTGCAGAAACAAGTAGAAGAGTTGATGAACAAGGGACACATCAGAGAGAGCCTCAGTCCATGCGCAGTACCAGTCTTGCTCGTACCAAAGAAAGATGGTTCATGGAGGATGTGTGTTGACTGCAGAGCTATTAACAATATCACAGTGAAGTACAGACATCCGATCCCGAGATTAGATGACATGCTGGACGAGCTATGTGGGTCAACAGTCTTCTCAAAGATCGATTTGAAGAGTGGGTATCATCAGATCAGAATGAAGGAAGGAGATGAATGGAAAACAGCTTTCAAGACCAAGCAAGGGCTCTACGAATGGCTAGTCATGCCGTTTGGTCTCACCAATGCTCCTAGCACCTTCATGCGTTTAATGAATCATGCTCTCAGACCTTTCATTGGCGTCTTCGTGGTTGTGTACTTCGACGACATCCTCATCTACAGCAAAGGTCTAGAAGAACACTTAGAACACATCCGCCAAGTTCTAAATGTTCTTCGTTCTCAATCCCTCTTTGCTAATTTTTCTAAATGTTCATTCTGTACTACTGAGGTTGTTTTTCTAGGCTTTGTTGTCAGTGCAGAAGGAGTTAGAGTGGACGATGAGAAGGTCAAGGCTATCAAGGAGTGGCCAACACCCAAAAACGTGGCAGAAGTCAGGAGCTTTCATGGACTAGCAGGGTTCTACAGACGATTTGTGCAAGACTTCAGTACTATTGCAGCGCCACTTACAGAAGTTGTCAAGAAGGATGTAGGATTCAGATGGGAGGAAGCACAAGAGAAGGCGTTTTCAACCTTAAAAGAGAAGCTTATCACTGCCCCTATTCTTTTACTTCCTGACTTTATGAAAACTTTTGAGATTGAATGTGATGCCTCCGGAGTGGGTATAGGTGCTGTTTTGATGCAGGATAGGAAGCCAGTAGCTTACTTCAGTGAGAAGCTAGGAGGATCGACGTTGAACTATCCTACATATGACAAGGAGCTGTACGCCTTGGTTCGGGCTCTTCAAACGTGGCAGCATTACCTGTGGCCCAAGGAGTTCGTTATTCACACTGATCATGAGTCCCTGAAGCATCTCAAAGGACAACAGAAGCTCAACAAGAGACATGCCAGATGGATGGAGTTCATAGAGACTTTTCCCTACACGGTTAAATACAAGAAAGGTAAGGATAATGTAGTCGCAGATGCATTATCCAGGAGGTACACTCTCGTTTCTACCTTGTCTTCTAAGCTTGAAGGTTTTGATAAAATAGTAGAACTTTATGAGACTGACATCGATTTTGCTGAGAGCTATGGCAAATGCCATAAGTTTGCTTTTGAAAACTACTATAGGCAGGATGGATATCTATTTTATAAGGATCGATTGTGCATACCAAGAGGATCCATAAGGGAACTGTTGATTAGAGAAGCTCACGGAGGTGGACTAGCTGGACATTTCGGAGTGTCAAAGACTCTACTTGGACTGCAAGAACACTTCTATTGGCCTCAAATGAAGAAAGACGTTGAGAAAGTCTGTTCTAGGTGCCATATCTGCAAAATGGCCAAGGGTAAAGTACAGCCCAACGGCTTGTACACTCCTCTCCCTATCCCTTCTCAACCTTGGACTCATATTTCTATGGATTTTGTTCTTGGCTTACCTCGAACCAGAAATGGTAGAGATTCGATTTTCGTTGTGATTGACAGGTTTAGCAAAATGGCTCACTTCATTGCCAGTCACAAGACGGATGATGCTGTTATTGTAGCTAACTTGTTTTTCAGGGAAGTAGTACGTCTGCATGGAATACCTCAAGTAATCGTTTCAGACCGAGATACTAAGTTTCTAGGACACTTCTGGAGAACGCTATGGGCTAAACTCGGAACCAAGCTATCATTCTCAACCACATGTCATCCGCAAACAGATGGGCAAACCGAAGTGGTGAACAGGACGCTATCTACACTCCTCAGGACCTTAGTGAAAAGCAATCTCAAGTCATGGGAAGAATGTTTACCACACGTAGAGTTCGCATATAATCACGCTAAGCATTCTGCTACTCTATTCTCTCCTTTTGAAATTGTTTATGGTTTTAATCCACAATCACCTCTAGACTTGATTCCTTTACCTTTAAGTGTGAAGTGTAGCTTTGATGGCAAAGAAAAGGCTGAACAGGTCAGGAGGATACATGCTAAAGCTAAGGAGAACATAGAGAAAAGAACCAAGCAGTACGAGAAACATGCGAACAAGGGCAGAAAGGAGATCGTTTTCGAAGAAGGAGACTTGGTGTGGATTCATCTACGCAAGGATAGGTTCCCAGAAGAGAGGAAAAACAAGCTTCTACCACGAGCTGATGGTCCATTTGAAGTCATCAAGAAGATCAACGACAACGCCTACCAGATTGATCTTCAAGGTAAGTATAATATATCTTCAACATTCAATGTTTATGATTTGCTTCCTTATTATGCAGATCCCGATTTGAGGACAAATCCTTTTGAAGAGGAGGAGGATGATATGATCGTGGCCAACAAAGAGACAAAAGCTGCAGAGAAACCGGAGATCGTGGGAAGGATCACTCGTTCAAGAGCTAAGGAGATGGCCAAGGAAGCTCATGCACTCATAGCTGACGGGTCATTCAATCTACCGAGGATCCAAGTCTTCAACATATCCACCCTGAAGACTTCACCCGGTAATGATAACTAGATAACTTAGGTGTGAATTTTGTACTCTTTTTCCCATAGCTGAGTTTTGTCCCAATGGGTTTTCTCGGTATGGTTTTTAATGAGGCAAATGGATCACTACGTCGAGTTATCTAGAAGTCATTACCAATGGGGAATATTGTACAAGTCACCATGACTTCTGTACTAATACAAGTGACTTCTGTACTACTACAGATCACCTAGAAGCTTCATTGTTTTCTTATTTCCTTTACACGCTTTGTTGTTTTATTTTGAACTTCCTGTTGTTTGGAGTGTCGAGTCTTAGGGTTGATTATAAAACCCAAAAGCGACGCCTCCTTGTTGGGTAGCGAAGAAGTTTTATGTAACAAGTATTGTTGAATCTTTCTTCTCTCAATTCGAACTCGTGAATGCGTTCATGATTCCGAGTTTCTAAACACTTTGTGATTAAGAAACTCTTTACTTTATTTTCGAATCCATATAACCATCTAACACTTCTCACCATCAAATCATTACTCTTCTCTCTCGACATCACCTGCCGTCACTCGCAATCCACTTGTGCATCATCACCATCAATTCACGTCGCCTTTTACCTGTCATCAGCCTCCATCATAATTTCATCCTAGGGAGGGAGTTCGTATTATAACGAGTGCGGTTACACGCACCTCTTGCATCAAAAATAATGCAAAGGAGTAAGAAGCCTAATTACATACAACATACCGAATTTGATTCACATTAAAGGTTTTCTCCATGGTATAATTATTTTCTTTTTAATAAATGAATTTTAGCACTATTTTCTAATAAAGTAGCCAGTTTCATATACTTTCGCTACCTATATGTAATGAATTTGGACCGAAAACCAAATTATTAAAATTGTTTGCTTCTGTCGTCAAATTTATGATTCAGTATATATATTTGACATTTTTATCTCTTCAAAAGAAATTATCTATTTGATCAACCGGCTAAACTACCTATTTCGTATAGGGACTAGTACTTTTCGCAATCAACGACCGCATTGGTTCCCCTCAAACATAAGTAATCAAAAGACTTTACTTACCACCTCTTAAAAACAAACAATAACTCATTAAAAATGGACCACAACGTTATGACTAATCAACAAATTAATTTGGTAGAGCAGATGCACAGTAGTCAATGTTCCACTCCCCAATTTATTGGCCGAAAGTGATCCATTAAAGTTATAGCCCCAAGTGGTGGTACCTGTCTTTAACCCAACCTCTACCTATATGCCTCACTTACTCTTTGTCTTCAAATTCACATGATTTGGTATATATCAGTTTCTTTTTAGTCTCCGCCTTTCACATGCTTAATTGCTTATCTTGTTCTAGGTTCTCTATGTTTAATTTAAATAGCTTGCATGCATAAAACGCGAAACAGTTCGTGTTGGAGTGGAGACTCCTGGGGCTGTTTAAAATGGAAGCTTCTACACTTTCATGTGCTTTGTAATTGTGACGGCATATTACTTTTAGATATGCAGTATGACCATATGACAAGTCCCGAGTTAGTGTGACATCATCCCAAACCCTTAGCTAACTAGACCAAGCCCAATGTCTAGCTTTGATGGAGATGCATACTCTATTAGGGTTTTTAGTATTCATGTTAATATCAAGACAGTAATGACATAATATCTCGATTTAAAAAGAAATTATGGTCAAAGTCAACCGTGATTGACAAAAGATATGACTAGAAATAAACAGTAATTGTTTGATTTTGAATTTTTGATTCACGTAAGGATGGTGTAGTACGGTTTGTTATCAGATTCGGTTAGAATTACCAGAAAAAAACTCACTCTCCATTTTCTTAATGATGGTCAAAACCATATAAAACTATTGAATAAGAACTTTAGAACAAAGATGGTAAAAATATAAAAGACTCTCTTTTATTGCTCTAGAAAACTGACTCAAAAACTAAAGGTTACAAAACAATCTCTTTCTCTAAAAATCACATCTTATGCAATAACTCAGCATCTCCTTTTATATTAAAACCTTGGACAATATTTCCTAATCCAAATAGGAAAAACTAACTTAGATATCTCCTAAGACACAAATATGTATATTTAGCTTTCTTCTAAATATACTTTTGTTAAACTCTAAGCTAAATCAAGCTTACTCCAACATTCTCCCTCCTAAGCTTGAAGTCATCCTTCTTCAAGTCTTGAACTCCAATGAAATCTCTCATTTCTTTAAACGTGGACATGTACCACTTAAATCTATTCATTTTCAACACACTCTCTTATAAAATGGTACCTTCTATGTATGTGTTTGCTCCTCCCATGAAATACCGGATTCTTCGTAAGAGCTATTGCAGATTTGTTGTCCATTAGGAAGATAACTTTCTCACTAGGAGATCCAGTAACTTCACTGAGCAAGTCGTGAAGCCAAATGTCTTGTTTTGCAGCTTCGGTGACAGCCATAAACTCCGCCTCACAAGAAGAAATTGCAATTGTGTCTTGTTTTTGTGTACACCAAGTAATAGAATTATTACCAAGATAAAACATATGACCGTTGTACTTTTTCCACTGGCTTCATCCACATTATGGCTGCTATCGGTATACCCAAGTAAACACGTCTTGCTTTCTCGAGTATAAAAAAAAACCAAGAGAAGTGGTACCTCGCAAATACCTTAAAACTTGCTTCAAGGCTGCTCCATGAGATTGTTTGGGCTCATGCATGTATCTGCTGAGCATCCCAACACAATAAGAAAGATCTGGTCGTGTGTGAAGCAGGCATCTAAGGCAACCAATGTTCCTTCTAAACTCTTTCTCGTCAATACTTAGCTCCTCTTGTGCTTTCGACAGTTTTAACCCAGAATCCATTGGCATGTGAACACAATTGCACTCATCCATACCAGCTTCCTTTAAGATCTTTGTTGCATACCTTTCTTGTTTCAGAGCAATCCCATCTTCTTGTTGCTGAACTTCAATGCCAAGGTAATAATTCAATCTACCAAGATCGCTCATCTCAAATTTTGAGGATATTCTCCTTTTGAACTCAACAATTATGCTTAGATTCGAACCTGTCACTAGAAGATCATCCACATACACTACTAAAACAAGGAGATGTCCCTCTTCTTCTTTTTGGTATAGAGAAGGATCCTTTGAGCATTTAACAAAGTTTAGTTCTCTCAGAATCATGTTTAGCTTGTTGTTCCATGCCCTTGGAGCCTGCTTTAATCCATAGAGTGCTTTATTCAGTTTACACACCTTGTGCTCAAATCCTTTGACAACATATCCTTCATGCTGATTAACAAACAATGTCTCCTTTAATTCTCCATGCAGGAATGAAGTTTTCACATCTAAGTGATGTATTTCCCATCCCTTGGAGGCTGCTAGTGCGATGATAAGTCGTACCGTTTCTATGCGTGCTACAGGGGAAAATACCTCATCAAAGTCAACTCCATGTTTCTGCACATACCCTTTAGCTACGAGTCTTGCCTTGTGTTTGTTGATACTTCCGTCGGAGTTACGTTTGAGTTTAAAAACCCATTTTAACCCAATTGGTTTTACTCCAAGTGGAATATCAACCAAATCCCATGTCTTGTTCTTTGTAATCGACTCAATCTCATCATCACATGCGCTCTTCCAAGCTTCTGACTCTTTTGCCTCATTAAAATCCCATGGTCTCCGTCTATCACCATTAGAAGACGTTCGCTCTCAACTCCAGCGAGTAAGATATAGTCGTCCAAATACTTCGGTCTCGTCTTTTGTCTCATTGATAATCGTGCTCGTGGTTGTGGCTGGTCTTGTTCTTGAACAACCTTTGTTTCATTGCGCACAAAATCATCAGCAAAATCATTTTCTTCATCGTCTCCTTCATGAACAACCTCTGTTTCTCCACCAGTTTCTTCTTCGGCTCTGTTTTGCTCTGTTTCTTCTCCACTTTCAGGATTTAGAGATCCTTCAATGCTCAACTTAAACGTTCCAACCTCAATACTAGCTTCGTCTTCACGATTATTCCACACCCAGCTTTTGTTTTCATCGAACAGAGCATCTCGACTGACCACTATTTTCCGTGACGAGGGATCCAATAACCGATAAGCTTTCGATCCCGATTCTATTCCAAGGTGTATCAATACCCGAGATCGATCATCGAGTTTTTTAAGATGTGGTGCTTCAACTTTTGCATAACACAAACACCCAAAAACTCGAAGATGATCTACATTTGGTTTCTTTCCCTTGAACATCTCATATGGAGTCTGCAGATTTAAAGCTCTCGTTGATACTCGATTAATGATGTAAGTTGCATGTCTCACTGCTTCTCCCCACAGGTAATTCGGTATCTTCATGTGCTTCATAATGCTCCTCGTCATTTCTAGTAGTATTCTGTTTCGGCGTTCGACCACTCCGTTTTGCTGAGGGGTGTATGGTGCTGTGAGATGTCTTGTGATACCCGAGTTAGCGCAAAAATCTTGAAACTCTTGAGACATGAACTCTCCTCCTCTATCCGATCGAAACACCTTAATAGTAGTTCCAGTTTCTTGTTCAACCAGCTTCTTAAACCTTTTAAACCTTTCAAGTGCATCACTCTTCTCTTTTAACAGCAGCGACCACATATAGCGTGAATGATCATCAATCAGAACAAAGATGTACCTGTTTCTTGCTGCTGTAGATGGTTTGATGGGTCCACACAGATCTCCGTGTACTAGGTCAAGTACTTTAGATGCACGATATGTTGTAGCTTGTGGAAAGACTTGTCTAGTTTGTTTTTGGAAGCACACATTTCCTTTTCGATTGAAACATTTGGTATGCCAGCAACAAGTTCTTTCTTGATCATCATTCTCATTGTTTCTAGACCAATATGGCCCAACCGTGCATGCCACCTTGTGGAATCATTTAGCTCCATCACTTGTAAACACCGATTAGTCTCAACAACCTCCATGACCACTTTGTAAAGTCGGTTTCTTGATCTATTAGCTCTTACCAGTAGATTTCCGCTGCGATCATAAAGAGTAAGATAGTTGTCTCTCATCCTAACTTCACATCCCGATTCAGTAGCCTGTCCAAGACTTATGATATTGCTCTTCAGGTCGGGTATAAAGTAAACGTCAGCTAGTATCTTCTTGTCACCATTCTTGCTCACAAACAGGATTGAGCCTTTTCCTTTTATATCTATTCGTGAGTCATCTCCAAATCTTACTTTTCCCGTGACCGTCTCGTCAATCTTAGAGAAGTAAGTGCTATTCCTAGACATTAGAACCATCTGTTTGTGTTTCGAACATGTGTGGTTGCACCTTTTGTTCGTTAAGAAAGACAACTTCATACATCATTAACTCGTCAGCCTCTTTAGTATCATCTTCTACCCCCACTTGTGCTTCTTGAAGTTTGAGTAACCTATCAGGACAGTTTGATGCATAGTGTCCTGTTTTATCACAACGATAACACACCACATTGGACTTGTCTCGGTCTTGTCTATACCCTCCATTCTGTTGATTCCCGAAGCGACCTCGACCAACGAATCTTCCGCCTTGACCTCTTCCTCTTCCTGAGACATAGTTCCCTTGGTAAGATTGTGAATCCATATTAGCATAAAGAAGCTTTCCTTGATCATTGGGTTGATATTCTTCTTCTTCCCGAATTCTTTCTTCATATACTTTTAGCCTTCCCACAATGTCTTCAAAGCTTGTGGTGTTTAGATCAAGGACCTGCTCAAGCGCTGGAATGATATGGATATAATTTCTCCGAGGTAAGCTCATAAGAAATTTCTTCACAAGTTTTGGTGCTTCAATATACTCTCCCAAAGCCGCTGATTGTGTGGATAATTCTGTGAGTTTTCCAGCGAATATGTCGATGGTGTCAGATATCTTTCATCTTCATCCTATCGAACTCAGCTAACAGCGTCTGTAGTCTTGCTTCCTTCACATGATCTGCTCCAACGTATCTTGATTTTATCGCGTCCCAAACAGCTTTGGAGGTGTCAAGGTTTCCGACTTGTAAGAGTAAAGCTTCCGCGATAGATTGAAATAAAAGTGCTCTGGCCATGTCTTCCTTTTCTCCATCGGTTGCTCCTGGTTCGATGGCTTCCAACACCTTGTGCACTCTAAGAGCTATCCTCATGCGCATAGACCATACCGTGTAATTGGTGGCGTTGAGCATCGGACATTGTATTGATGAGGAACTCCCTTCCTTAGATATCACAACTTCTTCTTTAGGTTTTGTGGTAACGATTTCACTCATGATTTTGAATAGACAAAGTTCTTAATTCAATATTCCTCTGATACCAATTATTGAATAAGAACTTTAGAACAAAGATCATAAAAATATAAAAGACTCTCTCTTTTATTACTCTAGAAAACTGACTCAAAAATTAAAGCTTACAAAACAATATCTTTCTCTAAAAATCACGTCTTATGCAATAACTTTGCATCTCCTTTTATATGAAAACCTTAGACAATATTTCCTAATCCAAATAGGAAAAACTAACTTAGATATCTCCTAAGACACAAATATATATATTTAGCTTTCTTCTAAATATACTTTTCTTAAGCTCTAAGCTAAATCAAGCTTACTCCAACAGAAACTAGTGATGTTTTTTGTCAACCGGATACATTATTTGATTATTTCGTTTTTGACTTGCAATTAATAAATGGCTTTTTTGCAAAATAATATTTTCAAAAAATTTAATTAAAATTTTAATAAATTTACTATTTAAAATTAGAAAAATATATGCATTTATAATATATGAGATGTGAGATAAACGAGAAAATGAGGTATACTGTAGTATAATAGGGTGAAATTACAAAAAGATAATTACACAAACGAGCATCTATAACTCATTTAAGGCTCTGATTGGTTACACTAATTAAAGTCGTTTGCAAACGAACCACTCCAATATTCTCGAATCAAGACATCATTTGAAGAGAGCGGTTGGAAATCTTCGTTGGAAAAAGAGTTTGGAGAAAGTAGTTAAACTTAATTTTGATGATTGCAAACACCAACTCCAATCACTTGGAGAAACCAACGTTTGGTTTTGTATAAACGGTTAAACAGTTTTTATTATGTCATGTTACTCATTGTTTTTTTTGACATAAATTTTTTTTTATCTAAGAAAAAGAGAAAAGAATAGTGAATATAATATGTATGTGCTTCCTACAAAGCCATTGTCATAATACAAGTTCGTCGAGTACAAAAAACAGTTCCCTTTTGCTCAAAAATTAGTTTTTAATATACATGAAATACTTATATATATATATATATATATATCAAAATTTGAAGTTTTTGTTTGTAATTAAGTCAAGATTGTGATTTTAATAATAACATGTATTTTTAAATGGACGATCATGCATGTGATATCTGAATACTTTGTTATAAAATAAATATTTAGAATTTTGTTAATCTCATAATGAAGATTTAAAATCATTTAGCATGCTAAGTAGATTGTATTATGATGCTTTATTTAACTATATTCATATTATGAATTAGATAAAAAAATATTTTACTCTATATTTTTCATTTTCTAACTAAATTATTTTTAATACTATTTATTATAATTTATACTATTCAACCGCTATAATGTTACCAATCAAGCTAAATACTCAACCCCTCTCTTTAACCGTACTATCTTTTTCATCCGGTATTTTTAACCTCTTACTTTTTAACCGCCTTCTTTACAACAACTAAAATTTTTTTAACCGCCTCGTTTAAACGTGGTCACCAATCAGACCCTTAGTGTATAGAGATACAAATATATAAATATTTATATTTCACTCATATTTAGTATATTATATCTATATCAACTGTAGAGATAAAATGTGTATATCAATATATATATATATATATATATATATATATATATATATAAAAGAAAACTAAATGAACTGTTCGGGTTAATACGTCTATTATTATTCATTTGTACACTTAATAAGTTGTGTGAAACTGCAACTCATGTGAACCGGAAGCGTCCGGTTTGTGCATCGATCGATGCCAGGGGTTACAACGGTCGATGAAACTGCGCAGATTGTGTTCGGGTTGACTCTATATCTCTGGCTTGTTGCGATTTACTCGATGGAAAACCTAAGGGGCCGAGTATTTAAGCCAAACTCGATGCCACCTTCTCTTTCTTTAGTCACTTTGTCATTTTTGAGTGTGGAAAAAGGAATGAAAGCTTTTCAGTGAGGTTTGGGGGGTTTTTGGTGTCGTTCTTGAGGGATTTCTACTCTGGGAGTGAAGATCCAGGTTTGAGGACATGTTGGGTTTTTCTGTGGAGATTGTTTTCTTGCTTTTGGTTCAGATTCGTCATTTTCAAGGTGAGTGCATGACCATGGCTAATCTGAGCATGAGATTTCTGAGTTCTTTGAGTTTCTCTATGATTTAGGTATTGTTTTTCCTTGTTTGTTATGATTTTTGTGTTTCCCTATGACTTGTTTTGGTGTCGATGTGTTCATGGTTAATTTGTGATGATGGAGGACGATTATCGATGATGACGATTCCCAGATTCGTGCTTTGTCTCCCAAAGAGAATGGGAAAAGCCGGAGCTTGAATCCATCTTCACTGACTCCATTGATCTTAGTGAGGCTACAAAGCCTATCAAATTCATCCAGATGATCCAATGGGTCCTCCATTGGCAATCCATGAAACTTATTGCTCTGTATCATCTGGATGAGACTACTCTTGATCTCAAAATTATTGTTCTGCACAGCTGGTGGCACAATGCCATTCCTTTGAGTGTGAGTAGATGGAGCATCTTCTGCTCCTATATTGGTCCTTGCTTGAGGAGCTGGTGGACCATTCTGATTATTCATTGTCTCCTCAATGATTGATGGTTCTTGTTGAACTTGTTGTTGTCTGAGTAGCCGAGGTCTGTCAATGTTGTCGATGAAAGGACTCAGGTTCTGGCTACCTCTGGATCGTGTTTGCATGCACAAGTATGTATCCGAGTGTGTACACGAGGATTAACTCGCTCCAGGTGATCGAGTGAAGGGTTGGGTGGGTGCTCGGGTTGTACCTGAGATTCAAAACAAACAATGCGAAAGGAAACAAGTCAGTATCCAAACCAAATATAAACAAACGAACTTGATCTAGCAAGCACTGAAATCCGAAACGTAGCAAAAGTAAAACAACCAAATGGCAACGGCGCCAAATTGATAGACAGGTTTTCACCCAGGGTATCAATCCCTTATGCAGATGTAGTACAAAGGGTTATCAATCCAAATGGTTGTATATTGCTAGCAGAAAAGATATGATCAGAACAATGCAAGTCAAGCCAAGCAATTAGGGTTTTGGTCTAATGATTCCTACAATAAACACAGTAAAAGAATATAAACAAGTAAACCACACGACCTAAGCACTAGATGCAAGCAATCAAGTACAGGATCGAGTGGGGTGATCGAGTATGCAAGTGAGATATGAAAAGCTTGAGGTATTACTCGATACAGGTTATCGTGTACCTGATTGGGTAAGTAGTCGAGTAAGTGAAAGAAATGCAAATAAATAAAATACGAAAGTTCCTAAGGATGGGGGTAATCGAATCCTAAGTGTTCTAGACCAGTACGGATGCCTTACATGCCTCAAGCAATTATTTCCTAGACAATGAACCTCTAAGACCTTGTCACCATACTTTCGCACTAGCAACAATCAACCTTGAACACATTACCACACTGTCGCACTAGCAATATGAACAAGCAGGCATTAAGAACGATTCATTATTGTCAGTAGACTTAAACTCATCTAATTTTGTTACTCAGAGTTAAGTAAACCTCTAGCAGTGACTAAATCATGCATTTTATCTACTCCTTTCGGCCTGTAGCATTTGTAAACGCCCTAGATCTAATCTCAACCTTTCGGTCTGTTGACAGCATTAAGAGCACCAATCTAGAAGGAAATCTATCAATCATTTACAATCAACTAAAGCATCCTAACCGATCAAGAACACAAAATCATCTATCCCATCCCTAGAAACTTTACTACACTACTCGGACATAGAAGCGAATAACAAAGCAATCAAAATGAATGAAAATGACATTGTATTAAAAGATAGAGTAGAGTAGAGAAAGTAAAGGATAGAAATCTAAGAAAACTACAAAATAAAAATGCAAAACAAGAAGAAAAATGTTGAGTCGCTCAGTTCTCTCACATAGGCTCTCGCTCTCTGGTTTGAGGGTCTGCGGCGTGCTCCTTTGCAAGCTAGGGGAAGAGGGGGTTTATATATGGAAACCCATTTGGCCTAGCTTCCCAGACCTGCCCGATGATCTACACGATGGGGTACACGAGGGTGAAGTCGGGTTACTCCTCGGGTTGCTCTTCATGCTCTTGGATCCTCCTCGATCGTGTTGGGGTTCGGACTTGTTCTTGCAGCTCGATGGCTCCTTTGGGTACATGCTCGAGTTTTCCTTGTTTTTCTCCATTTTTGGCTCTTTAGCACATATTTTCATCCAAAATATGCAAATGCAGAAATGCAACACCCTAAATGCTCTAAAAGTGAATTCCTACAGTAAATGACCTAAAAATACTAAGTTAGAGGTATGAACAGTGTAAAATATGGACCTAAAAACATGTTAATTAGAGAGTTATCATCTAGCTAATGTTTGGTTGCTAAAGTTGAGTCATTAGAACATTGTACGGTGATGGTGTTTGCTTCTTGACTTTGTTGGTTTGGATTATTTACTAATGGAATAATTTTGTATTGTTTATGTTATCCGCTGATGTTGAGTGTTGCTAGGCTGCTAGTGGGTATGGACCACTAGAGATTTATAATAAAAAAAATAACAGGATGGGATGTTTCATTTTGTTAGTTGTAATTAATGTATTATTCTTTGTTAGTTTCTCATTGTCTAGTATTTGTCCTGTGCTTAGGGGTGGAGTTTGATTAGAGTGTGATATGTGTTTTTTTGTGTGGATATTTATAAAGTGTTTTGTTATTTTCTCTTTATATCTTGGTTGCTATTTTTTGGTGTTTTTTTTATTTTAAAAATGGTCATTTTTGCTTTCTTCCTTGTTATTTTCGCATTAAGTATAATCTACTGTTTAGTTTTACATTTTTTTTTATATTAGTTATGTCTATTTTTAAATTTGTTTTTTTTTTTCAGTTATTTAAATTGGTTATTTGTAGATTATGATGTATAAGTTGATTTCTGTATGTAATTGTTTTTTTTTGAATTTTGTTTACCTGTTATACGTTTGTTATTTTTGGGATTGTGTTACAAAGTTTGTAAGTTAGTAATTTTTTATAAGGTTTTTAATGTACCTACCATTGGGTGTTTACGTATATATATAGATTTTTTCCTTACATTGATTGGGCCCAAAAATTCGTTTAGGCCTTTAAAGGTAGTGGTGTTTTGGGTGTAGATTGGGTTTTATCGATTTGAGGATGAATTTGTCATTTTGGTAAATAGCCCGTGTCTTGTAGTTGTGTTTTTCCTTCTTTGTCGTATGTCGGTTCTTGGATGGAATGGTGTGTATCAATAGTTCGGTCTAAAAGATAGTAATAGGCTTGTAGATCTTATTTTGATGGGCGTTCTTCGTTTTGAAGCATTCATTGTGTCGATACAGAGAACTTTATTTTTTTTTGGCATCTTTGGGAAGCTTTTGTCTTGCCTTCGAATCGGTGGTGGATAGTTTGGTGTTCTCCTGGTTAGTTCTTTGACCGTCTGTGTTAATTGGTTCTCCCATGTGTATATATCATTTTCTAATTAAGTAATTGACTATTTTAAGAAGGTTGTTGTAATTTTAGTTTCATTAGGACCATTTCAGTATTTGGCTGGATTTACTCTGAGTGCTGATTTGCTCTTTTGAGATTTTTTGTTTTGTTTTGTTTGTGGATTTCTGTTTGCGTATGTATCGATTCTAATATACTACTGGGTCTGCTGTTTTTTGCTACTTTTCGGGAGCCTTGGCTTTGGTTGGATTTCATTTACAAATCTTTTTTGAGCGTCTCTTTTGTGGTTTTGCTAGTGTCGGCATCCCTTACCTTTTTAAAAATTTTTGGTCATAGATGTCTCAACAGGTGCGAAATTAGGTTTATTTTGTTTTCGTTTCGTTTCCTTCAATTTTTCTTTTTATTTCCTTGATTCCCTTGTTTTGATGCGCTATTGTTTTTAATAAACTGTTTCCTTTTTTGTTGTATTTTCAATTGTTTGAGATTGGACACATCGACATAACATTTGAATAAAAGAACTTGTAAAGAACTCTTACATTGGAAATATAGGTCATTATGATAGGATGATAACATTCATAAACCATATTGTCCATCGTTTAGCTAAAAGAAGAAGACAAATTTGACCATTTGTTGGTAGTAGTAGCAATGAGGGCATCTATTTTCCATGTCAGCGAGGCTACAGATGATGGTTGGTTGAACTTCTCTCAATGTAGTGAAGTAGCATTGTAGTTTTTGCACATTGATTTTGTGTAAGGACTTCTTGTTATTTTTCCAGCATTGATCACCTTTTGCTTTGTTTTCTTTCCAGCCTAGTTTATCCAGCCACAATTGGCCTTCATCAGTTTCACCCCTACACAACTTGACAATCCCATAAAGGTAAATACCATTTGTATAATTATCTTCTGCTGCTTTTTTCAATTGTTCCAACCCTTATTCTATGTTGTTGTTGTTAA
Source organism: Camelina sativa (assembly GCF_000633955.1). Classification (NCBI taxonomy): domain Eukaryota; kingdom Viridiplantae; phylum Streptophyta; class Magnoliopsida; order Brassicales; family Brassicaceae; genus Camelina; species Camelina sativa. The sequence continues at coordinate 20,754,003 of NC_025685.1, read as the reverse complement.
AATACTCTTGGATTCCTTTGATGTAGTGTGCCTCCATATTTCTATTTGCAATGCATTTTTCCATTAGATCTTGGTACTTGCTTATTGCTGCTAGTGGATGCATTGCTAGTGGTCTTAGGTTGATATTCTTGTAAACTCGATGATCTTGAACTGCCTTTGCAAGGTTTGGTGATGCTAGCATAGTATGCCTGACCATTTTTTGTGAAATCCGAGCAACTCTTGAGATGATATCTCCAAGCACATCATGTGGAAGTTCGTCAAGTGAGTAGGGTGTGTTTTGTCACATTTTTGCAGAAGTTGGAGAGTAAATTGTGCTACTATTTTTTCTTCCGTCTTTTATAGAGTCGATGTTTGTTGCAGTTACGTTTGTGTGTGTTTAATATATTAATGTCGACTTGTGACTATTTGGTTTAATTGGGACCTTTGATATTGACGTCGTTATGAGTTCTGATGGTTACCTTCTTAATCATTAATTTAAGACTTCATTGATGTGTAATTTGGTTTAGTGGAGTTTGATTTTAGTTTTTGAACCTTTTATATTTTCTAACGTTTTTTAATTACGGACATTTACAACTTTTTTAAGGAAATTACTATGGAATATATGTCCTACAGAGAATACAATTTGTTATTTATATTTTTAACAAATAAGAATTGTGGTTGGATTATTTTTCAAGATTGGTATAAACATTTTTTGACCTCATTTGAATTTTTAGTGTATTATTTGTTTCCCTCTGTTGTCCTTTTTCGTGTAATTTGTGTGTCTGACCCCTCTTATTCTTTATACTTTTTTTTTTCTGTTTATTTGTTTAATGTGTGTTCTGGGTTTTTTAAGTTTTTTTTGCCTTAATTTGTTGTCCAAATATTTCTCTTTTTAAGTAGGGGTAATTAATTACGGACTTGAACTTTTGGATTATATTATTTTCCGTTAAAAGGACTTTATTTTAGATATATTTGCTGTTTAAATTAAACTTTATTTCTTTATTTTATTTTTTAAAAATTATTTGAAAGGATGTTTTTCCCCTGTTAGATTGTCTATTGTGTAATTACTAATGATAAAGGTTTTTTTTGAAGAGAATAAGACAATGTACTTGTAACGAAGGCGTATATTGTTTATTTTAAATTCTTTTCTTATAGATCTGTTGTCCTACATATTGGACGATTTGTCGTTGCATATAGCCAAGTGATAATACATTGATGGTGGTAGATATGGTTACATTTGAGTGTGTTGATTTCATCAACCCCTCTAAATGATTCCAAACAAATTACGCAGTCTTTATCCTCCTTTGCTTTGCTTGGTGGTCTTTTTGATGTTTGTAGATTGGCAATGACCATCTCTGTGTTGATGATGTTGTTTTGCTGGAAGCTGTAATCTGTAACTGTGAAGTTTATAAGAAAATTCCTAGTGCTTGGAATATTAGTCCTTCTGACTGCGTTGAAAAGTTGCAGAAACCATCCTGTCCTTATTCTTGCCTCGTTCATTGGTATATCATGGGATGTTAGATGGTATAGAACATTACCTCTGAAGCTTGCCAATGTAGATTCCTGCCCATCACTTGGGTAAGGTATCTGGATCTCGATTTGCTGTTTTCTCGACTGTGGCCTTCTGATTGTCAGGAATATTGCATTCACGCTCTGTAAGGAAGTGGGTAGAGTTTCATATGAGAAGGTATACTCTCGATTTTGATTGTTGGCCATTTTTACTCTGTGTTTGTAATTCTTACTTTTGAATATTAGTATAGGTATAAACTATACCCAGGCTATATATATAGATAGGGGCTGCTTGTTTTCAAGAGTCCTCCATAATTTTTTTTTATGATTGTGTAAAGTTTAAACCACATTGTTTTGCACTCGTTGTCGTTTCATATTTGTGTAATGGTGCAGCGGGGTATTAATTTTTTTTCTTTTATTGTTTTTGCATCTTTGTAACTGATCCGTTTAAGTGGTGTAATTTCCATATATAATTTTTTAAGAACTTTCAGAAATATTGTTCATTAATTAGTGTTTATTTATTTTTATATGGTTCAATCCGAGTCTAAATATTTTAAATTGGACATGCTATGTATTTTTCTAATCCTTGCGTTTAGTTAGTAGGCCGTGGGCCTAAATGTTCCTCGTCTTTTAGGGCCATTTGACTCGATTTTTTAAAAAAGTTTTCAAATTTTAAGTTTAGCTCCTTCTAGGTTGATGTAATTTCATTCCCGACTCGTCACTTTTGAAGTTTGTAAAAATAAACACTATTTTAAAAATCTTTTTATTTTGTTAATACGTTTTTCCCTTATTTTAATAACGAAAATTTTAATTTCAATGGAGGGCAGGTTTAAAAAGACGGGAAGTTTCATCAAATCCTTTAATTTTTAAGGACTAAACTCGTTTTCTCTGTGGATATTTTTTCCCATTTGGTACACCTATTTCGGAATTTTCAGTGTAGTTCCAGTGAACAAATTTGTTAATGTTAAGTCTGGAATTTTTTGGGAGAAGCTGAGATGTCCTTAGTTTCTCGAGACCTTTTTCATTTTCACTTTTACTTGGAGTTATGTATTTTTTGCCATGGGCGTGCATTTTTATGAAGAATATATAGCTCAGCTTTGTGCATATTTTAATTTAGCCTTCTCATTATTAAACATAATTTTTAAACAACGCTTTGAAAAGTAAAAGGAAATCACTTAAAATTGTCGTCACATATCGTTCACATCTTTTTTAATGGTGGTTCACAAACTTGTTCATTTGTTTGTAGTAGTAGCACTTCTTGCATATTGTATCCATAACATTAAGCTTGCATATCTTATTTAGTTTGTTGTCTCTAATTGATTGAAAGTAGCATGGTTTCTTAATGATATGGTTGCCTTGGAGAGATAGATTGACATTGTTCCAACAACGATTAGATCTTGTAGCTGATTTTTTCCACTCTAGCTTATCCAGATATTGTTTACCTTTCTCCATTTCTCCCCTGCATAACATGAGAATCCCATATAGATAAATGCCTTTTTCATACAAACCTTCAGCAGATGCTTGGAGATGATGGAGGCCGATGTTTGTGTTGTTGTGGTAGAAACACACCTTTATGCCTTCAATATAATGTGCTATAGCATTACCAGTTTGTAGACATCTCTCCATGACTGCTTCATAGTTGTTTAAGGTTGATAATGGATTCATGGCCACTGGGTTTAGGTTGAGATTTTTAGCAACTCTTTCATCTTGGCAGGCTATTGCTAGTTCATGAGAAACTTGCATGCGATGAAGAACATCTTCACGGCCACCTTTTGCAACTTTGGATATGATATCTCCAAGAATATCTTGTGGTAAGCTTTCTAAGACTGATAAATTTCCTTTTCGTGACATTTTTCTCTTCTTTTTTTTTTTTTGTGGTGGGAATATGTCTTTTGGTTGTGTCCAGTGTACTTGTTTTATAGTTATGGTCTCTTTGTCGTTTCATATTTTAATTGATGAATTTACTTCTGTTAATTGCATTTACGGTGATATTGGCCATTAGTCAGCGTCATGTTAGTGGGGGGGGGGGGGGGG
>NC_025685.1:20733418-20748826 GCF_000633955.1 Camelina sativa | reverse complement strand
GTCAAATCTTAATTGTTGTTTTAGAGTTTGTTGATAAGTTTGATCGGCTTTTTGTTTTTTCAAGTTTGGTTATCTTGTACTCTTTTAAATCCCGATTCATGTTGGTGGTGGGACTTTAGTTCAATTTTTGAGAATAAGTCTTCTTTATTCATTTCGTCAAACCTTTTCGAGTAAAGAAAACGGTGGCTAATTATAGATGTCGTTTGGTTTGTTTTTAACTACAATTCAGAACACCATAAAACAAAACTAAAGGATCAAACGATGGAATAAGCCACAATTTTTAGTATTCGCGATTGAGTGTTGTGAGCTGTCTTAAGTGTGCAAATTTGCCAATCTAAGTTGGTCACAATTTGTGTTGAAAATCGTCATTGTGTATGAGACTCTTATTGGAAATTGCTTTCTTCATAAGGTGAAAGGATGCTTGCTGTCATTAGGAGACACAAAAAATCCTTGGGATGAGGACTTTTTCACCAACATGGGTACCAGTAAGTATTTCTCTCTCTATTATCCTTTGTTCGAGTCTGGTGACAATGAGCTGCGTTCCATTGCGTAACCCTTTTTTTAGGTTTAGATTTCACAGGAGCATTATTTGTACACCGACTTTCAACAGGATTTGATGGTTTGGTAGGCCTAGAAACTCCAAGGAGTTTAAATATTTGACCGTGTATAAGTTGTTCCAATCTCCAGCTAGTGCGAGATCTGTTGATGTTCATATATTTTACCTTGTTTTCCCTTAGTTTATTCACAACTTTTGCATCTTTTGCTATCCATTTAGGCCATTATTGTGTAGCTTTAGGACTAATCATGCATTAGAGTATAGTTGCATTGCATTTGCATCTTTTCATGCATAAACAGGTGATTTTGGAGCTTAAGGAGCATGGAAGCAATCCTGAGGAAAAAACAAGAGAGTTAAGGCTGTAGAATCAAGGTCCGGAGTCCAACTCGACCGCACCACTCGACCACCACTCGACCGTGTGCTGAGAAGGACTCGACCGAGTGGAGAATGCACGAGAGAAGCCAGCTCGACCAGCCACTCGACCGAGCACTGGTTGAGTTGACCGAGCCGTTGACTGCTTTGACTTTTTGTATTTTTAGGGCTTCCACCTCATCTCCTATATAAGGCCCTTGCACCTGCAGCCACAAAGAGTCCAGATTTTTAGAGAGTCTAAAACCTAGTTTTTACCTTTTTTAGATTTATTCCTTTTGCACTTTCTTTTATTTTTAGATTTTGTACTTGTTTAAGAAAGAAAGACTAGATTCTTGTATTTTGTTTGTTTCATAACTTTCAAAATATTAAGATTTCGAGTTTTATTTCTTCATCAATATTGTAGATCTCTGTTTCATCTTTCTAATGATGCAAGTTTCAATATTTTCTGGGTTTTTGACTTATTTCACCATGTGTTCTTGTGAGTAGTTTGCTTAGGACCTTGAGGATGGGTTAGGCTGGGTTGATCTTGTGGTTTATTTGATTTGGTCAAGCTTGATTGTTGTAGATCTCTTCTAGGCTAGATGTTCTTAATGCTGATCCTATATCTGAGAAGGTAGGGTTTGATTTCAAGCATCTTAGCATCACACCAATGTTTAAGGAGCTTAGATAAGGCTTGATCTAGAGCTTACCATTAGGCTTTCTAAGAGATTAGAGGTCTTGTTTGGTTTGAGATGTATTGCTTAATGCCTGCTTGTGTAGATTCTTTACTTTGTGAGAACAAGTCTAGAAATGCATAGGTTTGATTGTTTCTTGCCATGAGAGTGGATTAAACATGTCTTAGAATAGTATGTCTAGAGATTAGCTCAAAGTTTGCTTGAGATTTGTTGACCAAGTTAGATAACCACAATGATTAGTTCAGCCCATGAATCCCTCCTCAAGGCCTTCTTTGTTTATTAATATCTTAGTCTAAATATCATTGCTTGCTTGTTGTTTGATTCGTTTTTGCATTGCTCTGTTTTTATTGTGTTGCTCTGTTTTCACGTTTAGTCTAGCTCGACCCTTTACTCGACCTACACTCGGTCGAGTGCTGCTCGAATTCGTCCCCAGAACTTGTGTTTATGATTTGTGATTGTCCTGTTTAATTCCTGTTTTATTTCTGTTGCATTCATTTAGCTTTCTGTTCATTATTTGTCTTGCATTAGTTCTTTATCAACATAGTTTCTATTTCTGTTCTTGCTATTATAATCATTCTGTTTCATTTGCATTTAGTTCTTAGTTCTTGTAGTTTGCTTTCTGCACTTTGCATTTTCATTACAGGATTGTTAGTGACAAACAACCTTTACATCTGGCTTGACTTAGACTCATATGCACATCTTGATTGTTCACAAACACTCAGATTGGATTGACACCTCTTATACTACAATTGCATAAGGGGAATTGAAACACCCTGACATCCATTCATTCATAAGTCATCATTCCATACATCATTCATTCACCACCCACAAAAGAGTCAGATTCATCTGTCTGGAGTGAATCAGAGCTTAAATACTCTTTACTCTCCCCTGGCACCATTGATAGCTGGTAGTCATTAATTTCACGCACAGTCTGATTCTGTGGAGTAAGGATCGCCCTCTTGGTCAAGTACTTTCATTCCTTGATGGATTGAGCGAACGCTGGATAAGCAGCACTTGTTATCGCTTGAAGATGGTTTCCTCCATTTGGCAGCATTAACCCTGCGTCTATAGCTATTCTGCACCCTACAACATGTTCTTCAGTTGTTGTTCTTGTTGACACTGAATTACCATCATTCACTTTTAAAATCCAAGCAGCAAAAGCTGCATCTGACTGTTGTAGCCTCATGTTTATTGACAACTTGAATATTTGACAGGCACTCCACAGATGAGATCGATTTAAGGAGGCATGTACTATCTCCTAGCGACTTCCTTGGGGAATAACATGTAATATTTGCCTGAAATCTCCTCTTAGTAAAACTGTTTTTCCTCCAAACGGCTTGGTCAGTGCAGTCTCATCGTCTAAGGCCATCAGTTCTATGATTGTTCGATTCACTGCTTCAAACGCATGTCTATGTGCCATGGATGCTTCATCCCATATTACTAAGTCGGCCTTTGATATTAACATAGCTAGCATTGTACCAGCCTTTATTTCACATGTTGACCCTTCATTGATGTTTATTGGAATCTTGAATCGTGAATGAGCTGTTCTTTCGCCATGTAGGAGGAGAGCTGCTATTCCAGCGGATGCAACATGGATTACTATTTTTCTGATTGAACGTAGCTTAGCTATGATGGTTTGATAGAGGAATGTTTTTCCTGTACCCCCTGGCCCTAGAAGAAAGAACAGTTTCCCTGACTTATTTTCGACGGATTTCAAGGCTGCATTATATACTTGTTTTTGTTCTTCATTCAGTGATGGAAATAATCTGGAATGGTCATCCCTCTCTTTGTTGACGTCGAATTGCAGGTCTTCTGCAAGACAATTATGGCTGATTCTTTTCAAAATAGCTTTGTCAGGCAGTGGCATGTCATGGAAATTTGTTAGCGACTTGTCATTTTCCACTAATAGATCCTCGATTTCAATTAAAGCATATTGCTCAAGTTCTACATCGGTTAGGTCCAAATCTGTGAAATCAAAGATCTTCCTTCGGTTATGATGCACATCTTCTGCTAGGTATCTCCAGTTTTTGTTCCAAAGTTCTCGAGGGTTACCTACTTCACAGTAGAGGAGCAGTGTGACAAAAAGATATTGTATTTGGTATGCTGTTGCCCATTGTGACGCCTCCTTAATTACATCATGCCACTCTTTGTCATCATCTAATAGTCCTCTAATGTAGCATGCTTTTCTATATGTTGTATATAATACTCCACCGACTGTCTTAATATCATCCAAACATTTTGCACCTTTGACTATATTCAATAAGATTCTGAAATAAAAAAAATTACCTGCTGATGGGTGGATATGCACTATTCTCCCAATAGCAAAACCTTGTTTCCTCCTTGTCCATGTCTTTTTGGTGTTCCAGACATAATATTTTGGGAATTCCACATATATAAGGTCGTGGGCCTTTTTCTGTGATGTATATCTGAAACCTATTCTTTTTTGTGTTTTGTGATGATTGATGATGGAGATGGATGCAAGGTGTTTCAATTACCCTTATGTAGTTGTAGCATAAAGGATGTGACACCAAAATGAGTGTGATGCAAGCAATTAAGATGTGAATACTTATCTAAGTCAAGCATGATGATTGTGAAATATAGAATATAAAAGCTACTAAGATAAACTGATGCAAGACAGGAAATGAAATAGGTGAATGCAGAACAAAACAAGAACTCTGGACGAGCTAGCGCAGGCACTCGATCGAGGCACAATCGAGTGGATGGTCGAGTTGGTAAGCGGATGCAAGGAACAGAGCAAATAATGAAACAGAGCAACAGTAAACAAACTACAATACTTGAACTAGGAAATCAATAAACAAAGAAAGGTCCTGAGGATGGATTCATGGGCTGGGCTTAAACTATGGTATTCTAGATTGACCAACAAACCTCAATCAATGAGCTAATCTCTAGACAATGATCTTACAAAACATGTTAATCCATTCTCATAGCAATAACACTCAAGCTCAAATACTTCTTAGACCCAGCTCTCACTGGCTATTACATATAAGAGCAGACATTAAAACCCAGATCATTATGGTCAAAAATCAAACAAAGCATCTAATCTCTTAGCATGCTCAATGATAATTTCTAGCCTTAGCCTTATCCAGCAACTTAAACATTGGTATGATGTTAAGAAGCCTGAGATCTATCCTCACCCTCTCAGTATAAGGATAGCATAGAGCTTATCTAAGCCAGAAGAGATATGAAACAAACAAGCTTGATCAACCTAAACAACCATAGCTTTTACCCATCCTAATCCATCCTCAAGATCCTAAGTCACTACTCACAATCACAAAAATGATGAACAAATTCATAAACCCAGAAATCAATGAAACTTGCATTATTAAATAGATGAGTAAGAGATCTACAATATTGAAGAAGGAATCAAACTCAAATACTCAATGCTTAGAAAGTTACAGGACCAACAAATATCATAGATTTCTTAGTTTTCTCAAAGGTGGCTAGAGAATCTAAGGAGAAAAAGTGCAAAAGTAAAATAATTCCCAAAGGGGTAAATACCAGGTCTAGAATATTGTACTCTAAAAAGTCTCTCTCTCTTTTTTGGTGGCTGCAAGGTACAAGGCTTATATAGCAAAAGGAAGGGAAGCCCTAATAATGCTAAAAGACAAAATAGGAGGGCGGCTCGGTCAACTCGACCATGTGCTCGGTCGAGTGCTGGTCGAGTGGCCATCTTCTTCTGCTTCTTCCATCCGGTCGAGTCTTTCTCCGCACACGGTCGAGTGTCTGGTCGAGTGGACTTCCGGACCTTGATTCTTCAGCTCTAAATCCCTTGTTTCCTTCACTTGACAGCTTCAATCATCTTCAGCATTCCATCCATGCTCCTTAGGATCCAAAATCACCTATTCATGAAAGAAACTATGCAAATGCAATGCAAAACCTACTCTAATGCATAAACAGTTCTAAGGCTATACATTAATGGTCAAATGTGATGGAAAATCATGCAAAAGATGTGAATATGCTAAGGGAAAACAGGGTAAAATATATGAACATCAACACCCCCAAACTTAGTCTTTGCTTGCCCTCAAGCAAATGAAAGACATAAGAAGGTAGGTGAGGTTTGAAAGTGGGATCTCATCTCCTAAAGCTTGCTAACAAACCAGCTAGAATCAATGTCCAAGTTACTTGTACTATGATGCAAGTTGAATGAGCTGTAATTAAAGATTTTAGACAAGCCTTTCACAACCTTTACTGATTTGAGTCTTAGATATCCACATGCATTCAACTCAACTATTTCCTTTAACATTCATTAAGCAAGAACATGAATCAATCTTATGCATTGCTTTAAACTCATTTGGCTTGGTGGTAAAGGTTTAGAGACAATGATGGTCTCTGTTTAGAGTGGGGTTTATCAATATCAAGGTTCTCTNATGCTCCTTAGGATCCAAAATCACCTATTCATGAAAGAAACTATGCAAATGCAATGCAAAACCTACTCTAATGCATAAACAGTTCTAAGGCTATACATTAATGGTCAAATGTGATGGAAAATCATGCAAAAGATGTGAATATGCTAAGGGAAAACAGGGTAAAATATATGAACATCAACACCCCCAAACTTAGTCTTTGCTTGCCCTCAAGCAAATGAAAGACATAAGAAGGTAGGTGAGGTTTGAAAGTGGGATCTCATCTCCTAAAGCTTGCTAACAAACCAGCTAGAATCAATGTCCAAGTTACTTGTACTATGATGCAAGTTGAATGAGCTGTAATTAAAGATTTTAGACAAGCCTTTCACAACCTTTACTGATTTGAGTCTTAGATATCCACATGCATTCAACTCAACTATTTCCTTTAACATTCATTAAGCAAGAACATGAATCAATCTTATGCATTGCTTTAAACTCATTTGGCTTGGTGGTAAAGGTTTAGAGACAATGATGGTCTCTGTTTAGAGTGGGGTTTATCAATATCAAGGTTCTCTCATAAAACATGGATTGAGCTTTAGAAGAATGCTAAAGGTAAGAACACTTAGACACATACAAGAACAAAACCTTGTCTACCCAAAAGTAACCAAAGATTTTGATCCTATCATTCTAATCCCAAATGATCCTATTTCTACCCTTATCTTCATCTCTTCTCAAATACCCTTTTCACGTTTCTTTTTAAGCCTTAGGAGAGGTTTCTTATTTGAATCAACTAGTGGAATGGGGATTTCTTTCTTACTGTTATGGTTCACTCTTCTTCTTAAACCTTAAGACATAAAAGCTTTTTGCTTGACTCTTCTTTTCTTTCTTTTCTTTTCTTTGATTAGAACCATCTTTAACAGTCTCATTCTTCCCATTCTTTCACTAGAGTTTACATTTTCTTAAACACATTCCCCTCCTAAAGAGTATTACCTTTTCTTTCTCTTTTCTTTTCTTTTTCAATGCAACCAAGTCCCAAACCCAACAATTAAACCACCTAGTCCTATCTAGTTTGAAAGTTGCAAACTAGAACTACACAAGGCAATANATGCATAAACAGTTCTAAGGCTATACATTAATGGTCAAATGTGATGGAAAATCATGCAAAAGATGTGAATATGCTAAGGGAAAACAGGGTAAAATATATGAACATCAACACCCCCAAACTTAGTCTTTGCTTGCCCTCAAGCAAATGAAAGACATAAGAAGGTAGGTGAGGTTTGAAAGTGGGATCTCATCTCCTAAAGCTTGCTAACAAACCAGCTAGAATCAATGTCCAAGTTACTTGTACTATGATGCAAGTTGAATGAGCTGTAATTAAAGATTTTAGACAAGCCTTTCACAACCTTTACTGATTTGAGTCTTAGATATCCACATGCATTCAACTCAACTATTTCCTTTAACATTCATTAAGCAAGAACATGAATCAATCTTATGCATTGCTTTAAACTCATTTGGCTTGGTGGTAAAGGTTTAGAGACAATGATGGTCTCTGTTTAGAGTGGGGTTTATCAATATCAAGGTTCTCTCATAAAACATGGATTGAGCTTTAGAAGAATGCTAAAGGTAAGAACACTTAGACACATACAAGAACAAAACCTTGTCTACCCAAAAGTAACCAAAGATTTTGATCCTATCATTCTAATCCCAAATGATCCTATTTCTACCCTTATCTTCATCTCTTCTCAAATACCCTTTTCACGTTTCTTTTTAAGCCTTAGGAGAGGTTTCTTATTTGAATCAACTAGTGGAATGGGGATTTCTTTCTTACTGTTATGGTTCACTCTTCTTCTTAAACCTTAAGACATAAAAGCTTTTTGCTTGACTCTTCTTTTCTTTCTTTTCTTTTCTTTGATTAGAACCATCTTTAACAGTCTCATTCTTCCCATTCTTTCACTAGAGTTTACATTTTCTTAAACACATTCCCCTCCTAAAGAGTATTACCTTTTCTTTCTCTTTTCTTTTCTTTTTCAATGCAACCAAGTCCCAAACCCAACAATTAAACCACCTAGTCCTATCTAGTTTGAAAGTTGCAAACTAGAACTACACAAGGCAATATTCTTGTTAGCTCAAACCTAACACTTTCTACCAAGCTCAATCCCAAAAAGGCCTTACACACTCAAGAATAAACATGGCTTGAAAGAAGGGTATGTTAAGGGTGGGGGGGAACTGATTTTAATGGTGCAATCAGCTACTTGGATCAACAAGAGTGGTAAAAAGGAGAAAGATGATCCAAATATGTATATGGTATCCATGAGTTTAAAGCAATGCATAAATTGATAATTACAAATTAATATTAGGTTCTTATAAATATGAAATGACATCATATCACAAAATGCTTCAATTTAAACCAACTGCAATGCAGGAATTCAAGGTTTGGTTCAATCTTATGCTTCTAGCTACTCAACTAGCATCAAAGTATTATTAACTTGGGCATTGATCCTAGTTTAGTGAATTTAAACAAGCTAACAAGGCATGATTCATCATAGATCCCCAATGCAAATATGAAACAGTCTTACATGAAACAAGCTAAACAAGATGCCAATATGCAATGCAAACTACATGAACACTCTGTTTTTGTAAAGATTTTTGCAAAAAATTTCAAATTTTTAGGGTTTTTCTATGCCATAGATGAAATGCAAATACTAACATGATTATGCCAAAAATTTGAAATAAGAAAACAGAACACAATGTCAAATGCTATCTCAAACCCTTGTGTAATAAAAATTTGTAAGAGGATTCAAGATTGAAATAAGAAAACTAAACATGAGATGAAATGGTATTTACAATGAAATGGTGATGTTGGTACCTTATTGGTTGTGGAAGAAAGTGTCTACATCCTCATTCATGCTGTCAAAGGTGTAGTGGGAGCTTGGATTTGGATTTGGAGGTGGAGAAGGAGGCAACTCGACTATAGCCATCGATTGGTACTCGGTCGAGTGTTCAGTCAAGTGGGGTGATCGAGTTGGCATGCGAGTTGATTGTTGTGGCAGAAATTGGCTCCTTTGCTGCTGGTAGAATTGCTGCAAGAGGGCTGGATCCATGAAGTATTGGGGAGGGATGGGAGGGTAATCTTGGTCATAGGGATATCCTGGATATCCTGCTGGAGTTGGGAAACCATAAAGAGGCTTTGGCAAATACTCGGTCGAGTGAACTGGAGGTGCTCGGTCGAGTGGGTGCTCGAGTGAGCCGGTCCAGTGCCTCGGAAACTGTTGTTCTGGGCGACTTGAACCTCTCCTCCTCTGAATTGGCTCATGCATCGAAGCTCTTGTTGGTTCCACTGCTAGTTCAGCTCTAGATAATGCTCTTGTTGAGCTACTCCTCCTCAAAGGGTTAGATGGTGTTAGTGAAGAGTTTCCACTCTTCAATTCAGCAATCTCCTTCTTCAAACCCTTAATAGACTTAGTCATCTTTCCCACCTTCTTCTTCAGCTTCTCATAGTTCTTTCCATGCCACTTGTTCCAATTTTGTAGGAGTGTCAACCTCTTGCTAGTTTCTCTCACTCCTCTACTATCTCTTGGGCTTGGCTCATAATCCTCATAGTAGAATTGCTCTTCCCCATCAGCCATTTCTACATCTCCAGCTTCATCTACCATCACTTGGGCTGTCCCATCAAACAAGAACTCAGAAGATGGCCAAAAATCATTGTTCACCCCTTCACTTATGGTGGTAAGCTCCTTGTTGGGTAGAACAAGTTGAGTCTTCCCTAGTGTTGGAAGTTCAAAGTTGAAGAGGTGCTTGCCATTGTGCATCTCCTTGGCTAGAATGGAAGTAGAAGTGAGGTAGTTGGTGTCAATCCATTTTGGCTTAGCTTACTCTCCTCTAAGTGGTACCTTTGCAGCCACTAGCATTGGAGTGATGATGCCTCCAATGGTTAGAACTCCAGTTGACCCTCTCTTGTGCAACTTGCTCACCCAGCTTCTATAATAGATCATTTGGTCAAGAAGGAGCATGGCAAGATCAGTCTCCACACTACTCCCAAGGATGATGGTGCCATTTCTTGCTTGGAGGATGAGTAGATGTTGTTGTCTCCAATGGTTTCCCAAACAGAGAAAAGCTCTTCCCTTGGTATAGCCATACTCCTTTCACTACCAACTTCAAAGCCAAAGACATTGGCTATCTTCTTGAATGAAAGCTCATATCTCTTCCCCTTGATGGTGAAGTCACAACAACCAGCTCTCATTTCCTTGTCCATCCTTGGGTAGAACTTAGAAGTGAAACTTGACGGTGGATAAGAACTCACAGCTTTCTTCTTTATATCCCTCCATGCACAAATTCATGAACTTGCTTAGTTGCACTTGTCAAAAAGAAACTCCACATCTTCAGCAATTCCTAGCTTCTCCATGGTCTCCTTGTGTGGATATCTTGTTCCTTGGAAGCTCATTCTCATGAAAGCTTCATAGAGCTGCCTTGGGGTTAGATCACCAAGTTCTTGTTCTTTCTCTTGCTCTTCTTCTTCTTCTTCACTCTCACTCTCAACCTCCTCTTCTTGTTGTTCTTCAGCTGGCCTCTTTCCTTTTGCTTTGTTCCTCCTTATGTGTTCTTGAAGATTGAACTGCATCTCTTCCTCACTTTCAGTTTGCTCAGGATCCTCCTCAACTGGATGATGTTTTCTTTTCGGCATGCCACTCGACCGCCTACTCGAGCCAGCACCCGATCGATTGGTTGCTCGAGTGGGTGGTCGAGTACTTCCACCAGCTTGCCTTCTTGATGCAAGTTGTGCATCACTTCGTTCCAATGAGCGATCAGCGGCTTGTTGAGATGATCTTGTAGACCTTGAAGACATTTTTGAAAGAAAGAACTGAAAGGAATAGACTCAAAACTCAAAGTTAATAGGTTAGTAACCCAAAAACCAAAAGAACAAAGCTTGAGCAAAGAGATGAACTTCAGAGAGATTTTAAGCTAGATTTTGATAGTTTTAAACAAATGAGAGAGTATGAGAAGAATAGGATCGAGTTTAGCTGCTTATAAAGAAGCTAAGGGGATAAAGAGACAAGGGTGGAGCGTCCATACCATCCAAATTTGAATTGGGAATCTTTGACTCTCTTTTTCTACAACTCGACCCCACGTGGTCGAGTACTTGACCAAAATTTGAATTTTGAACTGCTTTCTCCCTCCACTCGATCGTGCAAGAGAAGTGAGAATCGAGTGGGGTTGGGCTTGCATACTACTCGATCGAGTACCTCTGGTGGACCGGTCGAGTGGGCTTGCGAGTCTACTTGCACAAGTCCAATTCATTCCAAAACCATCTACACTCTCATAAAATGGCCTGCCCAACACAAACATAAAAGAAAAGAAATCAAAACTACAAGGAAAATAAAGCATATTTACAATGATACCTTAGGGACTTCCTCCCTAGTGAGCTTGTTTAAAGTCACTAAGCTTGACTTTGATTGCCTTTTCAGGCTTGGTTTAGACACCAAGGAGGTGATGAGATCCTCCCTGGTACCACTTGATCAATGTGAAGCTGTTCCTTGATCACTTCACCCTTAACACATGAACCTTGTTTCTTCTTAATCTTGAGCCTTGGTCTTGTTTTCTTCAAAGACCTCTTGTTGAGTTGCACTTGGAGGTCTTTCACCAAATCAGTCAACTCCTGAACTGAACCCTTGAGCTTTTCAACTGATTCCTCTTGAGAAGAGAGCTTAACCCTGGGAGTTTCCACTTCACTTGAGATCTCATGACCCCCCTTGTCATTAAGAACAAAATGCTGATACCTAGAGGGCAAGTTGGTTGGGTTGTTGATATCAAATTTCATGATCACATCCTTAGCTATGTTCAAGGTTACCAATCCCTCCTTGACATCTATTACAGCTCCATCAGTGGCTAGGAAAGGTCTTCCCAAGATAATAGGATCTCCCAGCTCCTTATCCATATCTATTACCACAAAATCTGTAGGAATCCTAGCTTTGCCAAACTTGACTGGAAAATTTTCCAATTTTCCAACTACATCTCTATTGGATCCATCAGCTAGACTTATATAGAGGTTGCTAGTCTTGAGTTCAGTTTGCCCAAGTTTCTGTGCTATTGAGTAAGGCATCACACTGATAGATGCTCCCAAATCACACTGATAGATGCTCCCAAATCACACAAGCACTTATTGTAGTGTAGATAGCTGAAGGAGCAAGGCAGATTGAATGGACCAGGATCTTCAAGTTTAGTTGGGATAATGACTCCCTCAATCTCATCAAGATCCTTTTCATCTTGCTTTTGAGCTCTCTTCCATGATATCTCAAGTAGCATGCCTTGGTAAAGAGGATATGGGTCATACTATTGCAGAGTTGGTCCTCTCTCTTCTTCCTTGAATGCTATGACAACTTCTTCCTTTAAAGCCATTACTTATTTTTTTTTCTCAATGACTTCCTTTTGTTTCAAAGCCAATTCTTCTTTTTTCTCAATAATTTCCCTGAGTTCCTTCAGCTTTTGTGCTTTAAAACGCCCTGGAAACGGTAGAGGTGGTTTGTAAGCTGGAGGAATGTACTTAGCAGGCTTAACAGTTTCAGAGGCAGCAACTCGACTGGTTACTCGATCAGCCACTCGATCGAGTGTGTGTTCGAGTGCTTTGCCGGATTCATTTTGCTGTGAGAAATCCTTGCTCTGAGCTTCAATAAGTGACAAATCCTCCCCAGCTTGACCTTCACTGTCCTCAGTGACAGCTTCCTCATGCAAATGTATGGCCTTAGCAGTAAACTCTCTTGGGTTTTGAATAGCTTTGCCAGGAAGTTAATTTGGTTTTGGTGCTGAAGTAGAGGCAATGTTGCTCTCCATGTACTTCACTTTAGAGTTCAGGCTTTCAAACTATGTTAAGATCATTGTACTGAGAAGTTATCCTTTGGTTCATCTCAGCAAACTTCTTTGCATCCTCAATCTGCCCATTAGCTTGCCCAAGCAGCAATTGCTGCATCATTGCTCTCAAATCTGGTTCTTGGCCTTGGTTAGTCTGAAACCCTGGAGGAGGACACATTGGGGTCTGAAAACCATTATGTTGCTGCTTGGGGGCATAGTTGTTCTGCTGTTGGGGCTGTTGAGGAGGATATACTTGGTCTTGTGGGTTTGCCACATTGGTACTCCTATAAGAGAGATTGTTGTTCTTGAACTGGCTGTAAGGTTTGTAGCCACCTTGGTTCTGCATATAACACAACTCAGCCAACTCATTCTCTCCAGCTTGAATTGTTGTGTCTTCTTCAGCAAGGAAGTGAATATTCTTCTTTTGACTAAGAAGAATCCTGTCCAGCTTCTCATTGACAACCTTCAAGTCCTTCTTATACTTCTCATCTTGATCAGTGGGGACAACCCTTACTGTTCTATCATAGTCCTCATTGTAGTTTCCATCAGATTGTGCTAGATTCTCCACTAGCTCCCATCCTTCTTCTACATTCTTATTGAGGAAGTTTCCATTGGAAGTTGTTTCCAATAGCATCCTTATCTTAGGTAGAACTCCTCTATATAAGGTATTGTGTAGAGATTCATTGCTAAAGCCATGATGTGGACATTGAGTTTGGAAGCCTTTGAATCTCTCCCATGCCTCACAAAAGCTTTCATTATTCTTCTTTGCAAAACCAAAAATCTCATTCCTCAACCTTGCAGTCCTTGCATCAGAGAAGAACTTAGCTAAGAAGGCCTTTTTGCATGCATCCCAAGTGGTGATAGCTCCTGTTGGGAAGGTCTTGTCCCACAAGTGTGCATTATCTCCAAGGGAAAAAGGGATCAGTCTTAACTTGAAGCCATCTTCACTTACACCATTGATCTTGGTGAGGCTACAAATTCTGTCAAACTCATCAAGATGGTCCAAAGGATCTTCCATAGGCAAACCGTGGAACTTATTTGCTTGAATCATAGAGATCAACCAACTTTTGATCTCATAGTTATTATTAGCAACTGTTGGAGGTACAATACCAACTCTTTGGTTGTGTGTGTTTGGTGCATCTCCTGCACCAATGTTCCTTGGTCTGAGATCTTGATTGTTTTGTTGCTCTATCAGCAACTGATTTTCTTGTTCTTGTTGGATTCTTTTTCTCTGCTGTCTTAGGTCTCGTGGTAGTCGATTGATGTGATCAAGGTACCTCTGAAGATTCTGATTTCCCTTAGATCTGGTTTGCATCAACTGACTCGACTAGGTACTCGAACTGACACTCGGTCGAGCACTGGCTCGAGTGAAGGTCGAACTGACTGAGACGGGACGACTAATTGTATCCGGGTTGTGACTCGATTAGGTACTCGAACAGCAGACGGTCGAGTGGTAGCTCGAGTTGTGTGTCGAGTTTGTACCTGAGACTCAAAACAACCAAGCAGATGAAGAATTCGAATAAGTAATGTTCACAGGAACAATAAAACTTAATCTTAGACTTGTATAGATCCTAATTGTCACAAACAAACACTCAAATGGGCAACAACGCCAAATTGAAACCTATTCTTTTTTGTGTTGTGTGATGATTGATGATGGAGGTGGATGCAAGGTATTTCAATTACCCTTATGTAGTTGTAGCATAAAGGATGTCAAACCAAAATGAGTGTGATGCAAGCAATCAGGATGTGAATACTTATCTAAGTCAAGCCAAATATAAAGGATGCTTGTCACTAACAGCCTAATGATAATTGTGAAATGTAGAATATAAAAGCTACTAAGATAAACTGATGCAAGACAGAAAATGAAATAGGTGAATGCAGAACAAAACAAGAACTCTGGACGAGCTCGAGCAGGCACTCGATCGAGGCACAATTGAGTGGATGGTCGAGTTGGTAAGAGGATGCAAGCAACAGAGAAAATAATGAAACAGAGCAACAGTAAACAAACTACAATACTTGAACTAGGAAATCAATAAACAAAGAAAGGTCCTGAGGATGGATTCATGAGCTGGGCTTAAACTATGGTATTCTAGATTGACCAACAAACCTCAATCAATGAGCTAATCTCTAGACAATGATCTTACAAAACATGTTAATCCATTCTCATAGCAATAACACTCAAGCTCAAATACTTCTTAGACCCAGCTCTCACTGGCTATTACATATAAGAGCAGGCATTAAAACTTAGATCATTATGGTCAAAAATCAAACAAAGCATCTAATCTCTTAGCATGCTCAATGATAATCTCTAGCCTTAGCCTCATCCAACAACTTAAACATTGGTATGATGTTAACATAGCGCTTATCTAACCCAGAAGAGATATGCAACAAACAAACTTGATCAACCTAAACAACCATAGCTTTTACCCATCCTAATCCATCCTCAAGATCCTAAGCCACTACTCACAATCACAGAACATGATGAACAAAGTCATAAACCCAGAAATCAATGAAACTTGCATTATTAAATAGATGAGTAAGAGATCTACAATATTGAAGAAGGAATCAAACTCAAATACTCAATACTTAGAATGTTACA
>NC_025685.1:20729561-20732806 GCF_000633955.1 Camelina sativa | reverse complement strand
GTGAAACAGGACAAACACAAATCATAAACACAATTACTGGGTTGGAACTCGAGCAAGCACTCGATCGAGTGCTGATCGAGTGCAGGGTCGAGCTGGACAAATACGCAAAACAGAGCAACACAAGAAAAACAGAGCAATACCAAAAAGAATCAAACAACGATCAAACAACATGATTTAAGTTAAGAAATCAAAGGAAGGTCTTAAGGAGGGATTCATGGGCTGGACCATGATTGAGGTCATCTAACTTGGTCAACAAATCTCAAACAACTTGAGCTAATCTCTAGACATATATTTCTAAGACATGTTTAATCCACTCTCATGGCAAGAAACAATCAAACTCATGCATCTCTAGACTTGTTCTCACAAAGTAAAGAATCTACACAAGCAGGCATTAAGCAATATGTCAAAAATCAAACAAGACTTCTAATCTCTTAGCAAGCCTAATGATAGTCTCTAGATCTAGCCTTATCTATGCTCCTTAGACATTGGTGTGATGCTAAGAGGCTTGAAATCAGATCCTACCCTCTCAGATATAGGATCAGCATTAAGAACATCTAGCCTAGAAGAGATCTACAACAATCAAGCTTGACCAAATCAAACAAACCTCAAACACAACCCAGCCTAACCCATCCTCAAGATCCTAAGCAACTACTCACAAGCATACATGATGAACATCAAAATCATAAACCCAGAAAATACTGAAACTTGCATCATTAGAAAGATAAATCAAAGATCTACAATATTGAAGAAAGAACCAAACTCAAATTCTCAATATTAAGAAAGTTATGAAACCAACAATATTGAAGAATTTAGTCTTTTTCTCCTTTTAAAAGAAGTACAAGATCTAAGAAAATAAAAGTGCAAAAAGAATAATTCTAAAAAAGGTAAAAACTAGGTTTTTGACTCTCTAAAAAGCTGGACTCTTTTGGTGGCTGCAGGTACAAGCCCTTATATAGAAAATGTAGTGGAAGCCCTAAAAACGCTAAAAGACAAAATAGCCAGGCGGCTCGACCAACTCGACCTGGTGCTCGGTCGAGTGACCGGTCGAGTTGGCTCCTCTTGTGCTCCTCCCACTCGGTCGAGTCCCTCTCAGCACACGGTCGAGTGTCTGGTCGAGTGGGCAGTCGAGTTGGACTCCGGACCTTGGTTCTTCAGCCTTAGCTCTCTTGCTTTCTCCTCATGATTGCTTCACTTCTCCTCAGCATTGCTTCCATGCTCCTTAAGCTCCAAAATCACCTGTTTATGCATGAAAAGATGCAAATGCAATGCAACTAAACTCTAATGCAAGAACAGTCCTAAAGCTATGCAATAATGGTCAAAATGGATAGCAAAAGATGCAAAAGATGTGAATATATTAAGGGAAAACAGGGTAAAATATATGAACATCAACACCCCCAAACTTAGTCTTTGCTTGCCCTCAAGCAAATGATCAAGACATAAGAAGGTAGGTGAGGTTTGAAAGTGGGATCTCAGCTCCTAAAGCTTGCAAATAGACCATCTAGAATCAATGTCCAAGTTACTAGTACTATGATGCAAGTTGAATGAGCTGTACTTAAAGATTTTAGACAAACATATCACAACCTTTACTGATTTGAGCCTTAGATGTCCACATGCATTCAAATCAACCATTTCCTTTAACATTCATTAATCAAGAACATGAATCAATTATATGCAATGCTTAAACTCATTTGGCTTGGTAGTAAAAGATTTAGAGACAATGATGGTCTCTCTTTAGAGTGGGGCTTATCAATATCAAGGTTCTCTCATAAAAATGGATTGAGCTTTAGAAGAATGCTAAAGGTAAGAACACTTAGACACATACAAGAACAAAACCTTGTCTACCCAAAGGCACCCAAAGTGTTTATCCTATCAATCTAAACCCAATTGATCCTAGTGCTACCCTTTAACTTCTTCTCTTCTCTTTCACCCTTTTCTCTTTTGATTTTAAAGTCTTAGGAGAGGTTTCTTATTTGATCTTTCTAGTGGAATGGGAGATTCTTACTTATTTGCTATGGTTTTCTTTTCTTCTTATTCTGAAGACATAAAAGCATTTTGCTAAACTCTTCTTTTTCTTTCTTTATTTTCTTTGACTGAAACCATCTTTAAACAATATCATACTTCCCATTCTTTCACTAGACTTTGATTTTACTTAAAAACATTCCCCTCCTAAAGACTCTAACCTTTTCTTTCTCTTTTCCTCTTTTCTTTTCTTTCTTTTTCAAACAACCAAATCCCAAACCCAACAATGAAATCACCTAGTCCTATCTAGTTTGGAAAATGCAAACTAGAACTACACAAGGCATTATTCTTGTCAGTTCAAACCTAACACTTTCTACCAAGCTCAATCCCAAAAAAGGCCTTACACACTCAAGAATAAACATGGCTTGAAAGAAGGGTTGGTTAAGGGTATTGGAAACTGATTTTAATGATTCAATCAGCTACTTGGATCAACAAGAGTGGTAAAAAGGAGAAAGATGATCCAAATATGTATATGGTATCCATGAGTTTAAAGCAATGCACAAATTGATAATTACAAGTCAATATTAGGTTCATATAAATAGGAAATGGCATCAAATCACAACATGCTTCAATTTAGACCAAATGCAATGCAGGAATTCAAGGCTTGGTTCAATCTTATGCTTCTAACTACTCAACTAGCATCAAAGTACTATTAACTTGGGCATTGACCATAGTCTAGTGAATTAAACAAGCTAACAAGGCAAAACTCATCATAGATCCCTAATGCAAATAATTAACAGTCCTACATGAAACATGCTAAACAAGATGCTATTATGCAATGCAAACTACATGAACACTCTTTTTTTTTAAAAAGATTTTTGCAAAAAAATTCATATTTTTAGGGTTTTTCTATGCCTTAGATGCTATGCAAATACTAACATGATGATGCTAAAAATTTTAAATAAGAGCACAAAACACAATATCAAATGCTATCTTAAACCCTCCCCCAAACTTAAATCACACAGTCCTCTGTGTAAAAGAAATTTGTAAGAGGATTCAAGATCAAAAACAAAACACAATATGAAATGCAATGGTATTTACAAGGGAAGGTGATAGTGGTACCTCAAGTATTGGAGAAGAAACTGTCCACATCCTCTTGCATGCTGTCAAAAGTGTAGTTGGGGTCTTGTTGATTTGGAGGAGGAGACTGGGGAAACTCGACTATGGCCATCGACTGGTACTCGGTCGAGTGCCTGGTCGAGTGGGGGGGTCGAGCTGGCTGCCGA
>NC_025685.1:20714903-20729298 GCF_000633955.1 Camelina sativa | reverse complement strand
TCCCAAACCCAACAATGAAATCACCTAGTCCTATCTAGTTTGCAAAACAACCAAATCCCAAACCCAACAATGAAATCACCTAGTCCTATCTAATTTGGAAAATGCAAACTAGAACTACACAAGGCATTATTCTTGTCAGTTCAACCCTAACACTTTCTACCAAGCTCAATCCCAAAAAGGCCTCACACACTCAAGAATAAACATGGCTTGAAAGAAGGGTTGGTTAAGGGTATTGGAAACTAATTTTAATGATTCAATCAGCTACTTGGACCAACAAGAGTGGTAAAGAGGAGAAAGATGATCCAAATATGTATATGATATCCATGAGTTTAAAGCAATGCACACATTGATATTTAACAGTCAATATTAAGTTCTTATAAGTAGGAAATGGCATCAAATCACAACATGCTTCAATTTAGACCAAATGCAATGCAGGAATTCAAGGCTTGGTTCAATCTTATGCTTCTAACTACTCAACTAGCATCAAAGTACTATTAACTTGGGCATTGATCCTAGTTTAGTGAATTAAACAAGCTAACAAGGCAAAACTCATCATAGATCCCTAATGCAAATAATATACAATCCTACATGAAACATGCTAAACAAGATCCTAATATGCAATGCAAACTACATGAACACTCTTTTTTTTTTATAAAGATTTTTGCAAAAAATTTCAAATTTTTAGGGTTTTTCTATGCCTTAGATGCTATGCAAATACTAACATGATGATGCTAAAAATTTGAAATAAGAACACAAAACACAATATCAAATGCTATCTCAAACCCTCCCCCAAACTTAAATCACACAGTCCTCTGTGTGAAAGAAATTTGTAAGAGGATTCAAGATCAAAAACAAAACACAATATGAAATGCAATGGTATTTACAAGGGAAGGTGATAGTGGTACCTCAAGTATTGGAGAAGAAACTGTCCACATCCTCTTGCATGCTGTCAAAAGTGTAGTTGGGGTCTTGTTGATTTGGAGGAGGAGACTGGGGCAACTCGACTATGGCCATCGACTGGTACTCGGTCGAGTGCCTGGTCGAGTGGGGGGGTCGAGCTGGCTGCCGAATTTTCTTTTCCTCTTCTATCTGGTCTCCCTTGCTTCCCTGATTATGAAAATACCAAAACAAAAATCAAAATACCAAAAACCTTAAACAATATGTACATGGATACCTTAGGGACTTCCTCCCTAGTGAGCTTGTTTAGAGTCACTAAGCTTGACTTTTGATGCCTGTTGAGGCTTGGTTTGGATGCCAAGGAGGTGATGAAATCCCCCCTGGTTCTATTTGATAACCTTGGTGCTGTTTCTTGATCACTACCTCCTTAACATTTATGATTGCTCCTGCTATGGCAAGGAATGGTCTCCCAAGCAAGATTGGATCCTCTACCTCCTTATCCATCTTTATTATGATGAAATCAGTGGGAATTCTTGCCTTGCCTATCTTGACTAGGAGGCTCTCCAATTTACCAACTACATCTTTGTGTGAACCATCAGCTAGACTTATGTAGAGATGGCTTGGCTTGAATTCAGTGTGTCCAAGCTTTTCTGCTATAGAGTAGGGCATGACACTAACAGATGCTCCAAGATCACACAAGCATTTGTTAAAGTGAAGGTAGCTGATGGAGCAAGGTAGATTGAATGGACCTCGATCTTCAAGTTTTGTTGGTACAATAGCTGTCCCAATCTCTTCTTGATCTCTCCTGTTTTGATTCTGAGCTTTCTGCTTGGATATGTCAAGTAGCATGCCTTTGTAGAGAGGATATAGGGCATATTGTTCCAAAGCTGTCCCTCTCTCCTCTTCCTTCTCTTCAATGACAACCTCCTGTTGAATGGTCCCCACTTCCTTCTTTTCAATCACAACCTCTTCCTTCAAAGCCATGACTTCTTCCTTCTCAATGACTTCCCCTTGTTGTAAAGCTAACTCCTTCTCTTGTTGCAAAGCCAACTTTTCCCTTTTCTCAATAATTTCTCTGAGTTCTTTCAGCTTTTGTGCTTTGAAACGTCCTGGGAATGGTAGTGGAGGCTTGTAAGCAGGAGGAATGTACTTAACAGGTTTGACAGCTTCGGAGTCTCCAGCTCGATCGACCACTCGAGCATGCACTCGGTCGAGTGGCTGGTCGAGTTCATGGTCGAGTGCAATGTCGACCTCCTTTTGCTTTGCACAAATGTCACTTGGGGCTTCAGTAACTGATGAATTCCCCCAAACTTGGACTTCACTGTCCTCAGTGACAACTGCCTCATTGAGATGAATGGCCTTAGCAGTGCATTCCCTTGGGTGTTGAAGTTGGTTTGGTGTAGGAGAGGAAGTAGAAGCCATGCAACTCTCCATGTTCGTGATTGTAGAGCTCAGTCTCTCCAACTGGTTATTCAGTCCAGTAGAATAAGAATTCAACGTTTGGTGCAGCTCAGCAAACTGCCTTGCTTCCTCAATCTGCTTAGTAGCTTGCCCAAGCAACAGTTGTTGCATCATAGCTCTTAAGTCAGGTTCTTGAGCTTGTGAGGTCTGGAACCATGGAGAGGGATACAATTCAGCCTGGTATACTGGTTGATGTTGCATGGGTATGTAATTGAACATACTGTTGTGGTACATCATTACTGACTCGAACAGGTACTCGGTCGAGCACAGGCTCGAGTTGAAGGTCGGGCTGACTGAGATGAGAAGACAAATGTATTCGGGTTGTGACTCGATCAGGTACTCGATCAGCACTCGGTCGAGTGCTAGCTCGAGTTGATGGTCGAGTTGGTACCTGAAACTCAACAGAGACAAGCAGAAGAAGAATCGAGATCAGTAACTTCACAAGTGTATAAACGAACTTAATCTTAGACTAATAATGATCCTAAATGTCACAAAACAAACTCAAATGGGCAACGACGCCAAATTGAAACCTGTCTTTTTGTGGGTGTGGTGATGAATGATGTATGGAATGATGACTTATGAATGAATGGATGGCAGGGTATTTCAATTCCCCTTATGCAATTGTAGTATAAGAGGTGTCAATCCAATCTGAGTGTTTGTGATCAATCAAGATGTGCATATGAGTCTAAGTCAAGCCAGATGTAAAGGTTGTTTATCACTAACAATCCTATGATGAAATGTAAAATGCAGAAAGTAAAACTACAAGAACTAGGAGCTAAATGCAAATGGAACAGAATGATTATGACAATTATGAAGCTAAAACAGAAATATAAACTATGATAATGCAAGTATTGAACTAATGCAAGGTAAGTAATGAACAGGCTACTAAATGAATGCAACAGAAATGCAACTAGAGTGAAACAGGACAAACACAAATCATAAACACAAGTTCTGGGTTGGAACTCGAGCAAGCACTCGATCGAGTGCTGATCGAGTGCAGGGTCGAGCTGGACAAATACGCAAAACAGAGCAACACAAGAAAAACAGAGCAATACCAAAACGAATCAAACAACGATCAAACAACAGGATTTAAGCTAAGAAATCAATAAACAAGGAAGGTCTTGAGGAGGGATTCATGGGCTGGACTATGATTGAGGTCATCTAACTTGGTCAACAAATCTCAAACAACTTGAGCTAATCTCTAGACATATATTTCTAAGACATGTTTAATCCACTCTCATGGCAAGAAACAATCAAACTCATGCATCTCTAGACTTGTTCTCACAAAGTAAAGAATCTACACAAGCAGGCATTAAGCAATATGTCAAAAATCAAACAAGACTTCTAATCTCTTAGCAAGCCTAATGATAATCTCTAGATCTAGCCTTATCTATGCTCCTTAGACATTGGTGTGATGCTAAGAGGCTTGAAATCAGATCCTACCCTCTCAGATATAGGATCAGCATTAAGAACATCTAGCCTAGAAGAGATCTACAACAATCAAGCTTGACCAAATCAAACAAACCTCAAACACAACCCAGCCTAACCCATCCTCAAGATCCTAAGCAACTACTCACAAGCATACATGATGAACATCAAAATCATAAACCCAGAAAATACTGAAACTTGCATCATTAGAAAGATAAATCAAAGATCTACAATATTGAAGAAAGAACCAAACTCAAATTCTCAATATTAAGAAAGTTATGAAACCAACAATATTGAAGAATTTAGTCTTTTTCTCCTTTTAAAAGAAGTACAAGATCTAAGAAAATAAAAGTGCAAAAGGAATAATTCTAAAAAAGGTAAAAACTAGGTTTTTGACTCTCTAAAAAGCTGGACTCTTTTGGTGGCTGCAGGTACAAGCCCTTATATAGAAAATGTAGTGGAAGCCCTAAAAACGCTAAAAGACAAAATAGCCAGGCGGCTCGACCAACTCGACCTGGTGCTCGGTCGAGTGACCGGTCGAGTTGGCTCCTCTTGTGCTCCTCCCACTCGGTCGAGTCCCTCTCAGCACACGGTCGAGTGTCTGGTCGAGTGGGCAGTCGAGTTGGACTCCGGACCTTGGTTCTTCAGCCTTAGCTCTCTTGCTTTCTCCTCATGATTGCTTCACTTCTCCTCAGCATTGCTTCCATGCTCCTTAAGCTCCAAAATCACCTGTTTATGCATGAAAAGATGCAAATGCAATGCAACTAAACTCTAATGCAAGAATAGTCCTAAAGCTATGCAATAATGGTCAAAATGGATAGCAAAAGATGCAAAAGATGTGAATATATTAAGGAAAAACAGGGTAAAATATATGAACATCATCGAGTGTTTGGTCGAGTGGGCGGTCGAGTGGACTTCCGGACCTTGATTCTTCAGCTCTAAATCCTTTGTTTCCTTCACTTGACAGCTTCAATCTTCTTCTGCATTCCTTCTATGTTCCTTAGGATCCAAAATCACCTGTTCACGCAAGAAACTATGCTAATGCAATGTAAACCTACTCTTATGCATAAACAGTTCTAAAGCTATACATTAATGGACAANTTAATGCATAAACAGTTCTAAGGCTATACATTAATGGACAAATGTGATGAAAAATCATGCAAAATATGTGAATATGCTAAGGGAAAACAGGGTAAAATATATGAACATCAATATCCTGGGTGAGCTGACTCTTTCTCCCTTTTGTTTGTGGCCATCCATTCAGTGGGCATAGTTTTATCTACATCTTCTCTTGATATAATGCTTTCCAAACGTCGCAACTGATCAAATAGCAATCTCTGTTGATCTTGAAGATGTATTTGTGATAATGGATGTGAAATGCAAATATTCTCCAAATGGCTTCGCATGCAGAGACATAACGGCGGTCAAGGTACTCACTTATTTCATCGACCGTTTGATGTTCTTCTTTTTGGGAGCCTTTTTTTTTCTTCACTCGGCTTCACAATCACCAATGTAGCTTTGTCCACTCCTTTAGTAATATATTTTAATAGATACTTAACTGCGCTAGTCTTACAACACCACTCGACATTGATGTGTGCCTTATACTTTATTAGGAGGTTGGGGTTATGCGGCACAACTTGGCGATTGTCTAATCTTGTTAGACCTTTGAAAACAAATTTGGAGTCAACGTTGCGCCGACGATAGACAACATAACCAGAGCTGTCAACCGTAGTGTTGTCCACAAAGGACCTTGGGTACTTTTTACTACATATACCATTTTCCATGCATGGTAAGTATGGTCTATCTAAACCACAAGGACCATGCATCATATGCTGCTCTACCAGTTGAAAGCCTTCACTGTCTGGTTTTCTTATTTGGTAATTCAGCTGAAATGAATTTATCAATTAGAGCTGGTTTTGGGTTTTTGTTTGAACCTTCTAGCCAGAGTAAGATAACTCTATTGTGTGCACAACTGCATAACACAAATTGTATTTAAGTTAAGTTTTAATGTTTAGGTTTATAAGTATATGTAAGTGATAACATTATCAAAATTGAAATACTCCTTTGTTAAAATCGCCCAGCATCTCCTCTAGTTTCATTTTAAAGACTCTTGATTGCAGGTCAGGCCTAGAGTTTGATCGTTCAGTAATATATGTTTGTAGATGTTTTGTAAGCTCTGGCCAATTTTGATTAGTTGTGAAGGTGATAAATAAGTCAGGATTTCCAAACCATCTACATATAGCCATGGAATCATGGTACTTCTCTACCATATATCGTGGGCCTGCAATGAAACTTGATGGCAATATTATTTCTTTTTTCAATTCATTTAGCATATGATTCTCCTCTCTCAACAGCATTGTACACATTGTTATACAAATCAGCTCTTAACTTCTTTTGATTAAGAGCTATAAAACGTAGTCTTTTTTGCTCTGTGGATGTGTAGGCATCAACAACATATTGATGAAATAATCTGCCTCCCGTAGTAATAGTCATACCTTTTGATAAGTGTGTATGAATCTGGTAAGCATAGTATTATCTCATGGTCATGTATGACCGCTTAACTGAGCTCTCTCCTGAAGACTGATATGCAATTTCGTCATGATAATCAGATTCACCATAGGGAAACAATAAAGGGTACTGAAGACTCATATAAAGAGGATGTAGATCATTTATCCTTTGTAGTTCAGAAGACTTAAATTGGAGGATGGCATCACATCCAGCAGTTGTTGTACTGAAATCGCCAACTATTAAACCATCAATTTCATCTGCAGTAGGTAAGTCATACTATTTTCCTTTCTTTGCTTGGCTGACCAATCTGATATTGAATTCGGAGCATTCCCCATCTTCATATCTATCCCTCGCTTTTCTGAAAACCTTTGCCAGTTCGTTTATTCTATCTAGCATCATTATCAAGATACCAACTATCTCTTCATCAACTGGTTTCCCTTTTCCTGCCCCTGTAATCTTCACCGTACGATTTTGGATTTCATTTCTGGTATCAAAAATGTAAAGTTGTAGAAAACAGGGTTGTTTTCCATCCTCTGGTAACAGAGACCCAATGAAATGGTAATTTTGGCCATGGATCCTATAAGTATAGGGTCCTTGTGTACCTGTGACTGTGTGATCAACTTTACCACCAGTTGATGTGAATGCTAGCATTGAGTTCAATACGCGGATGTTAGGACGAAAGTCTGATGATTCATTGTAGAGCTTTTCTAGTTATGGGGGTGTAGGACGCACTTCTGGTAATCTAATACACCCTTGTTGACAACATATTGTTTGATTCCTTGTTTCAGATTGCCAGAGCAGGGCGGCACAAAATTGGCAGGTCACAATACCGATGGAAGTAGATGGGTCTTCTTTCTTGGTAGTTGTATGTTTGGAATTTTATTTGTTAGTTTTGTGGTCGATTAAGAAAAGGTAAAACTAAAAGTATTACTTCGTACAAACAGGGATAAATGGAGCTTAAGTAAGTATGCAAAATAGATAATCTTCCTCAACCTTTCCGTTTTTTGGTTTTGAGTTTGGCTACCATGATTGCACGTCGCAATTGCCAAGCTCTTGTGTATAGACCTGACCATTGTAAATAGAAAATAAAAGAGCTGTGTAGAGGTAAGTAAAAATAGTCGTCTATCGAGTGTAGAAATTTACCATTTTTGGCTACTGATTCCTGGCCAAGTTTCGTAACATTAGGTGCTTCAGTGTAGTACTTTTGACTAAGCCATGGTTGGTGTTCCTTTGCATCTAGAAGAGTTGGTCAGATTTTCTTGGTGGTTAGTTAAGTGACACTGAAAGGTGCAAGCGATTACCTATTTAGAAAAGCATTTTGGAGCTTACTTTTCTTCATAACTCTTTTCTCTGCCTTTAGTTTTCCTTCGCGTTTAGCAAATCTGGCGTTAGTCTGCCTGCTCCCTTCACCACTTTCTCGTTGTTTCATCTTTTGAATACGTCTCTAACTGTGCTAATACTCTACACTTGTAGATAATTTTGTCAGTCACGGAGGGGATATAATGTTTACAACTTGACTGGAAAAATGTAGCAAAGTTTAGAACAAAGTAGGAAAAAGATTGTTCATAATTGTGATTCCTTATTTTCTTAGCGGGCGGTTACAAATGTGTAACGTTTGAGTTAAGTTTGATAGCATTGGGCGTATAAGAGAACTTAAGTATAAATGATTTTTACAGAAGGAGAGATTAGGGGATTTAATTTTAAGAACAAACATAAAGTTCTTATTAACTTTTATGTTTAGTACCTACATCGAAGATATCTAATATTATTGTGAACATGAGATCAGAAATACAAAAGTAGAAGACAATCGTAAAAAAAAAGAACACCGAAAAATTGCTGAGCATGATGTTTCTCTGTAAGGAAGGAAGGTAATTATGGCTACTCATTATGTATATATGTTTCTCTTTTTTGGAGCTTCTTTATCTTTCATGATTCAATGAGCATGATGTTAGTGATGATTTCTTCGGTATTATCTCCACGTAATCAATTTCCCAACTTCTTGTTTCCTACTTTTCCTCCAATGTAGGGAGACAATTTTTAAAACCTTCTTTATCTTTAAAATCTTCCTCATGTTGACCTCCTTCTAAATCAGGAAGACTTGGGTACTTTGCTGTTCAAATGGTTGGCCATCTTAATTATTCCTACAAACAAAAACATTTAAGATTACAATAGAACAAGGTGAGAAGCGAAGAAGAAATCCTAAAAAGAAGGAAAAAGAAGGAATAGCTAAAAAGAAGGAGGTTTTGTGCCAATTTTCCAATTTCCATCGTTCTTGTGTGCAATAATATAATTTGCTTCGACATTACATGTACTGATCCTAGATTTTCTTGTAACTAATCTGTATGTGTATTTAAACCTTCTAATTGCCAATTATACTATTTAATTTGATCGTCAATTTATATTTCTATTTAAACATGACTGCATTACAAATGTAACACATCAGATTGAAAATTCAGTCGAAATCTCTAATAGATTACGATAACAATTATATAGTAATGCAATGAAACTTCTAATATATTAAAAACTGACAACACTTGTAAAATGCAGCCAATGTCTGGTGAAAAAACAAATGGTAAATAAAATGCATAAGGAAGTAGGCTAGTTGCATTTCTGTTTCTTCTGCTTCATGTTCCTTGCTCTCGAATATGAAGTTTCCTCTGCTAAATCTCCAGAACCAATGAAATTTTTCGGTGAAACTTTATCTACGGATGTGCTTCTCAAGTGTAGCCAACTTGGACTGGTAGCAGGCTGTTGACCACCTATATCCACATTATCTCCACCTTGTGCCTATGTATGTACATATGTACTAAGAAGTTAACAAAAGTTTGAGGTAATTTATCGGAGAGTTATATAGATGTGATCTTAATGTTACCTCACTGAAAGTTGGAACAAGAGGCACCTCAGAAGCTTCATAAATACATGAAACAGTGAATGACTGATGGTGAGGAGTGAAATTGAAATCAGTCAGCTTAATCTGGAATGTTAATTTCTTTCCAACAATATCAGAGACTATTTTTGGTATAGGACCTCCAGAGTCTGAGTTTAATTCAGCGTAAGCCTTGGGTAAGCAAACTGAAATTAGGGATAGATTCGTTGTAGGCTTTTTACATTAAAGGGTTGAAATAATTGAAAAACCATGAAAAGTTTTAGAGAGTATTTAAATACCATCTGAGAAGAGAAGGTTGATGCTTGTATGTTGGTTAACTTGAACATGTCCTTATCAAAGGCTACAAAAACGTCGGTGGTAAGGTCGTCGTGTACAACCAGTTCCACACGGTATCTTCCAAATTATGACATCGTTAGAGAATTGATCTGTTACTAAACTTGTAAATGACTAAAAACCAGAAACAATATAGCAGTTAATAAACGTACTTGATATATCCAATTGTAATAGTTGAGCCACATTTAAAGTTATTGCATGTTAGGGAAGACATCTTCTTCACCATTTTTGTCCCACATGCAGCACATGATATAAAACTCCAGCCACGCTGAGCTTGAATGTCTGTTATAGTTGCGCTGCATAAGAATTCAGTCCCCTACAATTTGACAACACGAAAACAAAAAAGGGTGTTGACAATGCGATCGCGGATTGTACAATATAAATATGATGCAACTTATATTGACCTGAGGATTTCCGGTCGCAACAAGCTGATTCAGCTCATCAATGGAAACTTCAATCTTCGAAACTCCATGGAATGATGCAATTGAGTTGGTCCCTTCTTTTTCTTCCCCTTTAGTCTGCTTGGTCATTTATTAAATGATGATAAATAAAACATAAACAATAGAGTATGGATGAGTAGATATAAAGGATTATGGGTACACCATCTCCACTGAAGTTGCATGGTCATCAAATGCACTTAATCGTACTTTCTCCCCACTCTAATAGTAGAATACATGCGGTGAAAGTAATAAAAAGGATAGATGTAGTTCGAATTTAATTAGTGACTGCAAAGGATGAGAGTCGATGAGAGGCTTACCTTTCAAGACAGAGGATGACTAACATCCTCTTCAGCGTTTGTGTCATTCCATTTCGATATGCTTTGTTCGAACATACTTTACCCATGACATCTAATGTGAGAACCAAAAACAGACATCATGAAGTAACCATTAGGCATAACTAATTAAATTGAAAGGCATAACAACAGTTGCAATATATTAGAAAGAGGAGAAGGCGTAGACATTGAAAATAATATAGATGTGCTTTTGAAACAACAGAAATTTAATGGGTGACAAAACACAATCAGGCAAAACATGCTTCTTTTCCCGGATATTAGTTTTCATTTTATTGAAAATAAGACAACTAATGAGAAACAGAGTATGAAGAAATATTAGACAGAGATGTAGTACATATTGAAACCGTCAAACAATTAAAAAAATGAAAAGCAACGACGAACCTGGGAGTTTTGTATTGGTATTTGCAAGAGAGACCATCTGCTCATGAGTCCGAAACCTAAAAAACTCTTTTGGAATAAGAGCGAAAGACTGATCAACATGATCAAAAACAGTGGCAGGTGAGAAACGTATTGACAAAGGAGAATCAGTGTTGCTTCTTGTGACTTCAAAGTCGGACATCACGTAGAGAATTCTAGAACTTCGAAAAGTGGTTAACATTAATCGATCCTTGGATGACAGTACTCTACAAAACAATTGACAATTAGATAAAGTTAACTAAAACGGATAAAGATAAGGAAAATAAAAATGGTCAATACCTTCTCATCAGTGAGTAGAAAATCAAAGCCCATGAGTTGGTCGCCTTTTTTAACGTTACGGGCAGGCCAGTGACGAAGCATCTTTCCGACGATCTCTTGGTGTAGATGGTCAGCTTTGAGATTAGCGAATGAAACGAAGGTGGAATCCATGTTATTCAAGAGTAAGTCAGAGAGAAAATATAACTTAGAAGCATGAAATTGTAAACGACAACATTATATAGGACTGAAACTTACGACAATTGAAGCAAGCGTAGTGGGTGTTGAATTAAAAGAGAGATCATCGATCGGCATGAATAGGCATTAAACACAAAACCGTTACTATGGAGATGAATGACAGGAGAGGAAGTGAAAGGGTGTGGAGGAGTGGCGACCATCAATTTGAGATCGCATAGTGCAGGTTGCAAATCGGAGAACATTGGAATGGAGGTTCGTACTGAATGATTAGACTTGCAGGGCAAACAAAATAAATGGGCCTTTAAAAGATTAGGCCCAAAAATAGAAGAGAAAAGAAATTGGGTAACTTTCGGAAAGTAGGCCTCTTAAACAGGAAGAGACGCTGACGTGGCAGCACCATGAGTGAGGAAATTGCACTTTATATATATGTGTATATATATATATATCTAATTGCAATGGCATACTTGTAAATAAAATTATTTGTTAAGGGTTATAAAGTAATCTAAATAGACATTAAACATTTACAAGCTAAACATTTCTTTTGGCAATTAACCATGCTCTTTTTGAGTGTCCTTGCTCGTGTCAAAGTTGAGGTTTTTCTCCAATTCAGGTTTTCTCGAGGGGACTTTCCTTATGAGTCCATGTATTCGAATCTAGATTTTAGCTATATGAGAGGATCCTCTCACTCAAGAGATCAAGATTATCTTCCTCAGTTACCTGAGATTTTATGGTCGATTTGGAATGATAAGAATAAAAAAATTTCAAGGCGCGTAGCTTGCGCCAGATGAGGTGATTAATCAGGCTGTGAGGGAGAAAATATCATGGGAGGATGCACATTCTCAGACAATTGATTCTTTAGGTACTTCAGATCCATTGGATTATATGGCTCCCTCATTGAATCTGGGTAAGGGTCTCTGTTGTCAAATAAACGGCTCCTCGAAAGGATCTGACCCCAACTCAGGTTTGGGTTGGTGGTGTTGTAATGGTGATGCTCAGACTTTATTGTTGGGTGTTAGATGTCATCGGCAAAGTTCTTCCCTGCTTCACGCAGAGTTAGAGGCTCTCTTTGGGCCATGAAGTGTCTCCTTGCAAACATAATTGTTTGTCAGATCTTCGAGTCTGACTATGCAGAACCAGTAGCGATAATTCAAGCTCTGGAGAACTGGCTAGCCTTCTCTAACCTCCTAAAAGATTCCACAGTTTTTGAATTTGAAGATGGATTGTGTTGCTCGGTCGTCTAGATCTTTAATTTCAGCAGTTTCATTTGTAAACTCTTTTCCTCCGATTTGAGATACCAACTTTAGAGTTCTTTTCTAAATAGTGTTTGATTGAGAAAAATAATAATTTAAATAATAATAAATAGTGAAAATGTGTATTTTGACAATTGTAAATAATGAATGTACTATTCTCTAATTAAATTTCAAAATGTACTAAAACCCCCAATTCTCTAAATAATAATAAAAAAAGCTTTCTCCACAAAACCTCTTGCATGCGCGCGTCATCGTCAACTTTGGGTTTTTAACATTCCTTTAGGTCGTAGGCTACGACTCGTAGCATTTTGTATATGATTGCTTTATACCAAATTCTATAAAACAATAACCATTAATTACGCCAAATACACGGATTATGAAAATAAGGACAGAAGCATATGCATAATTCAAAAAAATGTGAGGAAACAAACTAATACCAAAGGTTCTATCGGAGCAACGAACACAAGATATGACTAAGAAGATAGTGAGCACAAATGCGATTCTCATTTTCTTGCTGATACCCTTTTTTTTCTATGATTTTTTTTTTCTGGGATGTTTTTCTGATGTACTATGTATGTATTATATATGACCTTGTTCGTTTGGTCGTTGTTGACGACCAAAATCAACAACAACAACCAAAATTTGTTCGTTTGGTTGTAGCTGGATCTAACAACCAATCTCAGTGACTATTGCCACGACCAGTGACCACAATTTTTGTTTGCTATAATTTCAGTGATTAGTTGATGGATCCAACTACAAACAAACGAAAAACATAATGGTCAAAAATTTATCATTTAAAAAAAAAGATAAAATAAAACTAAATATAATCAACATTAATTAATTAAACTAGTTTTTTAAAAATCTAATTACAACTAAAGAAAAAAAATGAAGAACTAACTACTCTAAATTAAACTAGCGGAGAATATCTCTTTCTCTCGATGCGTCTTTAGGTTTCCGATTTGGTTTTCGATTGCGGTGAGCTTACGATCTGGCGGATCTCGCCTCGAGATTCTGGGGGTTTTTATTTGGTTTCTCTTATCGGTCTCCTCCTGATTTCGGTATTTTGTTTGCGGATTTGAGGCTTCCTGTGTTGGGAATTTCCGGATCTCCATGGGATTGCCTTGGTGATTTGATGGGAAGACAGGTAGGGGATCGAATCCTCTTTGGCGGATTTCACGGTGGGAATTTTCCCAGGTTTGGGCACATTTTGATCTGCTCTGCTCTGGTTCGATTTCAATGGCGATTTTGGGTTGGGTTTACGGATCCTGGGGCTCAGATGAGGGGATTTGCTTGGACGGATTTTGCTCTGGTTTCCTCTGGTTCGATAATCGTCAATTATTGCCCGGTTTCTGGCCGAATCTTTGGGTCAATTATTGTTGTGATTATCGTCATTATGGTCGATCACGTCGAGGGGGTTGGAATGGGTTATAAAAGGGGCTCTAGAATCGTCTTTGCTTCTCACACTCATCTGTGTTCTTTTGTCTATTCACTTAAACTTTCCTGGTCTGAAACTTGTTGGTTATTGGTTCCTTTATTCTCTGTTTGTCCTTCTTCTCTTCTTCGTACGGATACTATGGCTCAAACCGGGTTATTGGTTTCTCAGAGGTCTTCGGAGAGTTTGTCGGGGTCTACTGGTAAGCTGAAGATTAAGATCCCAAGGTTTGATAACTCGGCACTCATCGAAGGGTATGCAAAGACACTCATTGGTCGATGCATGAACCCTGCGATGCAGGACATGAAGGCTCTTTTGTTTATGCTGCCAAAGATCTGGAAGATTGAAGAGAGGGTTGTGGGTGCGGACCTGGGTATGGGGCGTTTTCAGTTTGATTTTGATCAAGAGGAAGATATTTTGGAGGTTCTGAAGATGGAACCTTACCACTTTGATCATTGGATGCTCTCCCTGGTCAGGTGGGAACCGGTGGTGGACCATAAGTATCCGTACCTCATCAAGTTCTGGGTCCGCATGAT
>NC_025685.1:20692346-20709650 GCF_000633955.1 Camelina sativa | reverse complement strand
AAAAAAAAAAAAAAAAAAAAAAAAAACTAAAGAAAAAAAATAAAGTTATAAAAATGAATCTAAATTAATTAATATTAATCTAATTAAATTAAATTCTATAAAGAATAACCATAATCAAATCAAATTTAGAAAACAGAATTAAATAAAAGAAAAATAAAACGTTAAATGACCTATTTTTCTTTAAAATGTTCAAATTGAGTTCATAATTACAAGAAAATTCATTTGAGTTTGATCAGACTATCAGCATCTTAATACGGTTTTTCTATTGCTCTCTGAATCTTGTATTTATATTATTAAAACCATATGAAAACTTGCTGCATCATTGGTCTACCAAATACATATGTTTGGTTAAATTATTTCGTCTTTGACAAACAACAACATACGTTGTCGTTAGGTCTACATTTGCCGTATAGTAAACCGCTTATAGCCACACAAAACTTTTCGCATTCACCGCTCCCTCCCTTTATACACGGAGCTGTGGTGTAGCATTGCTTCTACTCTTGCTTTATTTCAAAACCTATTTTATAATACAAACATAACAAACACATATCCAGAAAAAGATGAAGTCATAAAACAAGTCTATAATAAATAAAAAAATGGAGTGTACAATATAAGAAATTAGTACCAGAAGTGTTATCAGAGCAATGAATAGAAGGTACGACAAAGAGGATAGTGAGAACAAATCCGAGGAAGATTTTCTTGTTGATGGCCATTTTGTTATGATATTTATCTTTTGCTTTTGAAGTTTTATGTTATATGCTTCGGATGACTACATATATATATATATATATATATATATATATATAGTGTATGACAAATATACGTAAAAGGAAACTTTTTTTTTTCTCTAGTCAAGATTGCAATCAAAAGAAAATAAATATGGTGATGCAATTACTTTGATTATGTTCGAAAATTAACCTATCACATTGAATAAAATGGATTTGATATCCATGTATATCAAATTAATTACGGTAATCATTCTGCTCACCGTTTCATCACGTATACGTGCAATCAACTGTAAATACAAATTGTAAGGGAAAAAAAAATCTGGTCAACGAAAATTATTACTCCGTAATTTAAAATTTTTTGTCTCTTATTTATATAACAATAATAAAGAGAATGTTTGTTCTTTCCTAATTAAGGGTGCAAATGGTTACTAATATGTTTTCACACTTAATTAGGTGAGAAACTTAAACATACAATTATTTAATTATTTAAATTATTATTTAATTCATAAAGTTAATTAAATTTTATATTTTTTTTAGCATATGATGTGATTTAAATTTTTATAAACAGATATATATTTTAAAAAATGTTTTAGAATTTTTGTAACCAAACAAATATATCCGGATATAAATTATTTTACATTTGAGTTATTTTAATATATAATGAATATTTACACTTAATCCCTATAGTAGTTGAAACGAGAAACCATATTGAAGATATGGTATAATATTCGGGTTATAACAAAAGCCAATAAAATCCATATTAATTACCAACTTACAAGCACATTTGTTAACATGGATATACACACAAATACGCATTCATAACAATTTCAATCACAAATTCCGGTTTTGGTAAGATATTTTCAAATAAAGAAAAGAATTAAGCAGTTTTAGTACTAAACATTAATCATGAAATCGTAATTCAGTAAAGATTTTCCCCATTTCTTAGCTAAAGATCGAGAGAATATAGGAAACTTAAAATTTGCTACACTAACATTCTTTATCTAAATATGTTATCCTTGCTCACCAATTTTCTCTCGATTTGCAATCATACCTAACTGGCATCATCAAAGATCTCTATAAAAAGCCTCTCAATAGAAGGTAGAAAATTCATCTGAGCAAACACAATTTACTTATAGCAATCCATAATAAACTTTAAGATTTCAATGGCTGCCTCATTTGCTTATCTAAGAGATTGGTGTTAGCGCAAGTGATTGGTGTTAGGCGATGAAAAAGCAGATCTCTGTCAACACTTTATTTCTGTTTTCCCATGTATACATATATTATATATATACATATCATTATATGTTATGTATCAATTAACTACTAATAGTACTTCTTGCTTTCTTAAAAACATAGGGTTTTTTAGTTTTTTTTTATAATTATTTATTCTCAATAAAGAGGCAAGATTGGAACACCAACAACTAATATGGTGTTTAAACATGTCTTTCAGAATCATATACATATTTCTTCTTAAAACTTATTTTTCCCTTAGTACGTTGAGTTTGTACAGAAAAGTATAAGTAAAAGAATGTTAGACGATTTCTTAATTAACTTTGTCTTTGTCAACCAAACTTCCTCTTATTTAACTCTTTCATCCATTTTATGTTAATAATAAAGTTAGATTATTGAACTTTTACAAAAACTAATAACATGATTTACTTTATGTTATAAAATTACTCCTCAAGTTTTTGTTTCATATAATTTTATTGTATTCTACTTTATGTTATAAATCTAAATATTCTACATATTATCCCGGTGAGATAATGGGACGGATTTGGATCAACATTCATATAATTTTAAATAATTTAATTTGGCAATACAACATGGGTAAATAATTTTGTGTGGTGAGATCTTACTCTTTTTATAAGTAAGACTAACATACATTTAATTAAATATACTGTTAATTATTACAAAACACCAATATGTATATATACTGTTAATAGTTGACATACTCAGTGACGATGCGGGCTTCAATGATAGCATCGGTACAGACTTTGCTCATGTTCTGTGGACTGGCAAAATCACATTGGCTCATGATTCTGAGTCTTACTTCATCAGAAATCATCCCATGCCACCAGAAGAATTCGTATGCAGCTGAAAAGTCCCTGTCAAGCTTCAGAAGTGGATTCCCAATCTGATCAGAAAAAGGAAAACACACAAAGGAATCAGAAGAGAGCCAAAAGAGTTGATGTAACGCCAAGAAGAAGGTTCCTTTTTGCTTACTGCAATGCCTTTGATGTTGAATTTGAACCCACTTGAGCGTGAATTGTAGGTAAGTATCACGTCAGCCAACTGAGGTATGTAATGTCCTGAGAGAGAATGAAGTCAAATCCTGGTCAAGTAACTTCTGAGGAAATTAAATAGCAAACCAGTTAAGCTAAAAGAGTTCCATGATCTTCAGATAATCTCCATTTTCTTAAACCAAGAATCAGAATAACCAAAAACACACCAGCGTAGCTTTCGCCAGTGAGAAAGAGGTTGCGAGACTTCAACTCTGGGAACCTCTTGAACCATCTCAACAAGAACACAAGCATATCATTAGCTGTTCTCAAAAAAAAAAAAAAAACATGTGATCAGCTGGAAAGAACAGTCTTCTAATATAGTTTGAAAAATGCAATTTAGAGCTTTACTAGTAGACTTGTCCCCGGTGTTGTAATCAGAGCTTCTGTTCGAGTATGACCATCCTACTCCCGCTGGTGACTTCACAAATAGCAGATTCGAGGCTACACATTTCACAACAAGAGACGATAGCATGAATTACAGAGTTTCTCTGGTCTCTTTATATATAAAACTGTCAAAACAACAAACCTTTGTTCCAAGACATGGAGTTAATGCGGAGGCCACGACCATCGCCTGTGGGGTAAAATGGACCTAACTCAGTGAAAGCTCCTCCACCAACTGAAGAACAACCTGGACCTGCAATACAAACCTCAAATATGTAATTTTATATGGAAATAGTAAACTAGCATAAACCGATGAAACTACAACAGAAACAGAGAAACGGAACAGAGACCTCCATTAAGCCAAAGGGTTAAGGGCTTAGTGTCGGGTTCTTTTACAGCCTCGACGTAGTAGTAAAACAGACTACGACCATTCTCCGAGTCCACATTGATATATCCTGCGAATTGTCTGAACCCGACCTTCGGTTAACCTGGAAGCCTTACCACCAAATCGTCTTCCGGATAACCTTCGGCAAAACTACAAGTATACCCCAACCACTGCACTGTGACCACTACCACCATCATCATCACCACGAAGGTCTGGCATGTAACCATGATCTGAAACATGTCAAAATAGAGACAAAATAAGTTACAAGTTAAGTTCAATCTCACTGAATCTTATACAAAGACAGTTTAGGAGCACAAGCCACAACATGAAGACAATAGAGGTTGTGTTATAAGTGTTGTTCCAAACTCTTTCGCGCACCTATGACTTGCATAACCTTTTTCTACTCTATGTTTTAANTCACAAATAGCAGATTCGAGGCTACACATTTCACAACAAGAGACGATAGCATGAATTACAGAGTTTCTCTGGTCTCTTTATATATAAAACTGTCAAAACAACAAACCTTTGTTCCAAGACATGGAGTTAATGCGGAGGCCACGACCATCGCCTGTGGGGTAAAATGGACCTAACTCAGTGAAAGCTCCTCCACCAACTGAAGAACAACCTGGACCTGCAATACAAACCTCAAATATGTAATTTAATATGGAAATAGTAAACTAGCATAAACCGATGAAACTACAACAGAAACAGAGAAACGGAACAGAGACCTCCATTAAGCCAAAGGGTTAAGGGCTTAGTGTCGGGTTCTTTTACAGCCTCGACGTAGTAGTAAAACAGACTACGACCATTCTCCGAGTCCACATTGATATATCCTGCGAATTGTCTGAACCCGACCTTCGGTTGACCTGGAAGCCTTACCACCAAATCGTCTTCCGGATAACCTTCGGCAAAACTACAAGTATACCCCAACCACTGCACTGTGACCACTACCACCATCATCATCACCACGAAGGTCTGGCATGTAACCATGATCTGAAACATGTCAAAATAGAGACAAAATAAGTTACAAGTTAAGTTCAATCTCACTGAATCTTATACAAAGACAGTTTAGGAGCACAAGCCACAACATGAAGACAATAGAGGTTGTGTTATAAGTGTTGTTCCAAACTCTTTCGCGCACCTATGACTTGCATAACCTTTTTCTACTCTATGTTTTAATTTTGAGCTTTGGTTTTGAATCAAAATTGACCCGGATGGAGCAATCGACAATACATGAAAATCACAATATCAAATTGAATCAAACTTG
Source organism: Camelina sativa (assembly GCF_000633955.1). Lineage (NCBI taxonomy): Eukaryota > Viridiplantae > Streptophyta > Magnoliopsida > Brassicales > Brassicaceae > Camelina > Camelina sativa. The sequence goes on along the minus strand of NC_025685.1, from coordinate 20,704,607 downwards.
AGAGAGAGAGGGGTAGGACCCGTGAGGGAAGAGAGCCAGCGGCAACACCGTTCTGAAGACGGACCTCAGCAGTTTCGGTGACGGAGATGGAAGGGAGATTGAGGTGAGTGGTGAGAAGAAGATTCCGGTGAATGAGGAATCCAGTTCCCGAAGTAAAAGACTTTATTGAATAAAGACACACTTCCTGACCATAGATAGTGTGTGTGTCACACTTCGGGAATATTGACACACTTCCTTATTACAAATATTGACAATGTACTTTCTTAATTTTAAAATCAAAATTCACAAAATAATATTTTTTTAGCTTTGAAGAACCGGGTGAAGAAGAAGAAGGTGTTGGATCATATTGTTTATGGGTGGGGTCGAGTTTTTAATGTTTGTTTGGTTTAAAAAATTAGTTTCATACTCGATTTGCATCGGTTTCTATAAGGTTTGGTTAATAAACCGTTTTAACTGTAAAATTTGGAGAAATAGCAATAGAACTATGGATTCAGGTAGAAATAGGTGGACCACTTAAGTTTGCGGGAAATATAGAACAAGGTCAATATTCTGTGTGGATATGGGTACGATGCGATAGTTTCGAGGGAGAAATATGACGTCCTTCCAATGCATAACAAAAATGTTTGTCAAAGAAGTAAACCTTATAAAAACTATAGATCCTAAAAGATGACCATATTATCAATTCAGTCTGTTTATTTCACTAAAGCATCAAACTCACCAAAGTATTGAACTTGAGATCTCAAACTCCTCAGACCGATTTCGACCCGATCCCTGCAAGCAACACCAAACTTAAAAGGGTCGTATCTGACGAAACAGAGTGCCTGTAAGAGTTAAAGGTTATGTCTGAACATGCCTGAAGGACTTCAAACAAAGCGGGAATTTGTCAAGTGGCATCTGCCAGCACAACACATTGGAGACAATGAAACACATCGAGGATGGAGATGGGGAGCATGGGCGAAAAAGGTGTCAGCCTAAAAATTGTTCGTTGGAAGCTACAAACAAGTGGGTTGGTAAAGTCAACATGATGATGGGGAACTTCTCAAGACCTACTGGATAAAGAGAGGTGTTGTGAAGGACATGAAGCATTGGAGGATTTGATGGATAAAGAAGAGTATGGTGAAGATTGTTGAAGTCTATATAAGAGAAAGAAACACATCTTATTACGGTTAGCACTTTCAAAGGTAGAAAAGTGTAAGTCTAGAATTAAGCAAAAGAAAAGATATTTATTGAGTGTCTTTGTTGGTGAGTGAATAAACGAGTGAGCATAGCTATTGCTGTGTAGGCAAGGTAGGGTAGATTATGATCGATTCAGTGGCAAACTACATGTTGTGGTACTGCATGAAACTAATCAAACAAGCTTGTAAGATAGTTGTTTGAGGAATTTTTAATAAAGCTTAGTTTACCTATATCTTTGGTGTTCTTGTATTAGTATTCAAGGTTCTAGTTATTTCAGTATCAAATTCTCAACACCAAACCACAAATAGTTTCTTTAATATGAGGTTAAACGAGCTTCCTTAATCTGTCTGTCACTTCTAAACTATTTTTCTTTTACAAAAAAAAAAAATCTTACCTTAGAGTTGAAGACAGAAATGAAGAACAAGTGGGTAAAATATTTGATTGGAGGAGAGCTCTAAGCAGACAAGAATAAAATGACTTTAGTTTAATAATGACTATGTGATTTCCTTATTTTGTTGTTTGTGCTTTTTTTCTTTTCTTATCATTATTGTATAATTTGTATTCTTCAATGTAGGCTCCAAATGCAGAGAGCGTATCAGACTGAGCAGATCAAACGGTTCAAACAGATCAAGCATAACAAAAACGGATCAAACAGATTTGGTTGTTCAAGTGCAGATCAAACGGTTTGATATATTTTAAATATATTATATTTTCTAATTAAAATTATTTATTTTTTTAAATATAATATAATACTAACTACAACAAAATTAGTATGTACATAAGTTATATACAATACATAAACATAAATATCAATAATTACAAAAATTGTATTTTATTTACTTACAGAATTTTATTAAATATCAATAAGTGTAGAAAAGATAAAAGAATATTTTAATATATAGAAAAATAAATTATGTTTAATTTGTGTAAAAAAATACTTTTGATAGAGAAGATGAATGAAAATAATAGAAACTTTGATTGTGTGTTATGTAATTTTTTTATAAAAGTAGAAAGAAAAAAAGCAAAAAAAAAAAAAGAAAATGTGTTTGAATTATTATTTTATTTAAATGGTCTGCATAAAAAAGGGTGAACATCATAAAAAGTTGTATACTAGATCTGCATGTATCTCTCCTGCATTTACCACAAAAGGACAAAAAAATTTCAATTGTGTGCAGTTCATCTGCATTAACTTTTAAAAGTAAAAAATTCTTGATAGGAGGACTGCATTAAAAGGGTGATTTGCTTTTTTTTTTCTGTACTCTCATTCAAACCCGTAATTGTTAGCAAGTGATTTTTTTCTAGAAAAAATAAAATTATTCTTGATCTCTCCTCTCTCAAGGTCTTTGTTCACGGCTCTTTGTACAAGTTCTCTTCATACATCATCAATCAGATGTTTCAGCTTCCCTCCGTTCACTATCCTCTGAATGTGTCCTAGATCCATGTCCCTGAGATTCTTGATGAGGTTGCCACCCTCTTGACTGACGGGAGGATTCGTGCTTGGGATCTGCGCAACAAGAAAGAGATGGGTAACACAATGGCTATGCTTCAAAAGATTTTCCGTCAAAATTGGATGCCGACCATGAACCCCAACTCTATGACCGCTGAACGTTCTACTCTTCTGTTCATGATTCTCAAGGGTCGTCCGTTTAATTTTGGGAAGCTGGTCTTTGATGAGATTTGTGCCTGTGGCTCGGTGATTGCCAATGCTTCCTCCAACTTTCGTCTCATCCTTACCAATCTGATCGGTCAGCTCATGCGTTTTCAGCACGTTGTTCCTGCTCACTCTGGTGATGTCTCCTTTGCTGCGCCTTCCAAGTTCAAGATTGAACCAAAGGAGCTTCAGTCCTCTTAGTCTATACTCACACTGATGTTGGACATCCGCCATCTGCATAACTTCACCAAGCTCATGTTGGAGCGTTTTGCAGGTAAGTCTTATTTCGGGGATTCAACCGACCTGGATAAACCACTTCTGCCTTTGGCTTTGCCTCATACCCGGTCTAACTCAAACAAGTTTGTCTCCACACTCTTACCCTCTCGTTTCATTACCATTAGTTTTTATATGAGTCTGTGCACTCAAGCAGGGGGAGATTATGTTGATATCGTCTACTTTGAGAGGGATGGTGACCCAGAATACGAGGAAGAAGGTGATGAGACTGATAGTGGCTGAAGAAGTGTAGTGTATGCACTTGGGAAGGGGGAGTAGTATAAGTAGGAGTAGGACTTATTGGCTGTGTTTAGTCTAAACTCTCTAACGGATCTATGTATTGAACCTATGGCTAAAGAACCTTTGGATTTGGTTTTTCTCGGTTATGTATTGAACTTAATGCCGCTAAGGTAATTTCTATGGTATTGATATTACTTGAGTTTAGTCTTGTCTCCTTGTTTTGTTTTCTGTACTACTAACTTGTTATAGGAAGCTTGAGGCACACACTCAGATAAAAAGGGGGAGATTGAAGAAACAGAGTGCCCGTAAGAGTTACAAGCTGTGTCTGAACATGCCTGAAGGACTTCAGACGAAGTGGAAAAATTTCAAGAGGCATCTGCCAGCACAACACATTGGAGACAGTGCAACACATCGAGGATGGAGATGGGGAGCATGGGCGAAAAAGGTGTCAGCCTAAAAGGTTTTCGTTGAAAGCTACAAACAAGTGGGTTGGTGTGACAACCCGTCCCGCGGACCGTACTAGCCCACTGCTAGCTGCCCCAACGGACCGTCTGTGGACCCTGCTAGCCCACCGCTAGCCGCCCAAACGGACTCCAAGCTGGCCCTGCAGGGCATCGATCCTAACCCCTCACCGTGGACAGGAACTATTGCAGCTCAATTGGTGACAACTTGTCCTGTGGGAAGGTTGTTAAAGGGTGGGGACCAGGGTTCGAGGAACGCCTAGTGCACCAATAACCTACTGGTGGATTCGGATGAATAGTTCCTGTCCACGGTGAGGGGTTAGGATCGATCAGCAGATCAATTGGTGACAACTTGTCCTGTGGGAAGGTTGTTAAAGGGTGGGGACCAGGGTTCGAGGAACGCCTGGCGCACCAATAACCTACTGTGGATTTGGATGAGTAGTTCCATTTGCCACAATGAGGGGTTAGGATCGATGCCCTGCAGGGCCAGCTTGGAGTTTGTTTGGGCGGCTAGCAGTGGGTTAGCAGGGTTCACAGACGGTCCGTTGGGGCAGCTAGCAGTGGGCTAGTGCGGTCCGCAGGATGGGTTGTCACAGTTGGTAAAGTCAACATGAAGATGGGGAACTTCTCAGGACCTACTGGATAAAGAAAGGTGCTGTGAAGGACATGAAGCATTGGAAGATTTGCTGGATACAGAAGAGTATGATGATGATTGTTGAAATCAATATAAGAGAAAGGAACACATCTTATTAGGGTTAGCACTTTCAAGGGTAGAAAAGTGTAAGTCTAGAATTAAGCAAAAGAAAATATATTGCTTGAGTGTCTTTGTTGGTGAGTGAATAAATAAGTGAGCATAGCTGTTGCTGTGCAGGTAAGGTTGGGTGATTATGATCAATTCAGTGACAAATTACATGTTGTGGTGTTGCATGAAACTGATCAAACAAGCTTGTAAGATAGTTGTTTGAGGAATCTTTAATAAAGCTCAGTTTACTTATATCTTTGGTGTTCTTGTATTAGTATTCAGGTTCTAGTTATTTCAGTATCAAATTCTCAACACCGAACCACAAAATTGTTTTTTTAATCAAAAGTTATGATCTTCCTTATCTATTTGTCACTTTTAAACTATTTTTGTTTTATATAAAAAAAAAACTTACCTTAGAGTTGAAGATAAAAGTGAAGAACAAATGGGTAAAATATTTGATTGGAGGAGACCTCTAACCAGACAAGAATAAAGTGACTTTAGTTTAATAATGACTATGTGCTTTCCTTATTTTGTTATTTGTGCTTTTTTTATTTTCTTATCATTATTGTATAATTTGTATTCTTAAATGTAGGCTCTGAATGTAGAAAGCATATCGGGCAGAGCAGATCAAGCGGTTCAACCAGATCAAGCAGAACAAAAGCGGATCAAACAGATTTGGCTGTTCAAGTATAGATCAAGCGGTTTGATATATTTTAAATATATTATATTTTCTAACTAAAATTATTTAATGTTTTAAATATAATATAATACTAACTACAACAAAATTAGTATGTACATAAGTTATATACAATACATATTTAATATTAATAAGTGTAGAAAAGATAAAAGAACATTTTAATATATAGAAAAATAAATTGCGTTTAATTTGTGTAAAAAAATAATTTTGTTAGAGAAGATGAATGAAAATGATAGAAACTTTGATTGTGTTATATAATTGTTTTTATAAAAGTGGAAAAAAGAAAATTAAATAAAATGTGTTTGAATTATTATTTTATTTTATTGTTCTACATAAAAAAAAATATTATAGAAAAAGCTGTAGACTAGATCTGCATTTACCATAAAAGACAAAAAAATCTCAACTGTGTGCAGTTCATCTGTATTAACTTTTAGGCCTTGAATGGGGTAGCATATAAAAAGCAGTGAACCCGACTATACAGTTCTTCTGTCTTAACCATTCCACTTTTTTTTTTTTAAGTTAATGCAGTTTCTCTGTCTGCAGATTATTATTTTTTTTGTCTCTTAGCTATAAATGCAGGAGAAACACCAATAAATTCGCCCACAACATTTTTATAGCTGTCCATCGGCAGATCAGTTGATAACCCCATAGATTCAACACATTTACACTATATATAATACAAATTTCTTCACTCTTACAACAAAAACACAAAACACAAAACATAATACACATTCCTATCAACTCTATTTCCATGCATCTTCTCTCAATCAAAGGTATACTTTTCTTTTATAAATAAACACATTTTTTATTTTTATTTTCTATGATGTACATCTACTTTTTTTTACAGATTTCAAAAGACAATCAAATCTTCTACTCTATCACTTCTTGTTTCCACATTTTTCTGTTGAAATGTATATATTTTTATTTTATAAATAACTTGTAGATCGAAGAAACTTTCAAATGGACTTATAGTCGAGAAAGAATTTTTATTGATTTGTACGATCAATCAATTGCCATGAATGGTTACCGCTGCAAAGATCCTACACCCCTTGGAAGAGAGTTCTTGGTTGAAAAATTCAACAAGGAGTTCAATCTAATTATAAAGTATCGGTTTTTCAAGGAAAAACTTGATCAACTAAAGAGAAAATACAAGAAGTACAAGCAACTTATGCAAAATTCTACGAGAATTATAGTTGATCCTGTAACATATGTTATACCTGCATCTGATTCATGGTGGAAAGATCATGAAGTAAGTATTTAAAATATCTTTCACAACCTAAATAAATTTAGTGACTTTAGTATACATTAAACTTGTATACTAAAATGTTGCAATCTTATTAACAGGTATGTAAGATTTTAAAATCATTTAAACGAAAGCTGCCTGACTTTTGGGATGTGATGCAACGTTGTTTCATCTTACATGATGTACAGTCACAATTGATATGCTCAAATTAAACTCTAGAGCTACTCTCTCAATTAAGAGGTCACTGTAATACTTAGGGGTTGAATTCCACAAGGACTCAAGTCTACACAATAAACTATAGAGTTTTGTAATTAAGCTAAACAAGTTGATCTGAATAAAGAAAATCAATGCAAAATGTTAAATAAAAGCTTGTGAAAATTCAAGGGATTAAAAAGCTAGGTCTAGGGAATTTCTCAGGATATCAAATCAATCAATAAATTAGGATTCAAGCAATTAAGATCGAATCTAGAACTCTAAACTTTTTTGTAAAATAAATCAATTCTCACTGCAAATATTATCTAAAATTAAAACCAGAACATCCAAATCTCTTTGTAAAATTCTAGGTTAAAAATCAGCTTTAAAATCAGGTTTAGATTGTTCACAAAATTACTAAATCAAATCTCTTTGCAAGAAATAATTTTGCTCATCAAAAGGTTTTATGAAGAAAATCAATTATACTCTCATATCAATTTATTTTCTTAGGTTATTAATTCTAGGTGATCAATAAAGAATTAATATAAAGAACAACCTATGATGAATATCTATAAAGAAAATGAATCATAAATAAACAGATCTAATAAATCATAAAATCCCTGTGAAAAACCCTGTGCCTAACAAGCAAACTACTCAGATATATTCAATGAAGAACAAAACATAATTCTGAATAATAAGCAATTGAAATTAAAAGAGAAAACTTATGAATTCTTCTCTCAAAGCATTTCAGATCTCTCTCTCCCAGAAGCTCTCAAAATCTCACAGGTTTGCAGAAAATAAAACTTGCTAGAATAAAATTTAAGGGTTTCTCAAACCTAAGAATACTATATATATGTTCTAAAACACGTCAAAGACTTGTGTTGCAATTATGAAAAACTTTGGATAATTTTTTAAAACTTCCAATTTTGAAGACTTTTGTCGGATTGCCTTGGTGTCGATCGATGCTGCTTTGGTGTCGGTCGACATTGGTCACATGATCAGACTCCAAATTGATTTTCTCGGTTAAATGCTCCAAAACGATCCAAATTGCTCCATTTCGCTCCATCCGTGCCAAAATCCTAGAAAACCTGTAAAGACTCAAAAAAATCCTAGAAAACAAATCATAAGACTCAAAAAGCACACTTATATCATGGTTTAAAACCGTAAAAACCATGATATATTAAGAGTCTCAATACTCTGTGCAACAAAAAAGAGAGGAGATAATGAATGAGGGTATAGATAATGATGAAAGTCAAGTTCTTGAGACACAAGAAAATGAAGAGGTGTATCGCGTTAATATCAACATGAAACACGTCCCTCAAATGAATTCACCCAAGATCATTTAAAACAGAATTCTTCACATGCTCCTCCAATTCATACTCCTGCTTAAAGAGTGGAACATTAAGGTGGACTAAGACGTGGAAGTAGTTCACAAAGAGGGGCATGAAGCTCACGAATCTCTATTGGAAGTGGTTCACGCGGAAGTCATAGAAAACAATCATTTGAGTCAACTCTAACAGATACAATGAATGGTTTCAGAGAGTTTCAGTGCCAAAGTTTACAAAAATTAGGTCCAAATTTTTTTGACCAAGATGATTACGAAGAATTTGATAATGCTGTCAAGATATTTGAATCGTTCGAGCTTTAGAGTGAGACAGATTTTGACACAGAATTTGATAATGCATTTAAAGAAGAAAGATTTTGGCGTAAGTACTTTATTGATCGAGCTGACAGAACCACGAAAGATAAGTTGCGGTTTTTACAAGCTTTAACTGGATATACACGGGACAACAAATTTGTGGGAAAGCGGTTAGTCTCCGGGCAAAATGGTGGAAGTCCGAATCCAAACAACTTTACTTTTGGTAGTCCATCTGGTAGTAATAATTCATGGGGTCAAAATTCTGGTGGCCAGTGGGGTTCGAGTTTTCAATAATTGGGTACACCTCCGAATGGACCACAATGGGGTCCGAGTTTTCAACAATGGGGCGCACCTCAAAATGCACCACAATGGGGTTCTAATTTCAACAATGGAGTACACCACCAAATGCTCCGCAGTGGGGTACACCTCCAAATGCTCCGCAGTGGGGTACACCTCCAAATGATCTGCAGTGGGCTACACCTCCAAATGTTACAGTGGGGTACACCTCCAACTGGTCAGCAATGGAGAACAGAAAAAAATGCGCCTCAATGGACTTCACCACCAAGTACTCAACAATGGGGTTCATCACAAAATGCTCCACAATGTATTCCTCCAACAAATGTGCAGCATGGATTCTCACTAGGAACAGAAGTAGAGACTACCACAAATGCTCAACAAGGAGTTTCACATGAAGTAGAAGTACCCTCTTTTGATAACGGTTTTAGAGGAGTTTCACCAGAATTTGATTTCACGAATTATGCATCAGGAGGGCAAACATCAAGATCATGTAGACGAGGACCAAATTTAAATGATATTGATGTAATTGGAGTCTTGATATAATCACAAGCAAGTAACTCAGCAAAGTGATTCAAGATCTTGATTTTGCGGCACGGTTGTACATACGCTGAGTTTGTTGAAATGGCTGTAGAAGATTATCTGATTGACAAAGAAACAGAGATGGTTCAGTTATCCTATCCCTTAACAGAGATGATGCTTCAGCAATTGCCCCAAGATACCCCTCCTGTCTATGTCACAAATGATAGATCAGTTCAGAACTTGATAGATTTTAGTAGTAGGAATGTTGTTCGCCTTTGTGTCTCTACGCAGTGCATGGATGGACATCCGGTTATGTTAAACAACTCTCGTTTTGTTGACGATGGAGAGCCAACTGTTGAATTTGGTAACGATGTAGATCCAGGTGCCGATGAGTGTGCAGATGAATGTGCAGAAGAATGACATGAAACTGATAATACAGATGAGAAGCCGAAAGATGTTGATGACATGAATTTCGATTACAGTTAGTATGGGAAATTTAAATATGAAGATGACGAAAGAGATGGAGATGACCTGGGAATAGATGCTGCAGAATGGAAACCGTTTGTTGGTGGTATTCATGGACAGTTAAATAATCCTTGGATAGACCAACTGAAAGTAGGTCAATGCTTTGCATGCAAAGCTGACGTCATATCTAAGGTGCGTTTGACCGCGATTATGTTAAAATTCTCTTTCAAAACTAAAAAGTCCACAAAGTCTCTGTTGGTGGCAATATGCTCTGTTCCAGGATGCACATGGAGGGTCGTAGCCACTGTGAAGAATGATCCAAGTACTTTTTGGATCACCAAGTATTTGAATGTGCATATATGTTCTATTGTGGACCGCGTAGCTAACCATAAGAGTTTGATGTTCATATATTTTACCCTGTTTTCCCTTAGCATATTCACATCTTTTGCATGATTTTCCATCACATTTGTCCATTAATGTATAGCTTTAGAACTCTTTATGCATCAGTGTAGGTTTGCATTGCATTTGCATAGTTTCTTGCATGAAAAGGTGATTTTGGATCCTAAGGAGCATGGAAGGAATGCTGAAGAAGATTGAAGATGTCAAGTGAAGGAAAAAAGGGATTTAGAGCTGAAGAATCAAGGTCTAGAAGTCCACTCGACCGCCCACTCGACCAGACACTCGACCGTGTGCGGAGAAGGACTCGATCGGATGGAAGAAGCAGAAGAAGACGGCCACTCGACCGAGCAGGTGGTCGAGCTGACCGAGCTGCCCTCCTATTTTGTCTTTTAGCATTTTTAGGGCTTCCCTTCCTTTTGCTATATAAGCCTTGTACCTGCAGCCACCAAAAAAAAGGGAGACTTTTTAGAGTACAACAATCTAGACCTAGTATTTACCCTTTTGGGATTGTTTTACTTTTTGCATCATCTTGCTTAGATTCTCTAGCCACTTTTGAGAAAAACTAAGAAATCCTTGATACTTGTTGGTTCCACAACTTTCTAAGTACTAAGATTCTGGGTTTATCACTTTGTTCATCATGTTTTGTGATTGTGAGTAGTGGCTTAGGATCTTAAGGATGGATTAGGCTGGGTGAAGGTTATGGGTGTTTGGATTGATCAAGCCTGTATGTTGCATATCTCTTCTGGCTTAGATAAGCTATATGTTATCCTTATACCGAGAGGGTGAGGATAGATCTCAGGCTTCTAAACATCATAATGAAACGAGTTCCTTTCTTGTGTGTGTGTGAAATGGAATGTGAATGAATGATGTGATGATGATGATGAACAATGGTGAAAGCAGGGTGTTTCAATTCCCCTTATGCAATTGTAGTATAAGAGGTATCAATCCTAAATGAGTGAATGCAAGCAATCAAGGTGTGCAATACTTGTCTAAGTTAAGCCAATTATAGAGGGTGTTTGTCACTAACAACCTATTGCAGAATGTAAAATGCAGAATGTAAAAGCTGAATGGACAAGATACTAAATGTAATGGAACAGAATGATTATGGCAATATTGAAACTAGAACAGAGATCAAACTATAGTAATGCAGGTAATGAACTAATGCAAGGAAAGTAATGAACAGGAAACTTAAATGAATGCAACAGAAATGCAACTAGAATGAAATAAGAAACAAGACAGGACAAACACAAATCATAAACAAGAGTTCTGGGAATAAACTCGAGCAAGCACTCAATAGAGTGTAGATCGAGTGCAGGGTCGTGCTGGACAAAAACATAAAACAGAGCAATGCATACAAAACAGAGCAAGACAAAAGTAAATCAAACAACGATCAAACAACAAGATTTAGACTAAGAAATCAATAGAGAAGGAAGGTCTTAGGGATGGATTCATGGGCTGAACTTAGATTATGGTTATCTAACTTGATCAACAAACCTCAATCAACATGAGCTAATCTCTAGACATTAATCTCCAAGAACATGTTAATCCACTCTCATGGCAAAAACAATCAAGCTAATATATTTCTAGACTTGTTCTCACAAAGTAAAGAATTTATATAAGCAAGCATTAAGCAATATGTCAAGAATCAAACAAGACTTCTAATCTCTTAGCAAGCCTAATGATAATCTCTAGATCTAGCCTTATCTATGCACCTTAGACATTGGTGTGATGCTAAGAAGCTTGAGATCAAACCCTACCCTCTCAGTTATAGGATCAGCATTAAGAACATCTAGCCTAGAAGAGATCTACAACAATCAAGCTTGATCAAATCAAATAACCACAACACCCATCCAGCCTAAACCATCCCTAAGAGCTAAGGAAACTACTCACAATCACACATGATGAACAGCAAAGTCACAAACCCAGAAAAAACACAAAACTTGCACGATTAGAAAGATAAAATAGAGATCTACATTATTGGAGAAGGAATCAAACTCAAATTCCTGATACTTTGAAAGTTATGAAACAAACAAGTATGAAGAATCTTGTGTTTTCTCCTTTAAAAGAGGTACAAGATCTAAGAAAATAAAAGTGCAAAAAGCATAAATCCCCCAAAAGGGTAAAATATTAGGTTTGAGAATATCTAAAAAGCTGCTCTCTTGTGCCTGCAGGGTACAAGGTCCTTAAATAGGAAAAAAGAGGGGAAGCCCTAAAAATGCTAAAAGACAAAATAGCCAGACGGCTCGGCCAACTCGACCCGGTGCTCG
>NC_025685.1:20690093-20692156 GCF_000633955.1 Camelina sativa | reverse complement strand
CAAAATATGTGAATATATTAAGGGAAAACAGGGTAAAATATATGAACATCAACACCCCCAAACTTAGTCTTTGCTTGCCCTCAAGCAAATAAACAAGACATAAGAAGGTAGGTGAGGGTTGAAAGTGGGATCTCAGCTCCTAAAGCTTGCAAATAAACCAGATAGAATCAATGTCCAAGTTACTAGTACTATGATGCAAGTTGAATGAGCTGTACTTAAAGATTTTAGACAAGCCTATCACAACCTTTACTGATTTGAGCCTTAGATGTCCACATGCATTCAAATCAACCATTTCATTTAACATTCATTTAATCAAGAACATGGATCAATATTATGCAATGCTTTAAACTCATTTGGCTTGGAAATAAAAGTTTTGAGACAATGATGGTCTCCGTTTAGAGTGGGGCTTATCAATATCAAGGTTATCTCATAAAAAATGGATTGAGCTTTAGAAGAATGCTAAAGGTAAGAACACTTAGACACATACAAGAACAAAACCTTGTCTACCCAAAAGTAACCCAAGTGTTTGATCCTATCATTCTAAACCCAAATGATCCTAGTCTACCCTTTATCTTCTTCTCTTCTCAAATACCCTTTTCTCTTTTGTTTACAAGCCTTAGGAGAGGTTTCTTATTTGAATCAACTAGTGGAATGGGGCTTTCTTTCTTATTGCTATGGTTACCTTTTCTTCTTATTTCTTAAGACATACAAGCATTTTGCTAGACTCCTCTTCTCTTTCTTTCTTTTCTTTGACTAGAACCATTTTTTCACAAATTTTATACTTCCCATTCTTTCACTAGAACTTTATTTAAACACATTCCCTCCTAAAGACTTTAACCTTTTCTTTCTTTCTTTCTTTCTTTTTTTCTTCTTTTCTTTTTCACAACAGCCAAGTCCCAAACCCACCAATTAAACCACCTACTCCTGTCTAGTTTGAAAATTGCAAACTAGAACTACACAAGGCAATATTCTTGTCAGTTCAAACCTAACACTTTCTACCAAGCTCAATCCCAAAATAGGCCTTACACACTCAAGAATAAACAAGGCTTGAAAGATGGGTTGGTTAAGGGTATTGGAAACTGATTTTAATGATTCAATCAGCTACTTGGATCAACAAGAGTGGTAAAAAGGAGAAAGATGATCCAAATATGTATATGATATCCATGAGTTTAAAGCAATGCACAAACTGATAATTACAAGTCAATATTAGGTTCATTTAAATAGGAAATGTCATCAAATCAAAACATGCTTCAATTTAGACCAAATGCAATGCAGGAATTCAAGGCTTGGTTCAATCTTATGCTTCTAACTACTCAACTAGCATCAAAGTACTATTAACTTGGGCATTGATCCTAGTTTAGTGAATTAAAAAAGCTAACAAGGCAAAACTCATCATAGATCCCTAATGCAAATAATTAACAGTCCTACATGAAACATGCTAAACAAGATGCTATTATGCAATGCAAACTACATGAACACTCTTTTTTTATAAAGATTTTTGCAAAAAATTTCAAATTTTTAGGGTTTTTCTATGCCTTATATGCTATGCAAATACTAACATGATGATGCTAAAAATTTGAAATAAGAAAACAAAACACAACATCAAATGCTATCTCAAACCCTCCCCCAAACTTAAATCACACAGTCCTCTGTGTGAAAGAAATTTGTTAGAAGATTCAAGACTAAAAACAAAACACAACATCAAATGCAATGGTATTTACAAGGAAGGTGATAGTGGTACCTCATGGATTCTGGAAGAAGCTGTCCACATCCTCATTCATGCTCTCATAAGTGTAGTTGAGGTCTGGTTGGTGACTTTGAGGGGGAGATGGAGGCAACTCGACGATGGCAATCGACGGGCACTCGGTCGAGTGCATGGTCGAGTTGGGGGGTCGAGTTGGACTGCGAGTCCCAAAATGTTGACCTTCCTGCTGGTAGAACTGCTGCAGGAGTGCTGGATTCATGAAGTACTGAGGTGGGATGGGTGGGTAACTTGGATAGCCTGGAAATGCTACTGGAACTGGGAAGCCATGAGAAGTTCTGGGTTGGGACTCGGTCGAGTG
>NC_025685.1:20653183-20687765 GCF_000633955.1 Camelina sativa | reverse complement strand
GCTACTTGCACTTCTCTTCCTCTGAATTGGCTCGTACATTGAAGCTCTAGCTGGTTCCACAGGGTTCTCAGCTCTTGAAAGTGCTCTAGTTGAGCTACACCTCCTCAAAGGGCTAGATGGTGTTGGTGAAGAATTCCCACTCTTCAACTCAGCAATCTCCTTCTTTAAACCCTTGATTGACTTGGCCATATTGCCCACCTTCTTCTTTAGCTTCTCAAATTTCTTCCCATGCCATTTGTTCCACTTTTGTAGGAGTGTCAACCTCTTGCTAGTTTCTCTCACTCCTCTACTATCTCTTGGGTTAGGTTCATAAAACTCAAAGTAAAACTGCTCCTCCCCATTAGTCATTTGTACATCTCCAGCTTCATCAACTCTAACTTGAGCTGTCCCATCAAAGAACTGCTCCTCAGCTGGCCAAAAGTCAATGTTTGCTCCTTCTTGTATGGTGGTGAGCTGTTGATTGGGTAGGAAAAGTTGTCTTTTCCCAATTGTTGGAAGCTCAAAGTTGAAAATGTGATTTCCTTGATGCATCTCCTTAGCTAGTATGAGAGTGGAGGTGAGGTAGTTTGCATCTATCCATCTTGGCAAGACCTTCTCTCCTCTAAGTGGGACCTTAGCAGCTTGTAGTATTGGAGTAATGATGCCTCCAATGGTTAGGGCCCCTCTTGAACCTTTGTTTTGTAGCTTGCCTACCCAACTTCTCAAGTAGATCATGTGGTCAATGAGCACCATTGCAAGATCAGTGCCTTCTTTGCTCCCAAGGATGATGCTTCCATCCCTTGCTTCAAGAATGATGCTATTAAGTGCCACATCAATCATCTTCAGCTCACCTTCATTCAAGTTTCCAGTTTCCTTCCTAGCAAAGAAGGTGTTTGCTAAGGCCTTGTGGAAGTACCTTAGGACTGGGCTCCTTATCTTGGAACTCTTGGTCTTTGAAGATGAGTAAGTGACATTGTCACCAATGGTTTCCCAAATGGCATAGAGCTCTTCTCTTGGTATCTCCATGCTCCTCTCACTACCAACTTCAAAGCCCAAGATGTTAGCTATCTTCTTCAATGAAAGCTCATACTTCTTCCCATAAACTTGACTGTGGCTGGTCGAGTGGTTCTTCCAGCTTCTCCTCTTGAAACAAGGCGAGCATAACAACGATCCAGGGAGCTTTCAGCCACTTGTTGAGACTTGCTAGTAATTTTTGAAGACATTTTCGAATAGAATTGAAAGGAGTAGACTCAAAGCTTAAAGTTAATAGGTTAGTGACCCAAAAACTAAAAGAGCTAAGCTTGAGCAAAAATATGAACTTTGAGAGAGATTTTAACCTTGATTTTAACTTGTTTTAAGCAATGAGAGAGTGTGAGAGATACATGATCGAATCAAGCTCTATTTAAAGAAGCTAAGGGGACAAGGAGACAAGGGTGGAGCGTCAATACCATTCAAATTTGAAATGAGAATCTTTGACCTGCTTTTTTCTGCCACTCGACCCCACACTCGACTGCAAGTGGTCGAGCTCTTTGACTAAATTTTGAAATTTCAAAATTTTTCTTCTTTTTCTCCCTCCACTCGATCATTAAAGAGAAATGGGAATCGAGTGGGCCTTGGTTGTTTGTCAGCTCGGTCGAGTACCTCTCGTGGGCTGGTCGAGTGGGCTTGCGAGCCTACTTCCCCAAGTCCAAATCTCTCCATACCCATCTACACTTTCTTTGAAAAGCCTGCCCAACACAAACATAAAAGAAAACAAATCAAAATTACAAGGAAAATAAAGCATATGTACAATGATATCTTAGGGACTTCCTCCCTAGTGAGCTTGTTTAGAGTCACTAAGCTTGACTTTTGATGCCTTTTCAGGCTTGATTTAGATACCAAGGAGGTGATGAAATCCTCCCTGGCACCTCTTGATCACTGAGAAGTTGATTCTTGATCACTTCACCCTTAACACACAAACCATATTTCTTCTTAATTTTGAGCCTTGGTCTTGCCTTCCTCAAAGTCCTCTTGTTTAGCTTGACTTGGAGATCCTTCACCAATTCAGTCAGCTTTTGAACTGAACCCTTGAGCTTTTCCATTGATTCCTCTTGTAAAGAGAGCTTAGCCCTTGGAGTTGCCACTTCACTTAAAACTTCATGACCTCATTTGTCCTTGATAGTGAAAGGTTGATCATCAATGGTGGGTAGGTTGGTTGGGTTATAGATGTTAAACTTCATGGTTATCCCCGCAGCAATGTTCAAGGTCACAAGACCTTCTTTAACATCTATAACAGCTCCAACAGTGGCTAAGAATGGCCTCCCTAGAATGATAGGATCTTCAGGCTCCTTATCCATCTCTAGAACCACAAAATCTGTATGAATTCTTGCCTTTCCTATCTTGACTGGAATGTTTTCCAGCTTACCAACTACATCCTTGTTTGACCCATCAGCTAGGCATATGTGAAGGTTGGTGGACTTGAAGTCAGTGTGCCCAAGCTTTTGTGCTATAGAGTAGGGCATCACACTGATAGATGCTCCCAAGTCACATAAACATTGGTTGTAGTGAAGATAACTAAGTGAGCAAGGCAGATAGAATGGACCTGGATCCTCAAGTTTAATTGGGATGATAACCCCTCCAAGGTCCTCAAGATCCTTCTCATCCTGAGCATGAGCCTTCTTCTTTGACAATTCAAGCAAAAAAACCTTATAGAGAGAATATGGATCATATTGTTCTAAGGCAGGTCCTCTCTCTTCTTCTTGGTAAGCAATGATAACTTCTTTTATGGCCATCACTTCCTTTTTCTCAATCACAACTTCTTCCTTCAAAGCTTTCACTTCCTCTCGTTGCATAGCCATCATTTCTTTTTTCTCAATGATCTCCCTTAGTTCCTTAAGCTTTTGTGCCTTGAAACGCCCTGGGAATGGTAGTGGAGGCTTGTAAGGAGGAGGAATGAACTTAATGGGCTTATCAGCTTCGGAGACTTCAGCTCGATCAGTCACTCGATCACCCACTCGATCGTGTGTGTGTTCGAGTGGTGGGTCGAGTTCACTGCCAGATTTAGTTTGCTTTACAAATACTTCACTCTCGGATTCAACAAATGATGAATCCTCCCCAGCTTGGACTTCACTGTCCTCAGTGACAGTTTCCTCATAAACTTGAATGGCTTTGGCTGTGAACTCACTTGGATTTTGAACAGCTTTTCCAGGGAGTTGGGTGGGTTTTGGAGCTGAAGTAGATGCTATATTGCTCTCCATATACTTCACTCTTGAGTTCAGACCTTCAAACTTCATATTGAGATCATTATACTGTGATGTTAACCTTTGATTCAACTCAGCAAATTGTTTAGCCTTCTCAAGCTTTCCATTGGCTTGCCCAACCAACAGTTGTTGCATCATAGCTCTTAAGTCTTGTTTCTGGCCTTGGTTAGTTTGAAACCCTGTTTATGCAAGAAAAGATGCAAATGCAATGCAACTACACTCTAATGCAAGAAAAATCCTAAAACTATGCAATAATGGTCAAAAAGGATAGCAAAGGATGGAAAAGATGTGAATATATTAAGGGAAAACAGGGTAAAATATATGAACATCACATACCAATGTTTAAGTTGTTGGATAAGGCTAAGGCTAGAGATTATCATTAAGCATGCTAAGAGATTAGATGCTTTGTTTGATTTTTGACAATAATGATCTGGGTTTTAATGCATGCTCTTATATGTAATAGCCAGTGAGAGTTGGGTCTAAGAAGTATCTGAGCTTGATTGTTATTGCCATGAGAATGGATTAACTTATCTTGGAAGATAACTGTCTAGAGATTTGCTCATTGATGAGGTTTGTTGGTCAATCTAGATAACTATAGCTTAAGCCCAGCCCATGAATCCATCCTTAGGACCTTTCTTTGTTTATTGATTTCCTAGTTCAAGTATTGTAGTTGGTTTACTGTTGCTCTGTTTCATTTTTTGCTCTGTTCCTGACACCCGTTTACCAACTCGACCATCCACTCGATTGTGCATCGATCGAGTGTTTGCTCGAGCTCATCCAGAGTTCTTGTTTATGTTCTGCATTTACCTGTTTCTTTTTCTGTCTTGCATTAGTTTATCTTAGTAGTTTTTACATTCTGCATTTCATAATCATCATTAGGTTGTTAGTGACAAACATCTTTTATATTTGGCTTGACTTAGATAAGTATTCACATCCTGATTGCTTGCATCACACTCATTTTGGTTTGACATCCTTTATGCTACAACTACATAAGGGTAATTGAAACACCTTGCATCCATCTCCATCATCATTCATCACCATACCACATACAAAATAACATGTTTCAGTGTTGCACCTCAAAATATATTGGGAGGCTTTTCATCGACCAGGTAGGAATAGTGGATGGTGTTGTCCCACCACATATCGAAGATTCAATTAGGACAATGTTCGGCATGACGTTGGATTACACCACTTCGTACAGGGCTTTTTAATATGCGCAAGAATATGTGAGAGGAAGCGCGGAAGACAGATATGCGAAGTTGCCTTACTGTCTTTCGAAAATAGAGCAGTCAAACCCGGGAAGTGTCGTTGACCTTGTTGTTGATGACAAGCATAGGTTTAAGTATATTTTCATATCTTTCGATGCTTCAATCCGTGGTTTCAATTACGTTAGGCGAGTTGTTGTAGTTGATGGGACCCATCTCACTGGAAAGTATGGAGGTGTACTATTAATCGCTTGCGCACAGGATGGTAACTTCCAGATATTTCCGCTGGCTTTTGGAATTGTCGAGTCGGAGTGTGATGCTTCATGGGATTGGTTTTTCACCAAATTAAGTGAGTGTATCTCTTATGAATATCCTTTGGTAGTAGTTTCAGATAGGCACAGTTCAATAGCTAAGGCATGTGATAGTTGGATTTTCACCCAGGGTATCAATTTCCTATGTAGTTGTAGTACAAAGGGTTATCAATCCAAATGGTTGTTTATTGCTAGCAGGAAGGATATGATCAAGACAATATAAGTCAAGCCAAGCAGATAGAGTTTTTGTTCTAACAGTCCTAAAATAAATAATAGAAAGGAATATAAACAAAGAAACCACACGACCTAAGCACTCGATGCAAGCAGTCGAGTATAGAATCGAGTGGGGTGATAGAGTAAGCAAATGAGATATGAACAGCTCGAGGTATTACTCGATGCAGGTTATCATGTACCTAATCGGGTAAGTGGTCGAGTAAGTAAAGAAAATGTAAACAAATAAAATACGAAGCTCCTAAGGATGGGGTAAACGAATCCTAAGTATTCTAGACCAGTACAGATGCCTTACATGCCTCAAGTAATTATTTCCAAGCCAATGAATCTCTAAAACCTTGTCACCACACTCTCGCACTAGCAACAATCAACCTTGATCACTTACCACACTCTCACACTAGCAATATGAACAAGTAAACTCAAACTCATCTAATCCCTTACTCAGAGTCAAGTAAACCTCTAGCATTGGCTAATTCACGCATCTCATCTACACCTCTCGGTCGCTGAAACGCCCTAGATCTAATCTCAACCTCTCGGTCTGTTGACAACATTAAGAACACCAACCTAGAAGGAAATCTATTAATCATTTACAATCAAACTAAGGCATCCTAAACGATCAAGAACACAAAATCATCTATCCCATCCCTAGAAACTTTACTACACTACTCGTACATGATTACAAGGAACAACATAACGAAAATGAATGAAACTTGCATTGTATCAGACCCCCAAACTTAAATCTTGCTAGTCCTCTAGCAAGGAAGTAAGAGGGTGCGGTTTTAAAGTGGGGACTCATAACCTTAAGATGCTAAGCGAAGGATTCAAGCTATAGTCCTTAAGGATAGTTTAATGGTGCTAAGATCAATCAACATACTTACAAATATTTTTCTATGCTTATTACTATGCATCAATCTAGTTCAACCTCCAACTAAAGATAAAGAACATCTCTTTCACATTCAATTAAGTGTTTGTCGAATTCGTGCAAATGGGAGGTGAATCAAGCTCAATTGGTTTCAAGGGTAAGGCTTTTTAGTAAGGTGATTTCAAACAAATTCTTTGGGTGGTTTTCTCTCAAAAGAAGGAATGCTAGACAATTGTGAAAACTATCTAAGACTAAAGAACAATTTGGGCATACAAAGCTTAACTCTTGATGATCTACCCTTTTCTCATTCACTTTTTTTTTTATTATTAAACCCCCTAGAATTAAACTACCCACATCCTTGATTTTTTTTTTTAGACTTTTAGACTTTAAACTTCTAGCTCTCTCTCTTTTTTTCTCTTTTCTTTCTTTGCTAAACTCCTAATATGAATATATATATATATATATATATATATATATATATTTTTCTGTTTGTTTGAACTGATTTCATTTTTTTCAATTTTTTGCCATGACACAAAATAATATAAAATTTCAATCTCAACGGTTTTNTAGCAAGGGCTTTTCTCTTTTTTTTTTAGAGACTTAGAGCTAATTGACTCTAACCTTAGGGATTTTTTCTTCCTTTTTTTATTCCACAACCCAACCCCAAAAATTCTAACCACCTATCTTTCAAAACCGAATCTATTAGCTAGTTCAAATTCTAACTTAGCTAAATCAAGAGGCAGTTCTTTGTCGTTCTCAATACTCTCAAGGTTTCACAACCTATAGCACAATGAAAGAGGCTTCACTCAAAAATTCACAACAAGGTTTGAAAGAAAAGTTTGGGTTCATGGGCAGAACAAATGAATCGGGTTAAACGAAAAGATTGGTAAAAATGGAGTGCTAACCCGAGTTTAGAGTTACCATGAGCAAGTATTCAAGTTCCATAAGCAATACAATTAAAGTTCAAATTAAATCCAATAATATAGAGATGTTTTAATGTTCAAGCAAGTGGAGGAAGCATTCAAAAAACACAAGGTTCTTAGCAAAGATTTTTCATTTTTTTCCAAAGATGATCTAGCAACAATGAACTGTGACTAAGGGCTATAACCTCAATCCTAAGGTTTGATTTTAAACAAGGTAGTTTTAATCATTGTCCCCTAAGATGCAAATGCAACAATCCTATATGAAACAAACTAGACTCAATCCTAATATGTAAATGCAAATAGATGCAGACTCAAATGAATAAAATTTTCAAAATTCTTTTTTTTTTTTTTAAACATTTTCAAAAAAAATTTGTTTTTGTTTTTTAGTGCAAATAGATGCAGACTCAAATGAATAAAACTAGCATGCAAAGATTAGAAATAAGAAAATTAAGAAAATAAAACACAATGTTAAATACATTCTAGGACCCTCCCCCAAACTTAAATTACACAGTCTCTATGTAAACAAAAGTTGGAAAAAGAATCCAAGAACCACACAAAATGAAATAAACTAAATGCAATGTTATTTACAAGGATCGGATGAAACTGGTACCTCATGGGTTAGTGAAAAAAGAGGTTGCAGCAGCTTCCATACTCGCCAACGTGTAGCCTAGGTCGTCTCCGGCTTCAGCAGGTGCCGGTGTTTGCTCGTCAAAGAGATCATAAATGCGCACGGACGACTTACTTGGACCAGCATCCGAGGGGTTGATCGAGGGTGGGATCGCGTAGCTCACCGGGTAGGGTATCGGGTAGTACGACGGAAATAGTGGAAGAGGTCCAGAATGATCACCCGTGTATCCACTCGCAGGGCGCATCGCGTACGGCATCGTGTATGGCATCGGGTAAGGCGGAGGGAAAATACTTGAGTAATCACCCTATTGGGTGCTCGATAGGTGCATCGGGTAATTCATCGTGTATCCCATCGGGTTGGGCGTCGGATAGGCGTCTGAATGGCTTCTCCGAGATGCTTCAGGTCGGGTGATGTTCTCCTCAGCTTGGGGCTCGTATGATGATGTTCTGTAAGGTTGCGGAGGTGGCAGTCCTCGAGTTCCTCCTAGAGGTTCGCTTCTCCCTATCCAAGCTGGTGCCTGAGCCGAGGTAGGAGTTGAGGCACAGCTTGCCTTGTCTTGCAGCTCCTTGATATGACCTCCCATTGTCTTCACCGAACCGGTAAGATCCTTCACCTTTCTCACCAAAAACTTGTTCATCCTATTTAGCCATCCGATCCTCTTGTGGGCTTCCCTTACTCCAACTGGTTGCTTTTGAGAGCAAACATACTCTTCAAAATCAAAGTCCTCCGAGCTATCTCCCTATCTCTGTCCGGTATCCTCTCTCTTCTTAGCTTCGGACTCTTCCTCCGGGTTGTACAACTCCTCCAAAGGTGGTGCGAAGTCAATGTTGTTTCCCAGCCGAACCTTGGTGCATATGACATTAGGTAGGACCATTTGGGCAGCTCCGGCGGTTGGATGGACGAACTTGAACAGCATCATGTCATTAGGCCTCTCATGGGCCAAAAATCTCGCCAGCACGAGGTAATCCGCATCCAACCATCTTGGTTCGTGCACAATTCCTTTCAAGGGCACATCACATGCCACTAGGATCGGTGTAACCAGCCCTCCAATGGAGATCTCTCCGCCTCCTTCTCTTCTTTTCACGGCCCACAATTTCAGATAGAGGAGTTGATCGAGTAGCACAAACACCATACTAGTATCCGCAACATCTCCTACTAGTGGTGAGCCATCCCTAGTGCTATCCAAAACTCCACATAGTGCAATGTCTAACAGCTGGAGCTCATGATGGTTCACATTCCCAGTCTCTTTTCTAGAAAAAAGAGTGCATGCAAGGGACTTGTGAAAATACCTCAAAACAGGGCTCCTTATTTGAGCGGATTTGGAGCTTGTGGACTTGTAGGGGAGCTTGTCTCCTATTGTCAGCCATATGGACCTCATCTCATTCTTAATAACCTCCATTCCTTCTCCACTACCAGCTTTGAAGCCATATAGCTTCTCCATCTCCTTGAAAGTGAGCTGGTACTCCTTGTTCCTCACGGAGAAGGTGATGAACCCAATCCCCCCATCGGGTAGTAAGGTCGGGTGGTACTCGAAATAATGCAGCTTCAAGGTCGAATGGAAATGGACCGTCTCCTCCTCATATGCTTCAAGGTGAGCTCGCATCATATTGCCCAGGTGGCACATATTGAACGGAAACTCTACATCCCTAGTGATGCCCAATTGCTTCATGGTCTCACGGTGTGGGTATCAGGTACCAACAAAGCTCATCTTCTTGAAGACCTTGAATAGTTTTGCCGGAGTGTCCACCTCTTTCTACTTCAGCCTTCGCGAGGCTTGGCGTGTCCTCTCTCTTTGCTCCTCTTCTCTCTCATGGTTCTCCTCCTCTCCTTTTTGATCCTCTTCCTCAGCTGCTCTCTCAACTACCTTCTCACCCTTCTCTGAAGTCGGGCTCTTCCCTCTTGCAACCGCAGCTCTGCTCCTTGATCGAGAGATTTGGATCTCCCCTTGCTCTTCTCCTCCAGCATCAGATTCGACCTCCATGGGGTCGGTTACGGTTCTTTCGGACGTAGACAGGTCCCTACGTTGAGGAGAACGGCGGACAGCACTCGCCATTGGACTCGGTGAGCAAACTCGGTGGCCCACTTGATCGGTTACTCGAGCATCAGATCGGGTGGTGGATCGGGTTGAGCATTGGGTTGGGGAGGCATAACGTCCAGCCATCGGTTGGGAATGTGGAACGTTTCCTCTCCTTTGAGACTCTCGAGCTTCGACGGCATCACTTCCGGTTGTAGCAGCGGTGGAGGTTGATCTTCTTCCCTTCCTTTGGTAGGTTTTAGCGATTGGCTCCATGTTTGAATTCCTTGAGAAGAAAAAGGTTATCGGTGATAATGAGGGAGAAGGGTTCGACTCCCTTAAATAGAGTAGGATTTGGTTGGCGGGCTTCACCGAGAGTGGGCTTCCTTGTGGAATTCGGACTCCACTCGCCACCCGAGCAGGGACACGATCAGGCGCGTCAAGTATGGTGTCGGGTTGACCCTCGGGTTCCCCAATTTCCTCTTTTCAATTTTTCCATTTTTTGTTTTTTTTTAATGAAAATTCAAAAATAGAAAAATAAGATAAAACAAATAAATCAAAATTAAAACAAAACAAAAGATACCTTTGGGACTTCCTCCCAAGTGAGCTTGTTTAAAGTCACTAAACTTGACTCTTCATGCTCCTTAAGCGTTGGGTCCATGTGGAAGAGGTTCTGGAATCCTCTCCACTGTAGCAGGCTGGTTCAACAGATTTTCCAGGTTTTGTCCAGGTTCTAAGGCAAATGTGGTGTTGACCTCTTCAAGATGTTGCACCTTCCTTTGTTTGGTCTTAGTAGAAAAAGCTTGACCATCAATGGTTGGCCTCTTAATCCCTTTCTTTACATTGAACTCTATCTTGAAATGCTCACCATGTTCTATTCTGATCTTACCTTGTTTCACCTCGATCACAGCACCAACTGTTGCCAAGAATGGTCTCCCTAGAATCAGTGGATCGTCTGGTTTCTTGTCCATATCTAGGATCATGAAGTCGGTAGGCACTTCCACTCTTCCAATCCGGAGAGGCAGATTTTCTAGGATCCCAATCGGATGCCTCACTGTTCTATCAGCCAGAACCAAATACATATTACTTGGTTTAAAATCAGTGAATCCCATCTTGTTGGCAACTGACAGCGGCATAATGCTAACTGAAGCTCAAAGGTCGCACAAACATTTCTTGAAGATCCGAAGTCCTATCGAACACGGCAAGGTGAAAAAGCCAGGATCGTCCAATTTTTCCTCAATTCGCAGTTCAGGATCCAGGCACACTCCACTTCTGAGAATCTCAAACCCAATTTCCTTGACAGCTTCCTTAACCTCATTCTCCAATCGAGCTACTTCCTTGGCAGCTTCCTCCTGAAGCTCGTGTGGTGGCAAAAGTTTAGGTGGTGAAGCTTTACGCTTAGCCATTCGCTCTGCAAGCGCCTCCAGCTGGATGTCAAGTGCAGCATTGAATCTCTCCTCTAACTCCCCTTATGCTGTTGCAGGTGGTTGAGGCTGATCTCGCTTCTCAACATCTACTCGATGCATCATCCGATTACCACCATCATGTAGGTCATCGGGTTCCACTTCGGGTTGTTCTTCAGTTTGTGATCCTCGAACCAGTGCTCGATCATCAACTCGATCAGGCTACTCGAGTGAAGGCTCGGGTTCATACTCGGATATATAGTACTTGGCCTCATTTTTCATCGGGTGTTCCACATCCTCCCCATCTTGATCGTCAATGTCCCCAGTGAGGTAGTCCTCATAGTCATCATCAAGGAAGATGGCTTGAGCAGTGGCATAATCCTTGGGGTTTTGAACAGCCTTACCTGGGAGTTGGTTAATCTTTGGAGGGGGTTGGTTGTTGTGGTGTCCTTCCAGGTATCTAACCTTAGTGTTGAGTGATTCGTACTTGGCGTTCAGATCATTGTATCCTGAGTCTATCTTGTTGCTCATCTCTGCGAACCGTTTCGCGATGTCCATAGATGCTTAAGCCTGATTCTGAATCATTTGCTGAATAGGGCCGTGCAACTCGGCTTCTTGTGATTGGTTCTGCGGACCTTGTTGTTGTTGGAATCCAGGTGGTTGGTTGTAGGTTCCAGAATACTGCTGCTTAGGTGCATAGCCTTGGTTGTACTGGACAAAAGGCTTCTGTTGGACCTGGTTTCCTTGAACTGCAGATGGGTAAGTTTGGTCCTGAGGATTGGCAACATTCGGGTTCCGATAAGATAGATTCGGATTCGGCTTGAAGTTGTTGTACCCTCTGTTGTAACCTCCTTGGTTGTTGATGTAGTTAACATCCTTTATCTGTATAGTCTCCCCATCTTGTTGTAGAAACTGCNCAACTCGATCAGGCTACTCGAGTGAAGGCTCGGGTTCATACTCGGATATATAGTACTTGGCCTCATTTTTCATCGGGTGTTCCACATCCTCCCCATCTTGATCGTCAATGTCCCCAGTGAGGTAGTCCTCATAGTCATCATCAAGGAAGATGGCTTGAGCAGTGGCATAATCCTTGGGGTTTTGAACAGCCTTACCTGGGAGTTGGTTAATCTTTGGAGGGGGTTGGTTGTTGTGGTGTCCTTCCAGGTATCTAACCTTAGTGTTGAGTGATTCGTACTTGGCGTTCAGATCATTGTATCCTGAGTCTATCTTGTTGCTCATCTCTGCGAACCGTTTCGCGATGTCCATAGATGCTTAAGCCTGATTCTGAATCATTTGCTGAATAGGGCCGTGCAACTCGGCTTCTTGTGATTGGTTCTGCGGACCTTGTTGTTGTTGGAATCCAGGTGGTTGGTTGTAGGTTCCAGAATACTGCTGCTTAGGTGCATAGCCTTGGTTGTACTGGACAAAAGGCTTCTGTTGGACCTGGTTTCCTTGAACTGCAGATGGGTAAGTTTGGTCCTGAGGATTGGCAACATTCGGGTTCCGATAAGATAGATTCGGATTCGGCTTGAAGTTGTTGTACCCTCTGTTGTAACCTCCTTGGTTGTTGATGTAGTTAACATCCTTTATCTGTATAGTCTCCCCATCTTGTTGTAGAAACTGCTCTTCCTGTGATAGGGCATGAACATGCTGCTGCTGGTTGAGGAGCTTGTCGAGCTTGTCATTGAGGGCTTTCATGTCCCTCTTGTACTTGGAATCTTCCTCTCCTGTAGATCGCACAAAGCGATCATATTCCTCATAGTAGTTCCATCAGATTGAGCCAAGTTCTCCACTAGGTCCCAACCTTCATCGACATCCGTGTTGAGAAAGTTACCGTGGCTTGCGGTGTCCAGCAACATCCGTATCTTGGGGACCACTCCTCTGTAAAGTGTGCTTAGAAATGAAGCATTGCTGAAGCCGTGATGTGGACATCGGGTAGTGTATCCCTTGAAACGTTCCCAAGCTTCACTGAACGTTTCATTGTTCTTCTGAACAAAGCCGGAAATGTCATTTCTCAGCCTTGCGGTTCTGGAGTTTGAAAAGAATTTGGTCAGGAATGCCTTCTTGCACGCTTCCCAAGTGGTGATGGACTCCTTAGGGAGCGATTTCTCCCAGTGTGTGCTTTGTCTCCCAAAGAGAATGAGAAAAGCCTGAGCTTGAATCCATCTTCACTGACTTCATTGATCTTAGTGAGGCTACAGAGCCTATCAAATTCATCCAGATGATCCAATGGGTCCTCCATTGGCAATCCATGAAACTTATTACTCTGTATCATCTGGATGAGACTACTCTTGATCTCAAAATTGTTGTTTTGCACAGCTTGTGGCACAATGTCATTCCTTTGAGTGTGAGTAATTGGAGCATCTCCTGCTCCTATATTGGTCCTTGCTTGAGGAGCTGGTGGACCGTTCTGATTATTCATCGTCTCCTCAATGATTGTTGGTTCTGGTTGAACTTGTTGTTGTCTGAGGAGCCTAGATCTGTCGATGTTCTGGATGAAAGGACTCAGGTTCTGGCTATCTCTGGATAGTGTTTGCATGCACAGGTAGGTGTCCGAGTGTGTACACGAGGATCAACTCGATCTAGGTGATCGAGTGACGGGTCGGGTGGGTGCTCGGGTTGTACCTGAGATTCAAAACAAACGATGGGAAAGCAAACAAGTCAGTGTCCGAACCAAATATAAACAAAAGAACTTGATCTAGCAAGTGCTGAAATCCTAAACGTAGCAAAATGAAATCAACCAAATGGCAACGGCGCCAAATTGATAGTTGGATTTTCACCCAGGATATCAATTCCCTATGCAGTTGTAGTACAAAGGATTATCAATCCAAATGGTTGTTTATTGCTAGCAGGAAGGATATGATCAGGACAATACAAGTCAAGCCAAGCAGATAGGGTTTTTGTTGTAACAGTCCTAAAATAAATAAAAGAAAGGAATATATAAAAAGAAACCACACGACCTAAGCACTCGATGCAAGCAGTCGAGTACATGATCGAGTGGGGTGATCGAGTAAGCAAATGAGATATGAACAGCTCGAGGTATTACTCGATGCAGGTTATCGTGTACCTGATCGGGTAAGTGGTCGAGTAAGTAAAGAAAATGTAAACAAATAAAATACGAAAGCTCCTAAGGATGGGGTAATCGAATCCTAAGTATTCTAGACCAGTACAGATGCCTTACATGCCTCAAGCAATTATTTCCTAGAAAATGAATCTCTAAAACCTTGTCACCACACTCTCGCACTAGCAACAATCAACCTTGATCACTTACCACACTCTCGCACTAGCAATATGAACAAGCAGGCATTAAGAACGATTCATTATTGTCAGTAAACTCAAACTCATCTAATCTGTTACTCAGAGTCAAGTAAACCTCTAGCATTGGCTAATTCACGCATCTCATCTACACGTCTCGGTCGTTGAAATGCCCTAGATCTAATCTCAACCTCTCGGTCTGTTGACAGCATTAAGAACACCAACCTAGAAGGAAATCTATCAATCATTTACAATCAAACTAAGGCATCCTAACCGATCAAGAACACAAAATTATCTATCCCATTCCTAGAAACTTTACTACACTACTCGGACATGATCACAAGGAACAAAATAACGAAAATGAATGAAACTATAAAAACTATGAAATAAAAATGCAAAACGAAAAGGAAAATGTTTGAGTCGCTCAGTTCTCTCACAAAGCTCTCGCTCTCTGGTTTGAGGGTCTGCGGCGTGCCCCCTTGCGAGCTAGGAGAGGATGGGGTTTATATATGGAAACCCTTTTGACCTAGCTTCCCAGACCTGCCCGATGGTCTACTCGATGGGGTACACGAGGGTGAAGTCAGGTTACTCCTCGGGTGGATCTTAGGGTTGTTCTTCATTCTCTCGGATCCTCCTCGATCATGTTGGGGTTCGGACTTGGTCTTGCAGCTCGATGGCTCCTTCGGGTACATGCTCGGATTGTTCTTGTTTTTCCCCATTTTTGGCTCTTTAGCACATGTTTTCATCCAAAATATGCAAATGCAGAAATGCAACACCCTAAATGGTCTAAAAGTGAATTCCTACAATTAATGACCTAAAAATGCTAAGTTAGAGGTATGAACAATGCAAAATATGGACAAAAAAGGAAGCTAAAAACATATAAATTAGAGAGTTATCAGCATGTCGCAATGTTATCCCATGGGCAACACGAGGGATATGTTATTACCATCTTCAACAAAACATAATTTCTAATTTCAATGGGAAGCAACTAATGTACTTGGTGAAAGGGGCAGCATATGCGCATACACAAATTTCGGGGTCATATTCTGATATAAATTCGCACATACAAATTCCTGGTCCAATCTGCAATCACTGTGGTAGATCTACGGTACTTTTAAAATCATGGACAGATGCAAATCAGGTGCACTGTTCATGGCTTTTCTCGTTGGTCAGAATCATCACGTGGATGGCAAAAGCATAGCTTATTGGAGTCTAGGGACGAGATTCGTCGGCAGAAAGAAGAAATCAAGGTACTTAAAGAATCTATAAGAGCAATGAATAAACAAGTTGTCAATGGTTTGGTGAACTCTCATTTGGTTAACAAATATGAGGAAGATAAGAAACAGTTTGAGTGTGAGGTTATGACAGCCAAAGATAGGGAAAAAATGCTTTGACAATTCATGGTTCTCTCTTGGATAGGTTTCATTGTTGTCGTCGCAATGTGTCTTGGAATGTGTACAACATCTCTAAGTTAACTTCAATCAGATGTCTATTAAGCTCTCGATGTATGCTTTTTTTTGTTGTTGAATAAAATCGATGTCTTACAATACTCGTCCACCGTTTCGATGTATGCTATTGTTTCAAGTCTACATTCATTGTACCCTTTCGATATCTCTACATTCGTTGTACCCTTTCGCTATCTCTACATTTGTTGTACCTTTTTGATTTATCTACATTCATTGTATCGTTAGTCGTCTCTTCATCTTCCTCTTCGATCATTGGATCTATAAATATCCTCTCAATTTCCACTCAATCTATTGCATCTCCTTCTTCGATAACAAGAGAATAAGTTTGCTACGAGCTATGGCCGGAGAGAGTTCCAGTAAGCGTAAACAAAGCAATTCCGATTTCGAATGGGAAGAGGAAGTAATAGATGCCATGAAAAACGCGTTTGAGAGGACGAGAGTCGTGGTTGAAGAAGAGACGAAGGATCGCTTCAAAGCAATTCTTCGTATGATGAGAGATCACATGAAGAAGAAGGAAGAGGCTATCGCCCTTGTGCATCAAGTGGATCTGATCGATGCTCAACTATCCCAACTGAATCAAATATTGGGTCAACAACTTGTGGACTTCGAGGCAGAGCACAAAAGGTTAGAGGAGATGGGAGAGGTTGCGGAAGCTGATGTCAAACAGTATGTGGTTCCTCCTCCTATTGATTGGGGCAAACTTCATGTTCGTCTCGACGATTAGTTGAATCACCCAAACTCCTATTTATATTTTATTCTTTAAATTAATGTATGCATACTGAATACCTATTTCTATTTTCTATTTGTCAACTCTAATGAATACGTATTTCTATTTCTATTGGTCAACTCTACATGTCCATTACTTACCAATAGCCATTAGAAGTCTATAAGTTAACTTCTATAAAATTGTCTAATATCCTTTGGCTGTATAATATTGCTTAGAGAAGAATACAAGTAATTAATATTTTAATAACTAACTAATGAGGAACAGACAAGTGTAAAAATAAACAGAGGCGACCAAAAAAAAAGGAAAAAAGGAACCGTTTCCGGTTCTCTCCTCTTTCTCTCTCTTTCTGTAAATTAAAAAAACACATTCTTCGATAAAGTTTATAAATCTGTTCTGTCAGAATTTATATTATTTTATGTTGCAACTCGGATTTCGAGAACAGAATAGAGGGAGTATCAGCGGGAGAGCAGGTAAAAAAGCACGTTGGTGGCATTTATTGAAACTCTGTAGATGCCTCGGCATTAGGTCAGACAGCAAAAGGATGAATCACTATTTTAGTAAAAGATAATTATGAGTACAATTTCATTAATCCGTTTACATTATAGTAATAAATAGATCCACAATATGGATAGCAGCCTATCATCAGAGTTAAACAAAATATTTAACTACGAGAACAAAAGTTCTACATGTCTATTGAACAACAATATGCATTCGAAGTCTCTAAGTTAACTTCATAAATATGTCTCGAAGGCTTTCGCGGTACGCTATTATTTAGAGGAGACTACGACTAATTAATATTTTAATAACTAACTAATGGGGAACAAACAAGTGTACAAATAAAGAGACAATCTGTATTATTTTATAAATTTTAATAAAAATTGATTTTTGTTAAATGTAACACATTCCCCGAGAAAGTTTCTAAATTTGACACTTTGCTGGCATTGTTAAAACTCTATAGATGCCTTGGCATTAACAGTGGACAAAAGGATGAACCACTGTTTTAGTATTGAGACGTTAGGTGAGAGACAAAGTGAAAATAGATAATTAGGAATACAAGAACAGTAATTCGTTTACATAGAGTTAATAAGGAGGATCCCAAAAAAAATATATGGATACCGCCCATCATCCGAGTTAATAAATAATATATCCAACCCACAAAATAACAAGATCCTCCAACAAAAACAAAACATCATCCTAATAAGTCATACATAAGACATACAAATTAAAAAAGAAACAAGTTCTTAGCTAAATTCGAATTGGGGGAGGATCATATAGCCCAAAATCGTCGGTGTAATTTGACTCATTTGGTCCACGACACTCAATCTCGTGAAATAAGTCATAAGCCAGCTTCTCCCTTATCCATGGGATGTTTGCGTCGCACAATGTATAAGGAAACGGTAGTCCGAGTGCATGACATTCTATGTACTTTAATGTAACAACACCACAGTCACCTGGCTTCTTATTCAGAGGCACTGTCGTTGTGACTCGCTAGTGGGTAAACTTCTCGTACGGGTACATCGGTTTGTGGTCATGACTGGCTAACTCCCGCAGCACATACGGAACCACCACAGCTATCGGGTGAACTGCAGTCGCAAGCTCATCATCGGAAGAACAACAGGGAATGTTGTCCCTGACAACAATGTGTCTCATTGGACTCGATATCCACATAGGAACCCAATGCTGAGATTTGACGTTTAACGGCGCGTACAACTCGTCCACTTCTAGACCCCACTATTTGTTAGACTGGGCATACGGTGGATACTCACCTGTGTGGTAACTGAAGGCACCGACCGGCAGAAGTTTTCCAGACCCATCAGGATTCGGCTCAGATTTTTCAAAGTCAAAATACTTCGTCGACCACATATGAGTGAACATAGCGTCTAGGAAGGCAATTCTATCCGATCTAAACATCTCATGATGTAATGTGTATCGATGTCTCAGTAGATTCAAGCCCGCATCCATGTGTTGGATAATCACACAGATTTTAAAACACAGTTAAATAGTATTGAACACTGTCAATATAAACGAATACAAGAAGTTTACTAGTAGACTTACCAAATCTCTAAGCCACACTGTTCTTGTTTGCAGTTCGTACCACCAAAAACAACAACGGGATTTGTCTGGAACCTTGTTCTTGTACGTCCTGTAGATGAAGAATGGTTTGGAAACATATAAGTTACAAGATTTTCGAAACGCAGAATTTTGAAACATAACATAAAATGTAGTAGACTTACGGATCTTCCTTTAAGAAGTCAAGCAAAACCTTCTTCTTCTCCTTTTCTCCTTTATCAAAAGGATTGTATGTTGACGTATTTGACTTACCACCCATAATAGTTTTGGCTGTGTTATCACCAACGAATGGAGAACACTGACTTGACGCCAATCTCTTAACCCTTTCAGTCCTGCCCTGTGCCGAAAGCATAGCAGCTTCAACCCGTGGTTGTTGCTTCTTAGCCCTGGCAGTGTAGTCAGCTGCTGTTGGGATTTCTGTGCGAAGGAACAGAGGTGGGTCTGAATCAGTGTCAGATGAATTAGAGCTACCCTCCTTTGTTACCTTCTGCAAATTCCAATTCTCTTTCCCTTATAACAGTGACCTCGTACCTGTAGCTGATCGGGCCATTTCTAAGCCACGGACAATGCCACAGCTTCGTGTAAAAGTTACATGATCATTTATGCAAACAAATGAAATTAAATCTGTCATAGCTGACATATGTTTAAGAGTCTCGAATTTGACAAACAAAGACAACATAAACTTGAAGTCGACTTCACATTATGAAGTCTAACAAATACACTTGATTAGAAGTCTTCGAAGTTGACAACCTCAATAAGTCTATTTTTTCTTCGCCTTGTACCTGGTATTGTGTTTAAGAGGAATCGTAGTAGGAATTTTCAAGTGTTCAGAACTGACTATATCCGTGGTTTTTTTAGTGTTAGGCTCTTCCTCTTCAGGAGTAGCTTCAGGAGCATTCTGTTCCTTTGGGTTGGTATCAACATCTGACGCACCAGTTACATTTCCCTTCATTTTGGAAAGATCCGAAGCCAGGCTTTCCACCTTCTTATTCAGCATGTCAAACTTCAAATCGCAATTTCTGAATCCGTCCTTCATCTCTTGACGCAGAGCTGCTCCCCACATGCCGAGCTCATCTTTAATTGAATCCAAGATATTGATATCCAAGGCTTCTGAAGTACCTGGACAGTGCCTCTTCCCACTTGGTTCATCAAATGTACCAGCTCTCTTCTTCTCACCCTTATCCTCCACCTTCATCTTCGCATTGTTGGACGCATGAATACCGTCAGTCTCCCACAAGCCTCTCTCCCACTTCCATCGACCAAAATCCTCAGTCAATGCTTTCATAATGTTATCAATTTTGTCATCTGCTTCATCCTCTTCCCAAACAGGGCTACTCATGCCACCAATAGTCTTGAAGTGGTTGAAACGAGTCTACAATTGATATAAAACATTATAACTGTACAAATCCAACACCAACATTAAACAAATCTAATATAGATGCGTACCTGTCTTAGAATGCCCTCTTGTTAACCGCAATTTCTGAATCCGTCTAATTGGTAACTCTTGTTAATGTCCACCTTCTTCACAGAATGGATGAGGTTCTTGAAAGCAACT
This sequence comes from Camelina sativa, assembly GCF_000633955.1. NCBI lineage: Eukaryota > Viridiplantae > Streptophyta > Magnoliopsida > Brassicales > Brassicaceae > Camelina > Camelina sativa. Next base: position 20,667,897 of record NC_025685.1, on the reverse strand, counting down.
CTTCCCCATGGATAATCTTTAAATGCATCTAAATCCAGCCTAGCCATATTTAGACAGGTGGACATTGAGGATTTTCTAGCTTCTATAAACCCAACATAGATGACTAGATAACCCAACCTAATACGATCAACTCTATCCCACTCAGCAGCATTCTTACATGCTGCGACGAGTTGATCAATACTCGGACCGATGTCTAAACTGACTCCAAGCTTCTCCCAAAACTCTTCCATCTTGTCTGTAACATCAACCTGTGGTTGCTCTAAGGACTCGACATCTTCACAATTAAGTCCAGTGATGGCTTCAAACAAATTCAAATAAAATCTTAATGGGTTAGACCCAACCAGACTCCATATCTCGTACTTTTTGTTGCAGACTAGCTAAAAGCTGAGCATATGGTGAACCAGTCTAAAATCCCATTCGAATTTGAGACGGTTGAGCTGTAAGAAGACACCCAGTGGAGACTCTCGAATCTCATCCCATTCATCTTCTGCGAGAGCTTCGTACAGTTCATCAAACAGCTTCGTATCGTTTCTGTAATATCCTATGCTTTTACTCGGCAACGGCTCCTCTCCTTTCGTAAAAAACCTCCGAGGAAATTTTAGATTGTTCGACTCCTCCATTCTGAAAAATAAGGCAAAATAAGATTAGGTTGGCAGGAAATTGAGATAGAAGAAGACAAATATGATTAGTCTACAATTGATTGCAAAAGGAAGTCTACAATCAATTTGAAAGAAGTTAACCTTCAGTTTAATCGAATATGAAATGGTGGCGAAGACGTTAAGATGAAGCGGCAGGGTTGGATAATACAGAGCTCGGCGAGATCTGGTACAAAAACGTTAAGAGAAGTCAGCAAAAGACAATCTGAAAGATAGAGATTCAAGTTTAACACAAAGTAATTGGAAAATCAACCGTTAGTGATAAGCGAAATAGATAAGCGGAAGAGGAAAGTTGACAAGAAAATGAAGACGGAATTAGAGATAACAATATTGTTATCTTAGTTTTTAGGCTGTATAAAATTATAATAATTATAATAATCCCATTTTTATAAAACCAAAACCGTTCTATTCGAAACAGTATCGGAAAATTATAAAAAAGAAAACCGTTTAAAACCGGATCCCGTTTATTGGTAAACCGATTCCCGCTTATCAGTAAATTAAACAAATATAATATTACCGCCAACTAATGTCAAATCCATCAAATCAAATTAAAACGTCTGCAAACCCACGGGAAACTGAACCGTCTACAAACCCATCAAATCAAATTAAAACATGTACTATCTAGTAAACTTCTCAGGAAGACTTCTTCCTGGGAAACTGAAATATACTTTAAACTGCAAATCTATCTAATCATTACAAATTAATACATCGTAGACTTCTCAAGAAGACTTCTTCCTGGGAAACTGTAATATACTTTAAACTGCAAATCTATCTAATCAACCAAACTAATGCATCGTACACTTCGATGAACCCGTTTCTATGATATATGTTCACTTAACTTCGATGAACCCGTTTCTATGCAAATCTATCTAATCAACCAAATTAATACATTGTTAAATTGATGAAGTTCAATAGAAATTTTCTAATAATTACCCAACCATGAATGTTAGAATTCTACACTTATAAGTTAAATAAAACGAAGGGAGAAAGTTTATATTATTACCCAATCTGTGAACAGTCTCCAATTCTTCGTGGCTGTGATGATTTATATTAACCGTTCCAATGAAACTGAAAGACTTTCAATCACCAATTCTCTGTCGTGAGGATGAAGTACTATTTTTAAGAGAAAATAGATGATTTATTGGATACTTTTTTGGTTGCAGTTTTAAAATAATCTCAAGGCCCAGTATTTGGGTTATATATACGAGACGAAGCGGTTGCAATGAAAAGTTATATATAACTAATTAATAACGCAAACCGTCGTGTCGTAAAAAAGTAAGGAGCAGACTTCATTACCTGACTTCGTTACACAAATTAAGAAGTAGACTTCGTAATCTTAATTTTCAGACAATATGTAAACATTTATCAGTCTACTGTGATTATTTTAATAAAGTCATCCAAATATTACAGAAACTGAAGCAAGTTCACAGATTACAGACAAAAATATGCCATTCAAACAAACAGAAAGGTTCACCAATTTTATAACTTAATTGAAAGATCTACGAAACCAAAGAGATTAATACAGCAATGATTATACCGGCGATTAAGACATTCTCTACCATCTCGCGTACACGAAGAACTGACATACATAATTCCTTCATCTGATCTTTCACCTTGTCTAGCTCCTGCTGAACCCATAGCATATCCTCATTTTCCTAGATGGCTATAATAGAATCCCTATGGTGAGCAAGTCCACCTCTCATTGCTTGAAGGTCTTGCATAATAGCCTCATCCCACCATTTCATAATATGGTCCTCTCCATCCTGTACCATAGAAATAAATATACCATAAGAATATTATCTATACTAAAATAATAATTATGCCAAACGAATAAACCATCAGACAATCTAACAACCTCATGGTTATTGCATCCAAAGAAAATCCTTCCAGGACTGTCGGCAGTAGTGGAATATTTCATCACGGTTTCCCTTCCGCAGAAACATTTGTCAGAAATTCCAACTGCCACACAACGAGAGTTTACTTCGGGTGGACCTTCACTCCACACTTGCAAAGAACTAGAAGATGGCTGAGTGTAGCTGTGTAACACCATATATGTGTGCAAGAATGAACAAAAAACGATGAGAACATATATATTGACGAACAAAATTAGCTAACGCGTTACAAAAGCAAATCGCCGACGATAAACCAAGAAATACTTATCTGAGATGTCCTTGAGATTCGAAGACGATAAATGATGAGAATACAATCTGAATTTCCGAGAACAACAATATCGGAATTTTTGAGAGAGAAATTTTGGAGAGAGAGAAATTTTGTAGAGAGAGAGATCACGTAAACACTAGGTTTGACCTACTGAAAGAAGTATATATATCGTTAAATTATCCGGTTAGGTTAAAACAAGGAATCGGTACACATTCACTTAGGTTCAGCTATCCGTTTGGTTATATTATCGGTATTAAAATAATATTAACAGTTGATGGCATAACAAAGTCAACTAACAATAGTTTATAGAGAAGTCTACGTAAGCAAACCCTAAATCAAATAATTTTAACCTAATCAGCCTTTCCTCCCTTAATTTGACTTGTTTATATATAAATTTATTTTATTTCAATGCAGGAAGTCTATGTGGTTATTATTTGGTCAATAGGTTTATCAAATTATTTTTTATAATTTTTTTAATTAAAATTTAAACTATAATTAAGGAGTAGACCTACCTTCATGTCTTCACATATACTCAATTTGTAATCCACCTTAAGTAAATCTATTGCAGACTTCCTCCAGGTTACATCTGTCATTTCGGCTTGTGTTTTTTTTGTTTGGTCGAAAGGGAGTCAACTGTAATTTCAGTACCCTTAGTGGTTATGTTTCTCAAATATCGAATATGGGGTCTACTAAAGCATTCAAGGCCAAATAAAGGTATACAATATGCAATTGTCCCATTAATTAATTAATAAAGATTTAAATATTTTGGTTGAAAAGTAAAAATTTACCTTCTCATCAATTAGGAGAAAAATTTTTCCAATGAGTTCATTGTTTTTTTTGTTAATTTTTGCTTCCCACTTTCTTGTAAGACGTATTATCGTTGGACGATAAAAACGTTTTCTATTTAGTTGATCAAGTGTTATATAATCTATGTTGTTATCTTGAATTTGTGTATTTATTTTTTTTATGCTACATGCCATGTAAATTAATAGAAATAACAATAACACAGTGAGAAAATTTGTTAATCTCAAAAACCTTAGTTATTATGCATAAGAAACTTTGTTAACACTTCAAAGTCAAAGATTCCATAATATGCATTATGAAATTGAAAAAACGAAACAAAATTCAAAGAAATGACTATGAAAACATGTAGCAATATCTTGGAATCTTTATATATAGTTGCTTTGATTAGACAAGAAACAAATTGCCTTCAAGACTTATTCAAGAACAATGATGTGTCAAACAAAAGGTTAATAAAAAAACAAAGAAGAAATTTTTACCAAGAAAAACAAAGGTAGTAGAAATTATTTTGTTTGGCGTAAAATATGTCATTATCTATTTGCTTATATAGAGGGGTGTATTTACAATCCTTTTCCTTTTAGGATTAACAAAAAAAATATATATAATAAGTCTACAATTATCTTATGCTTGAAAATTGTAATTTTTGATCTTTAAAATTGACACGTGTCAAGATCTGATGAGTTTACTAACTTGAGTATTTATTCGTTAAAACTGACACATGTCACAATCTGGTGAATTTTTAACTTTGATCTCTGATCATTAAAACTAACACGTGTCACGATTTAGTGAGTTACTAACTTTGAGAACCAAGCTTTATATAATAAAATGTTATTTTATGCAATTTTATTTAACTGTATAATTATTATAGTAAAGGATATTGAATTTCGTAATATAAAATATAATTATTACCACACTTGTCTGACGTTTTATTCCGGGGACATCTTCATTTTTGTTTGTTTTAGAGCATGATTATCTTGATTGTTATCAATACATCCTCTAGTAGATGGATTGGCATAAAAAAATACCTTCAATTATCCTTTTTTTTTTTGTAAGATTTCCTTCCACGATATATGTGGTTAAATTTAATGGGTTTGAATGTTTGCTAGTTATAACTTGTTTTAGAAAATTAAAAAAGAAAAAAAATTGTATTTGTTACCATTTTTTTATTTGCATAGTTGTAAGCTAGGGGCTCTATATTTTGTAAAATAATATTAGTCGATGATGAAAAAATATGTATGTGAAGCTGAATATGAGTTTTACTCATTGATTTAGTTTGTTGACCTATGCCTTTAGTGTATGCCTCTAGTGTAGCTAGTTTCAGCCGCATATGAAGTTCATATCTAAGCGCCTTCTCCGTCATAACAATCTGATCATTATTCATAATAGTTCTATTTCTTTTGTTGGGTGACTTTTCATTCTCTTCACAGTTTCAGTTTTCATCTCTAGTGCTCATATTTGAAAATTCTAATTGAGTTCGATACATTGGAATGACCTCTTCCTCTCTATATATATATGACAAAGATATGAGAGACTACATATCTTAATATTTAAATTATTTTTCTTTTAGGATTAGGTCAAGAATTCAAGATAACGTAGGATTATAAATATAATTATTGTAGAAGAATTTTCTATAAGAACTACATGTAATTTTATCGTAAAGTTATCTTTATAATTTATTTTCTTATTAGTAATTTTTTTTATTTCTTGAATTTTTAAAAAGATTTTTCCTTTTAAAATTGGAAATTTGTGTAAAATTGCACGTGTCACGATCTGGTGAGTTAGTAAGATTTTTTCTTTTAAAATTAGAAATTTGTGTAAAATTGACCTTTTTCACGATCTGGTGAGTGTGTCATGATCTAGTGATTTAATAACTTTTTAAACAATACATTATATAATAAGATTGTAGAAGATAAATATATGTTTATTAGGGGTCATCCATTCTTATATTTTTAATGTTGTGTTCATTGTTTATGTATGCTTGTTTTAAACATATTTGATATGTTGCTATTGCTTATATGCATAGTTTATGTATGTTTGTTTTGCATTTACATATCATTATTATTGTTTTAATTTAGAATAATATATTATCAGCTAACTTTTAAGATCAGTATTGAATAATATATTATTTAATTAATTATTTACCAAACAATCATGAAATCCAAAAGTTTGCATCACTTATGTTTATTTGATACTAGACAAGGACCCGCCCGATATACGGGTTTAAAGTATTATACATAAAATTAAATTTAATAAAAATATATTAAAAATTTGTTGTATATTATTTATAAAAAATTTGTTTATTGTAATACACTGATTTATATCCATATACAAATCTTTTATGTATGTTACCATTAAATGTGTATTTGTTTACACCTAGGTATACTATATGTTACAAATATATTATCAACTACATCATCTAGAAAATGTCTATATGAACAAATTAAGCCAACTATTATATGTCTCTTTACTTTCACTTTGGGATAGTTTCTTTAATCACTAAAATTGTTGACTCAAAAAACATTTTGAATAAAAAATAAATTACATCACAATAGTGTATGACTAACCATGGAAGGAACCTCGGTTCTGCCCTCCTCGCTTATGGAGAGAACCTTCGCTTATGGAGAGAACCTTCGCTCCACCTTCCTCCCTTGGGATAATCCAACCTCCCTCACCTTTCTTCCTTGGGGAGATAACCTTGCGTCCAACCTCCCCACCTTCCTCCCTTGGGGAGATAACCTTGCGTCCAACCTCCCCCACCTTCCTCCCTTAGGGAGATAATCTTGCGTCCAACCTCCTCCACCATAGAGAGAACTTCGGCTCTGTCCTCCTCCTGTGTGGAGAGAACATGTTTACATCTTTTAGTTATCTCAAAGTGGCTTGCTCCAGCAACCAATGAAACTAAAGACCCTTTTCCAACGTCACAAAATCTTTTGATAATAACTAATGTTTAATTTTCCAATGTATTCATGGAAGTTTCTATGACACACCATGATGTAGCCTATGTCTCAAAGCTTTTATGGATCTATCAACAACGATTTATGTTTTTCCAATCTATCTATGTTTATTGTAGGCTTGTGTTTGATTACATATTTTATCCAACCATTAGGTTGATGAACGTTTTCTCTTTATCTTCTTTTGAGATTGAAAAAATGGTAACAATTATGTTTGCAAAAAAAAAAGGTCTATGACTAACCAATCAAGGTTGAGAAATTAGAAGAAAATAATTGGACATAATTAAAGAAATAATAGAAATTTATAAGCACGGTAAGATATAAATCTCAAATAATTCAAAGATGAAAATATAAATTAAATAAAACAGTCTTAAACTACGACAATAAATTTTAAAGTACGGTATTAGAAAAAGAAAATGCATATACTAATCTTCTATTTTTTTGGGTCAACATATTAATATTAACTATTCCAAACTGAAAAACTAAAAAGTATGAGTATATTTTGGTTTTAAGAAATAAGGAAAATATGTCTTCCCATTAAGAAAAAGTTTCACCAATAGAACAAAGTTAAAATCAATATTTTTGAATAAATTATTTTGTTAGATGAATAATATGAGACGATCTATGTTTATATTGAAGTAAGTATTTACATTTTTTAGAATTAATAATTTTCTTTATATTTTCCTTAATACCTTTTCTATTTTGCGAAAATTTATTCCAATGAGCTTATTGCTTTTTTTTTCTTGCTTCCCACTTTCTCGTAAAACGTATTATCGTTCATTGATAAGAACACTTTCTATTATATAATCTCTGTTTATCTTGTATTTGTGTATTCATCTTTTTTTACGCTACCTATGCGGCAAATTAATAGAAATAATAATAACACCGTGAGAAATTTGTTAATCCCAAAAACCTTAGTTATTATGCATAAGAAACTTTGGTAACACTTCAAATTCAATGATTGCGTAGTATGCATTATGAAATTGAGAAACGTAAAGAAACGACGAATAAAATACGTGGTAATATCTATGAATCTTTTTATATAGTTGTGATAAGCTCAAATCATAATACCCTAATGGTACTAACAGCCTTGCATACAAACAAATGTCTTGGAGACTTGTTCAAGAACAATGATGTGTCAAACAAAAAGTTAATAAATAACAAAGAAAAAAATTTTACCAAGAAAAATAAATCTAGTGGAAACTATTTTGTTTGGTGAAAATTATGGCATCATCTATTTGCTTATATAGAGGGCTGTATTTATAATCCTTTTTCTTTTGGGATTAACAAAGTTTTTTAATATAATAAGATTACTATTATCTTACGCATTGTTTTACCAAGCTTGAAAACTGTGATTTCTGATATAATTGACTTTTGTCACGATCTGATAAGATACTAACTTAGATATTTAATCGTTAAACTGACACATATCACGATCTGGTGAATTTTTAATTTTGATCTCTGATCGTTAAAACTAACATGTTTATTGTGAGTTATTAATTTTGAGAATCAAATTTTATATAATAAAATAAAATAATTTTTTATTAAAAGGGGACTTTTTAATAAAAAAATAATCACAGCAATACATGAAAAAAGTCTAATAAAAATATTGAGAAAAGATTTGAGAAAATCTTAAATATTACTATATATTTAGTTTCGCCGACTAAATAAATATATAAGTAAAAAAAACTTTATAACTTTCTCTGTAAAACCTAATTAGCGTTGTTCCGAGAAAAAAAAGTCAGAAAACTCATCAATGGCGAAACTCAAAGTTGCTGGGACATGGGGAGGTTTAATTGAGGTAGAACTCGAGAATTGGACTCTACACATGTTAAGAGACGAAGTCGCTAAGCGATCAGGTCTCGATCCTGGCTCAATCAAACTAATTTGCGCCGGAAAAATCCTCAAAGACGACGGCGATGCTACTCTCACGCTTGCGCAATTGGGTATTAAAGAAAACTCCAAGATCCTCTCTACTCGAGGCGCTGCACCCGAAGAAGGCAAATCGATCGTGGACGAGGAAGAAAGGTCCCGTCGTCTCTCTCGTGTCAAGTGAGTCTCTTGATCATCATCTTTGGTTATAAAGTCTGAATTTTTAAACCTTCATGTGTCTTTTTGCAAGAACGCAATTTGCCAATTCTGATTTTTAATTAAACTAGAGCAAGATTTTTGATTGTAAAGTCTTAATTTTGCCACTTCTTATGTCATGTGAGTATGTTTAGTCTGATTTGGTACTAATGATTGGTGACTGTCTATGTGAATGTTGTAGAGCTGCAGCGACTGCTTTATCCAAGAGACATGCTGATGGTTCATTACCGATTGAAGACTATAACATTGAGCTGGAAGATCAAGGAGGTCATAAAGTACAGTTTGGAACTGAGACTGATCAGAGGTATTGCTCAATCAGGTTGGGAAACGGAATTGCTAGGCAAACATGAATGCTAATGAAGTCTTTTTGTTTTTGTTCCACAGTGCTGCAATGATGGGTCTTTTGTTACACACTAAAGCAAAAAGTTTAATAGAAATGGAAATGTATTCCGATGCAGTTGAAGTGCTTGCTATGGCAGAGGTTAGTTGCTGCTACTGCTGGGACTCAGTTTTTTGGTTGCAAGTACGTTTTTGTGGTGTGAATGGTTCTGCAACAGTGTCCTGTCTTTTTTTGTTTGTTTTGTAGGAATCATTCTTGCTCTGTGATCCCAAGATTCTCGAGGTATTCTTTTCTCATTTGAATAAATTTCAGCATATGATACCAATACGGATCCTCTTAGCAAACTGGTTTATAGCTTGTTTTCTGAGTCTCCGGGATGCTGAATTAACCTCATTTGTATCTAACACATGACTGTATTATATTCTTACAGTTTGTTGACAACCTCCCTATGATGGAAATAGACATTGTATGGTGCTATTTCTTGCTCCGGGACATCAAATGCCTTTCAGATGCTGGAGTTCGCCTCGAGAGAGCAAGGAAAGGACTCGAGCGTGCTCATGGGAAGGATCTTTCTCGTTTGAGACTCCTTCAAGCAGGTCAAAGTCCAGAGATGGCACTGTGAGTTCGTTTTCATATGTTTTTTTTTTGCATTTTGAGCTGAGGAATACCCAATAAATGTGCCTTGCCTACAGAGTAAATATTTTGTTTGTCTAATTGCTAGATATGTGAGACTAGAGTTACTAGAAGGTGTTGTGGCATATCACACTGGTCAGTGTGATAAAGCTTTGAATGCACTGAAGTCCGCCCATGCGAAATTCTTGCAGGTTAGTGAGCTGTACTGGAATATCCTCGCACTTAGTGTTATTCAATTGTTATAAAGTTAATGTTGTTGTGCATTGTGATGAAGCTACAAATACCTGATGAAACACTGTCTCTAGTTATGGGTATGGGCTTCCAAGAGAAGGATGCTAAAAGAGCTTTGCGATTGAACAATCAGGATATTGCAAGTTCTGTTGATTTTCTTATTGAAGAGAGGGCAAAAAGAGCCCAAAAGCGGGAGGAGGATCTCCAGAGACAAAAAGAAATAAAGTATGTTCATAATAGTCTAATTGCAAGTTATGGTATGTATTGACTTTTCGATCTTCAAATAAGCAAAAACTAAAGCTGATATTGCAGTGAGCAGAAAAGGTATGGAGTGACACCCATGAAGAAAGCTGTTGATATGCAGATGCTTAACAGACTCAACTCTATTGGGTAAGTAAATACTTCTACACTTGTTGTCTTCTGCTATTTATACAGAATTGTTTTAAGTTAGAAAAAAGGTTAAACAAAGAACAAAAAGATTATGTGAAAGTGCTTTACCTTTGCAGATCAACGATTAGCTTTCCTGTGTTTGTTAGATAAAGCCTTCAAGCTCCTGTGTTATATTAACATGAGGCTTCTGCTTAAAAACATTGTGTATAACTTAAAGGCGTTTACCTTTTGCAGATATGCAAGGGATCTTGCTGCTGAATCCCTCCGGAGAAATGAGAACGATTTTCAGCAAGCTCTTGATACACTCACGAACCCAAAAGTTAACTCGTCGATACAGGCTTACATTGAATCGAGGAAAAGAAAAAGACAAGAACAACTAGTTGGGATATCAGTTGACGAACTTGTGACTATGGGCTTTGAACGAGGACGAGGTAATTTTTCTGCAGTTGCATATTATTGTTGAAGTCCGTTGTATAGAATTTGATGAAATGCCATTTACGTCTCTCTGCAGCAACCTCTGCTTTGCAGGCTGGTGGCAACCGAGAAGATATAATCCAAAGGCTACTACAATCTGTACCAGAAGCAAACCCAGCAAGCAGCGCTAACGATGGGGTTGCGGAGAGTAGTGCTTTCGGGGGTCGAGAAAGCACATCCAATGAAGTTGATGGTGGTGTGGCAGAGCAGGACTCTGAGATGAGAGATGAGACAAGTGATGAGACTGCAAACCGAGGAAGCACATCCGGTGACGACTGCGAGGAAGAAGAGCAAGAGCGGGACTCTGAAATAGAAGATGACATAGCAAATGAAATCGCCAGGGTTGATTCCTTGTCGGCCTATGATATCAATCTTGTTTTGGAAATTGAAGCTATCAATGAGTACCTGGCCATGCTAGATGCATCCCAGGAGTCTGGTTGAAAAAATGATGCTGGAGAAAGTTGTAGATAACTAATAATGGCCAATCTGGGTTGGTATGCTATGCCAGTTACCTTTCTTATTATGTATAATCACATTATCTAGTTGCTCCTTGGTTAGGAATTTTAACAAGTGTTCGGGGTTATATCGATTTACAGCTTGCTTCTAAAATACGTTTATCGTAATCTGAATTGAGCTGTGAAACTAATCGCTTCCATAATATATAATTATGATATTGATATGGCTGAGCTTTTTATCAATATATGTGAGGAAGAACCAAAGGAATGACCGAGGAAGGTGAGGATATATGTAACGCCCGTCTCCACCGTAATTTATAATTAGTCGAATTTATACATAAGTTAGTGGAGCTGGAGGAAGAATGGTTGAGTATTTTGAGAGCTAGTTCGAATGGCTTGATAAAGTGGTCGGTGTGGATCAATATTAGCTGATGGAATTCCGAATGTTCAAGAAAAATTGGAAGTAATCGGATTTTTCGGACAAAGTGGGATTATCGGACAATGTTGTTAGAACTTAGAAGGCTATCATTATGGCAGTATTGTTGGATAGTGTACCACCAAGAGGCCATCGGTGGTCCATGGGCCAGCCTAATTGGCCGCGTGTATTGTTTCGATGATCGACACAAGAATGGAAAATAAATATTGAGCGGCTGACGTGCAAAAGAACTAAAGAAGATTCGCGATTTTGGGTAGGGTTTCTCAGTGAACTTCTACCCTATATAAAAACTTTCGACCATTTTTTTGAGTTTTCATGTTTAAGAAGTCTGAAAGCAATCCGAAAAAGATTTAAGGCTTGTCTAATCGAATTATCGACGAAAAAATGTCTAAATTTATAGAAACAGTAACTCTGACTCAGGCCCGGCTCTTGGGGTGTACGGAGTGTGCAAGAACACCGGGTCCCACATTTTTTACAATTTTTTCTTTGCATTTGAAGGTCCTAAATTATCTAATAATTATCAAAAAGGGTCCAAATTTTAAAATGTTGCATATTTTTAGCCAACAATTTTAAAAAAAAAATTATTGTAGCACTAGGTCCAATAAATTTTTGAGCCGGCCCTGCTCTGACTAAGTGTTTAACTTAAGCGAATATTGACAGAGAATTATATCGGTAAAGGAAAAGTGGGTTAGGGTATTTCATCATATAGAGAGAAGTTCAAATAAATAAATACAAAGAAAGACATTAAACGAGACATTTGCTTACAAGTTTTTCATTGCTAGGAAATTAATTAAACTCCATCCTCCATCTTTCATTTTGACTTATACAATCGGACTGGACATAAAGGACCGTGACCCAAAAATTCGACCCAGCACGTCAGCGGGAACTCGCGCGTGTGTATAGTTTCGAAATAAAACGTGCTCGGTCAAAATTTTGCATAATATCAAATATATTTAGAAGTTTTCAGACAACTACGCCCAAATATATTTGGAATAAGTTTGAAATATATCTATGTCCTTATCCTTGCGTATCCAGACAAATTAAATTATTCTTGATGTTTACGCACAATCTTATCATTTCTCTAACTTGGAGATCAAGATACTCACTCCTATAAATAAACGTTTACTGAAATGTCTCGAAAACACTATAACGACCCAACAAATTTCATTTGTCTTTTTTCTTGAAAAGTAAGTGTACAGATAGTATTATACATGGCAGATCACCACGGTTGTGTCATGCGATTTAAAACCTCATAAAACAGTCATACTGTGTTAAATTAATTGAATTAAAGAAAGAGATAAAATCTCGCTTTCGAAAAATAAGTTGACAACTTTCTCTCTCCTTTCTTTCTCCTTTCTCTCTAAAAACCAACTTTCAGTTCTAGGTTTTTTTGCTTCTCCGGTGTGCCCTTCCGGCGCCGAAGAGGGCTTTCTATCCTCTTTTAGTTTTTTCTCTCTTCCTTCTGACATCTCTCTTCCCATCGGTAAGGAGGTCCTCCGTCTTGGTCTGGTCACTCAGGATGGTGGTTCTGGTGAGTCTGTTCGGCGCGTGAAGCGAAGATTCTGTTGGTGGTGACCGCTGGTGAAAGTTTTGGTGATGGTGCTTGAGGACGGCATCAAATCCGGAACCAGATCTGGCGGATCGGGTGTGGTTTCTTCGTGGGTCGTTATTCTCATCCGGCGGTTCGTTGGCTCCAGATGAGTAGTGAGAGTTTTCTCATTCCAGTTGAGGCGGTTCTTTGCTTGGTGGTTTGGTGTTGTATGTCAGGTAAGGAGGGCGGCGCTTAATTTGCAGGCTTTGGATCTGCAAGAGGAAGGCAGAGGTGGGTAGATCTCTTCTCCGACAACAGAGGTGTGGTTTGGTCTCCCAACCGATGCGACTGTGGCTTTTTTTGTCAGTTCGGGAAGCTCTTGATCAAGTCGCGGTGGCTCGCGGTGGAGTTTTCTTGGGGTTCAGCTGTCCAATCTGAGCTGTGGGTTGCGGCGGAAGTCGGCTGGGAGGCAGGAGGGTTGAGTTGCGTTGTCACGGTGGTTAACTGTGGAGTTTGGCAGCTTCTAGGCTCTCGTGGGTTTTCNCAGATGGAGAACTGACGGATCTGGGTTGCTACCGTCAAGGGATTCGATCTGGTGAATCCGCCGCAACGTCGTCGATCTTGCAACCACCGGCGCTACAGTTCGAACAGTTGTCTCAGGTTGATCAGCAGGATCCGATCCTCCTTTCCGGCGAAGGCACTTCAACGTCGTTTTCCTTCTTTTTGTATATATTGGGTCTCTTGTATGTAATCTAAAGCCAAGCCTATTTGGGAAGACCAATTATATTTTAATATAATAAATTAAAAAAAAAAAAAAAAATCTCGCTTTCGTATATTCGTCTTTTCCTCAATCTATTTATCGTGATTTTTAATATAAAATTTTATGGTGTGACAACATGTGGATAAGAAACAAGGTCAACGAAAACAAAGTGGAAAAGCAAGCCTCCCAGACTGCATGACAATCGCAAACTAGCCGAAGAATGGACACTACCTACTCCTTTTGAGAACATACTTAAGTGTCCAATAGACACTTGAGAACCGGCGACATCAGTGATGTCACATCACCCTCCAACTGCTACTCCAACAAATACATCAAGAGAAATAGTCTCTTCACACACCAGTTATGTGACAAATACCTAGAGGGGACATATTTCCAGGTTAATCCTATCCGGAACCAAATAAGAACATCGTCTTTTAGGAGACAAAATAAGGTTGGCGAATGGCAAATAACATGAGAATAACCAAGCCCCCCAACAAATACACTGGCAAGATATCCTTCCTCCTCATTTTCGAGAATAAGAAAGGAGATCTCGCTAAGTAAACGATGTGGTGGGGTCACTGAACCGACCACGTCACATGATCTGAGTGACGAAATACAAAAGTGATCTATATATTGGTTAAGAATATAAATATTTGCTTATGCCTATTAGGGATATTGAGTCTTTGTTCAAACTAATCTATTGGACACAATCAATGTCCAGTCCAAACGGAAACAGATTATTATACGATCATATCAAATTTTCTTCTTAAGTATGCTAAACTAATTTCTATGTAACCAAAAAAAAAAA
>NC_025685.1:20601257-20651971 GCF_000633955.1 Camelina sativa | reverse complement strand
AAAAAAAAAAAGAAAAAAAAGAAAGCTGATTATAAACTTTATTTGAGAGACCGTGCCACAAGAATTCATACATGTAACATATAAGACTATATGGTGAAATGAAACTAATAAAGAAGATTAAGAAACAAAAAGAAAAATAAAAGAGTACGTTAACAGAGGGGAGATCGTTGAGGAATGCCCTTTCGCCGATTGATGCAAGTGGAAATATCGTCAGGATCCTCTGATACCTCTTTATAACTATTAGCGGATTTGGCACATAGGCAGAATCCGGTCCGCTTTTTCCTCACAACATGGGTGGTGGAGGCGGCGTACGCAGCAGCCGCACCGGCATTGTTATCAGAGGAAGCCGAGGACCAGCTCATGGACTCATCACCGTCTACCACCGTTGATCGAGGAGTCTTGTAGGCTGCCACATCATCATCCGTCAGTAAGTCTTGTGGGATGATGTAGTCAGGACCTAGGGTTAGAGTGTGACATGGTTTTAGGAATGGGGTTAAGTCCCTGTAACGTTTCATCACGAAGTCCACCTACATGCATATATAAACCAAAATCTTTAAAATATTCATTTCTTGCAACATTAAAACAATACATGCTCAAAAAGCATATTGTTTTTACGACTATATGTGTGCGTGTAATGGTGAATTCACTGTATTTTCTGGCAACATAATATCACAAAGTGCAACAATGAAGTGGTTTGAAGTGTGGTTGTGGATTACACCACTTTGGACCAAAGCACTAGCTTCACATGATATGGGAGTTTTTACAGTATTTATGCATATAAACATATATAGTTCCAAGTTCCAACGGCAAGGTCAATGAGAGGATAAAATAGACTTATTTTTTTAAATGTTAGCCTCCCCTTTATGGATTTTTCTTCATGTTTTTAATTAAATAATACATTAGTTCAAAAGGACAAGATTTCAAAATCTAACCTATTTATAATGTTTTTACAATAAACGGTTTATTTTATTAACCCGTTTTTTCTTGAGATTCTCATCTTCGGAAACTAACAAGTTTTATGGGTTAAAAACATTTTAAGGGACGGTCAGGTTAGATAAGTAACAATGTATACGTTTGAGCAAAAAATAAATAATAGTCAGGGTATGTATTAACTTGCAGAATAGTATCCTATGCTGTATTTGTATTTTCTACTTATGGACGAGTTTAAAAGGGGAACATGAGGTTTCTCATAGAAATGAATCAACTCTAAAGTTCACACTATCACATAACTTAATTATACATAATATATATATATATATAATATTTTAACCTAAAATTTATTCTAAGTGAGAATAGTATATCAAGCAGAATTGAGTGGAATATTTTGTAGAAGTAATAGTTAGGATGAAATAACCTTACAACCCAAGGAGCAATGGATATAAGGTTCTTGAAGACTTCGGTCGCAAGAAGTGCAATAGTTGCCAGCTCCTTTAAATTGTCTATTTTGTGGTCTCTTCTTGATGAACACCACCTTTGCACTATTTATTGTATAAGCCTGTCCATAATTCAACCCCCAATCAATTTATCATAGATACGAGAGGAACATGTATAGATAGATATATCTATAATAGGTCTTAGAAAACATTACTTACTTGAACGTTAGAGCAGTCTACGAGTTTTTGGAGATCTTCAAGCCGAACAACATCATGATACACATAACGGCGAACCTGAAGGAGTCTATGGAATCTATGAGAGGGAACACAGTGAGGGCAGAGACTGATGCAACAATCAAGACAACAAACGTTCCTCTCGTTCTTCTTGGCTGTCTCGTGGTATGGACATCCAACAAAGAACTTCTCTGCGTATAGCGCATCCAACCATGCCGGTTTCTGAATTCCCTACCACACCATTTACACAATTTCTAAATTATTTAACAGATAAACAAGCTTAAAAAGAAAAAAACAATTTCATACCATAATTCAACTGTTTCTTAGCTGTATCCACCATTAAAATCTATAGTTATTAACCAAGGAGTCAAAATGAGGATAAAGCCATAATTTGTAAGGAATTGCGTATAAATATTGAGAATCTTATAGTAAAGGAACTAAGATGAAAGTGATAGATTCACTACTTAAGCTGGTATAGCTAGAATTGAAGAAATAGTTAACCTACCATGAGGACACAACTCAACGTAAGCTTTGGGAGATGGAATATTTTTGGCCACTACTCACTACAAAGAGTAATATTAGGAAGAGAAAAAGGATTGATTAGGGGACTACAGATGATAGGATTTATGGAGGATCACAAGGAAGAGAGAGAGAGAGAGAAAGAGAGAGAGAGAGAGAGAGAGAAAACTTAATATTTGATTATTCCTCGGAGATATAACTCTTTTACGCATTTTTAATATCATATAAACTTGGTTGTTGTTTATTAGTGTTGGTGAGACGAGAGATAGAGGGAAGAAAAAGAGAGAGAAAGTGAGGAACGTGGGAGCTGTTTCCGTGTCTCCTACTTTAAACATATATTTATTTGGTCATCTTCTTGGCTTAAGAGCTTAATTAGGTTAAACCCTCCGTGAGAAGCTGTTCTGCTTCTCCCCAATTTTATTATCTTTTTCCTTCGCATTATCATCTACCATTTGAGAGTAGGGTAGATAAATCCCCTACTACGCATTTTAAAATAATCACTACTTACTTGGATGTTGTAAAGCGACTCATATTGGTGTTCATTAGCCAATTGAGGAAGATACAAAACTACTATGAACAAATCATCGGTCCACACATTAGCTAATATAATAGTTAGATAGGCTTGTCGTAGATATTTTTATATATATGGTTAGGGATACTTAAATTTAGATATAAATATATAATAGATTAAATAAACATGGATATTGATTGACTAGTCAAATTATTGCCAGTAATACATTATAGTACTATGGAAAACAACTATGCAACCTAAACTACAAAAAAAAAACAAATGAACGTAACAAATCTTCGTAATGCAATCCTTAAAACCATTTTAATTTACTCTATAGTACTAAAACATGTTTGTTATAATTATACAAACGTATCTACATAGTTTTATCCGCTTATATATGCTGCTAACAACATTTCAATAGGGTAATGTTATCTACTAAAAAGCTCATGTATTTTGGTTCAACCAATTTAAGATTCATGGAAACTTATACACCGTCAAATTCTTGTTGTTGTGCGTGTTAGTAGTAGTACTAAGAACTTATTTTATGCCTGACCTGATTATATAATATTTTCTGTCTAATATGAGTAGAAATGTACAGAGCATATGGTTAATCATAATGGTAGTAATTTATTAATTACAATACCCAAGAAGAAAACATCAAGAAAAAGATTCTTCTGTCTTACGCCAACTTGTTCTATTTTATTGTCATAAACTTCTAAATGCTACCGGTAAAAAAAAAGTCTAATTGTACTCGGCAGATAACCATATATTTTATAAGTCACCGAGTATATTTTATATATATAATTAATTAATCAAATTAAGAAGGCTACCTTGCAATATTTACATTTTAACTTGATCTTCAAAATCTTACATGTTCTACATTATATTTTGAAACTTTCAATTCTGCTAAATCGTCAATTATTTATAGTATGAACAACCGCCAATTATAATTAAACATACAATGAATTGTTTATTTTTAGTCTCATTTTTTTTTTAATTTTCAATTGTAACTCTCGAGCCCAAAAAACAGTGGGTGTTGACTGTTGATAAACACCAACAATTTTCAAAGTTGATAGGTTTGGTTTGGTTTGGTTTTGGAAAAAATCTTAAAACTTTCAAATTCAACAAAATTTCTATTTTTCTTCTAGTTGTGTTTTGTTGTTCTTGGGAGAAAGAGACAGAGAGATGTCGGTCGGATCTTGAGAACAAATGAAGGTTTGAGAAGGATTAAGAGAAGCAGAAAAGTCTATTTTGAAGATTATCAAGGCGAGGAGAAAGAAGTTTTGTAGCGTTGTTTCCGTTACTGTCCTTCGTCTTAATCAATCTAAATTAGAAGTGAGTGTATGACCATGATTTACCTGGGTAACTAGGATTTCTGTGATTTGTTTGGTGTATTGTGTGATTGATTTTTTGATGTTTTTTGTGTTTTCTGATGTTTGTGTGACGTTGTGTGATTGTTCCTTGAATGTTTGGTTGTGTGAGATGATGTGGTGGAAAAACATAGTTGATTGATGGAGGAAAAATTGCCAATGGAGGTATTACAGGAGTGGGGTGTCGACTGACACATATTGTTGGTCGTGAGGACGAATCGAGGTGGGTGTCGACGATAATAAGGTGAAAGTTTCGATCGACACCAAGACAGAAGTAGTAATGTATGGTGATGGTGTCGATCAACACCAGGATGTCGATCGACGCCGGGTGTCTGTAGACACAGATTTTATGGTTTATGATCTTATTTGTTCATGTGTATAATCTAGTATATGGGAATATCATCTTATTGATTATTTGTGATAATACTCATACGTCTCTTTACTTATAGTGCAAGTAAAATGTGACATAGAATCATGAGCATGAAGAGAAAAAATGATCTACGATCTCAGTTGCTGGTTTTATTAGTTTGATTTACATGTTTTTAATGTGCATGTGGATGGTTTGATATTAATCTGAGATTGGTTATTGTCGGTTTGTAATAGTTGTTGTTTGTTTTCGTAATTAAACATTATAAGATATTTAGTTATAGAAAATAGATTGTGTTGTTTCAATTGGTATGATAACTTTTATGATTTTAGGGCGGTTAAGTGAAAATGTATTAAAACGATTTAAATAATGTAATTGGTTAAATTATTTTTTCTGTTATTTGGTGTATTAGAAGACGACGAATTTGTTTCATGGTGAGTTGGAGGAAGAAATTTACACGATGTCACATAAAATTTTTGAAATTAAAGATGCGGAAGACAAGAATACTCGACTCATATGTATTATATTTATTGTTTTGTTTTGTGTTCTTTAAATTTGTAATTTCTAACACTTACGAGATTTTTTTTGATAACTCAGAGTAAATCCCCAGTCTTATGAAGGGCCCGATACTAATCTCTGGGGGAGGTGCAACCCATGGATAGACTCTCTTTCTAAATATTCAAATAGGCCGTTAGATACGTTTATATCCGTGTAAAGGTGTCAAGGAAAATGTGACTTAGTTTCGCGCAACAGGGGAATCAAACCTGAAACGTTGTAGCGTCTCAGTCCCGCTCCCTACCACTCGACTACAAGCTTCCAGACAATTTATATGTTGTTTTCACAATTTGGCCTCAATTTGTGACGTTGTTTTCTTTTATCTAATTATGTAATGAAAAAAAATAAAAATACCTTTTTATTATTAAGTCGACGTTTGAAAGAAGGCGTCGTACTCTCTCAGTTGTTTTAGATATATTTTTCAGTTCACTTTTGATCCTACAAAGTTTTGTGGTTGTTTCTCTTTAAAGCTTGTTTTGCTTCTTATATTTTGGCCCAAACTCACGTTTTGACGAGATTTCTTGTCCATATTGTCTAACATAAAAATTACCAAGATTAAATCCTTTTTCTGAATAAGCCTTAAAAAACAAACCAATATATACGTAACTTTTGTTATTTTTTCTTTTGCCTTTCCTTAAATAATTTGCCTATTTATATATCCACTTATTTTATCTGGTACATGATCAATTTCCGCAATTAAGTCCACACCATTTACAACTTGGACGGATTCGGCTCAATCATGTGCAAAGGAAATTGTAAAACGATGGGAAAAAAATCAACAATAGTATAGGCGCGTTTAATTCTCCAATTTACGTAGACAACAATGTTGTTTAATTATTGTAAGAAAAATCTAGACATCCCAATTTTATAGGATACTGTAAAACGTAACAATGATTGTTCTTAGAATACTGAAAACACTCACTACACTACACGAACATTATACTTGTTATAACAGTGTAAACCCACGTAAGTCAGAACCGACCAATTCGAAAAAAGTACAAGGCACGTGGACTCGATGTTGACAACAGCATATTGAAGTTTAACCATACAATTTTACGAACCTCAAAAAGAGAGATTAAAAATAAAACTCAAAAGAAAAGAACAAAATTTAGGAGGCTACAAAATGGATGTAATGTAAGAAAGCCTCACGTGCTATGCAGAGGAATTGAGGATCCAATGTCAACGTTCCTCTTTTTTCTTCTGCCGCAATTCTCACGTTGTAGACATTAACACTTAACAAGATTATGAAATCATTTGAAAACATTATAAATTATGATATTTTTCACTAGTTTCAATTGTTGTTATTTTATATGTGTAGCTTGGTTAGAGTCAAACTGAATATACATTTAGTCAAAGTATTTAAATCTTGTACGTTAGAAACCCCAGCCTTACCCAGATTGGAAATAAGTATATGCCAAGAAAATTGAATTCGTAAAGTTTCGGATGGAATTTAAGTTTAGTTGATCAACTTGGCAAAATCCTGATAGGTCCAAAATTTTTTATAGTAATTGTAAGTCCAAAATTTAAAATTTTTATGTGGCATGAATTTATGCATAATTCATTTAGGTTCATCTTTCTCTGAATTTGTGCTTAGTTATCAGTATACCTTAGAATGTATATGATAATTAAGCATAAAAATTTACATGGCATGAAAATAAAGAAGTTTTAGATGTGAACAACTTTTTCTGATTTTAACTGAAGTGTGGATAGTTTACTCAATTGATTATGACATAAAAACATGAAGAAAACAAAATTGATTAAGAAAAAAAAGATACTATGTACGTTTAAATACCGTACAACAACAGCTACAAAGTCTTTATACTTGTTGAGGTTTGCAAATCATTTGACAGATCCCTATGTATGACGCTCGACTGTTTCGTGTCAATGAAGCTAAATGGGTCATCGATAATTAATGGATTGGGGCAATGTTTGTGTTGGGTTTGACACAAATCTTGTCCAATAAAAACAAATAAAGTAATAACGATAACAGAATAAGGATAAGAACAAGATAAAATTATACACCGTGACTACTTGACGATGCCTCGTATTACACAAAATGCTCTTGCTGTTACTGTAGTCAAGTAACGATCTATATATGTCTTTCTTTCCGTAATCTCATAATTTTTCGTCTAGCGGGAAACAATTTGTAAACCAATTCTAGTGATTCTTCACATATTTCTTATACACATCATCGACTCCATCATTTTCTCACGTTCCCTTCCTTCTCCATGATTTTGGATAAATATTGCATATCTTCTGAAAAATCGCCTATTTGATCTACGTTTTCTTTAGTTTCTAGAAGAGAAATATAGCATAGAGGGAAATATATTCGATTTTTTGGTAAATATATATCAGATTTTAAGTTTTGTTTTTTTTTAAAGTTCACATAAGAGTTGCGCTAAAATGAAACAAAAAATATTATAACTTCGTGTGATAAACCTGAAAATTCGTGTAATTTAAACTTTGAACAAATTTTGTAAAATGAAGACAGTGTTTGATAAGAATAAATAAAGGAAAAAGGAACTATAGTTATAATAGGATTAAAAAAAAATGATGCTAGTTTGGACCAAAATCTCATGTATGCATGTGTTATGTGTATACGATATACGTAGATTGGGATGAGTCCATATTGAAAGGGGAGGGAGGGGTGGGTGGGAGGTCAATGGTCAAAGATCTACAAAGTGATGAATATGATGATGAGGTTTGGGGTGAAGCGAAGAGAACAAATAGCGTGCCGCACGAGGGGATCTCTCTGCCATTCTGACTCAGCCTCACACTTCCTTCCCTGTTTTCTATTAATAAAATTTCTGCCTATAAGAAATAAAAAATACACATAAACAAAACTTAAAAACATGTCCTCTAACTCTATCAAAATTTAGCCTTATTTGTATGATTATTTTCTAATTATAGAAATATAGACATAAATCCATAAGTGGAGTAAGTGACTAATCCGTAGGGATGGCTCAGTCTTGAAAGAAAATTCTCTGAAAAAAAAAGCTCAGTCTTTTTATTTTTAAATTTTTTGGTTCAAATTAATCTCTCTTATTCATCCCTTCTTAATTAGCTAATAAAATATAATAATATGTCATGTTATATTATATTTAAAAAAATAAATCCAAACTAAATTTAAAAAAAAAACAACTAAAAGAAGAAAAATATATATGTAATTTTTTCTTAAGAATATTATATGTTGATTAGAATTTATAAAAGAGAAATTAAGATTTATATTTTACAATTAAACGAAATTATATGTCGGTTTGGTTTTATAAAGGAAGACTAAGATTTTATAAATTAACAAAAATATTTGTTGGTTTGGACTTATAAAAGAGTGGTTAAGATTTAGAGTTTAAAATTTACAATTATACGAAATTATATGTCTGTTTGAGTTTATAAATGAGGATGAAAGTTTAGATTTTATAATTAAATAAAATTATATTTTGGTATTTTGGTTTGTGTTTATAAAAGAGTGGTTAAGGCTTAGATTTTATAATTTAGACAAAATTATATGTCAGTTTGGGTTTATAAAAAATGATCAGTAGTCGCAAAATAAGTTGCACATTAGTCGCAAAGTTAATAGCAAGTTAGTCGAAAATTGCAAGAGTCGCAAAATTAGTAACAAGTCAGTCGCAAATTGTTACCGTATTGTGACTCTCCGAATTTAGTCACAATACAAATTTTTGGAATGTATCATTTTTGACCAGTTCTATTGATATCAATCAACAATATGGACTCATGATTGTGTTATAGAGTATATGAAATAGTTTATGACCTTTAAATATTGTTTTCATCTTTGTTTTGCAATTTTCATAAAATTAGAAATCTTCTTATGAAATAACATGTAACTCTTTACAATGATTTAGATATTATGAAATTTTTGTGTCTAAATACTGAAATGGAAAGCTTTAACAAAGTTTATATGACTGATATTGATCAATTCAAATTGGAAATGTGTATAGAAACATGTTAACATTTCTCTAATGTGAAATTTCAAATTCAAAAAATCGAGAGTTGCTAAGAAGTCGCAAAACAATATCTAATTCAGGTGTTAGACGCTAAACAGTCGCAAAATAATATCTAATTCAGGTGTTAGACGCTAAACAGCCGCAAAATAAGTTGTACATTAGTCGCAAAGTTAAGTTGCACATTAGTCGCAAAAAATAGGAGTTAGCAAGTTATCGATAAATAAACTTGTGACCGGAGTATACGTTGCGAAATCATAGCTAATTTATGAGTCTTTTTTTTCTATAAAATACTGTCACTGCAGTCTCAAATTGTGATTGTTTTGCGACTATATTGTTTCCGTCGTAAATGTGTGACTGTTTTGCTTCTTCTGTAACTTTGGTCTGGAAACAGTCGTAAATGAATCGCTAAGTGGTCGCTATTTTTTGCGACTGAATAAAGAGTCACAAGTGGTAGTCGCTAAACGCAGGTTTTCTTGTAGTGAGCGGGTGAATAAGAGAGGTTTGTCCCTAGAAGTGAACCCAAGAATTGTCCGGTTTTTGTTTCGGTGTCTCGATTTTTACGGTTGTTTTTCGTTATAAATTTTTATTGCAATAAACATGTACAGTACGGTATCATTTGTCTTCATTTTATGGTTTATTGATTTTGTACAAACTTAAATCATATAAAACCTATTTACTTTATTTGGTTTGGTTTGGTTCCCCTTTTTATTTTAGCTAGTTATATCCCCTGTTTTAAAAATCGTTAAACACTAGTCGGGCGGTCGGAATGAGCCTAACAACTAAAGAAAAAATTAGGGATTAAACGGGGATTAATAGGTACATAGTTTTAAGATTTTTTAGTAGTTTACTTATATATATTAGTTATTTGTATAGAAATTGAGTATAGATGGAATTATGTAGGGGTTTTAGCAGTTTTTGATTCACTAGAGTCACATGATTCACTAGTGGTTTTAGCTTTTTTTAACTTGATTATTAATAAATGGAATAAACGTCATTTTCCTATCGTTTTCTTCCTTTTCTTTCTGCAACCCTAGATGACGGCTGGTTTTTTCCCTTCATTTGGTTCACTTTCTTCTTTTTGTTTTCTTTCTTTAAATTTGAACCTAAAATTAATAGATCTACTCCAAACATTTGATTTCTTAAGTTTAAAGGAGTAAAATAGTTATTTCTTGAACTTTCCGATTACAACATAATCCCGGCGGCGTGGCACCCCCGAGTGACTTTCCAGCGAGGAATCAACCGTCTTGAGCGATGTTTAAAACAGGGGTTATATCAGATAAGTCCATTATTTATATACCTTTCTATCACTCCTTAGCTACAACTAGGCCTCCCAATTCAGATTTTTGTTTGGGTAATTTGGTCATAGTTTTAAGATCCATTAGGATATTTTTTGATTCGGGTTTGTTTTGGTTATGTTTAGGCTTGGTTCGGTTTGGATACCTAAAATATCATAAATTTTTTTAATGGTTTTTTAGTTATTTCAGTCATAAAATAACTGATATTTTCGGATTTATAATTGTAATTTTAAGGATATTAGTTATAAGTAATTATATTTCTGGTAATTAGGAGTACTCATTATGTTATCGGTTCGGTTTCGATTATTCAGATATACTGTTTCTTTTTCAAAATATAGGATGTTTTAGCTAGAATACGTATATTAAGAAATAACTACTTTTAAAAAGTTTAACAAATCATAAACAAAACTGCAAAACATAAATATAAAAGTTGTTTGGAAAATTGAAAACATCCTATATTTTAAAACGAAAATATTTTTCTTAACATACTGTAATAAAACAGAGAGAATATAAATTAGCCTCCGTTCAGATATTTTTTGGTTACTGCCTACCTGGATATTATGCCTAGGCCTAAAAAATATTATGCATGCAAAATGATTCGAATGAAACGTTCACGTTAATGAATCAACCAAGGCAAACACTATCTAGCTACCTAAGCTATACAAATAACCAAGACTCACGAATAATGATAACTCTTTTTCTTCAACGGGTTGCCAAAGCATATAATCGGACCTGAATTTTCTGATCACAACTACACATATATCTAATGGTTCAAGAATTGTTCTAGGGCTTGAGATACCCCAATAAAAAGCTTACTGGCCATCTTGACTCTTTATAAGTCCTAACGGTACAAATCGATTTTAACAGTATCACCAAATGTACTTGAACGCTCATAGTTTTACTTTTTTTTTTGTGACTAATCAGTTTCAAGGACATGTAAAGATATTTTTGAAACAATTCGACCTGTTTTTTTTTTTTTTTAATATAATAATTCAACTAATGATCTCATACTCACTACCAACTTAACCACATTCACTTCAACAGTAGAAATCACAACACATTAAAACAACGAATAACCAAATATCAACGTCTAACAATCGATAATCCAACAATATCAAGAACCAAATAACCAACATCCTAACAATAATCTAAAGACCCAACTCTAGCAACCTAACATAAGCCAGACCATAATCAATCGAGTCTCTAGAACATTCTCCTCTTCATCGCTTTGATTTCACGATTACACTTTACCTTTACTTGCAGCACAAACAATAGTTGAGATGCATGAATATTATTACAAATTCTTAGTGAGACAATCCTTCCATCTATTGGGCTATACACAAGCGAAAAGACAAACACTAACAATACACAAAAGGAAGCAAACCAGCCAACTCTGAACACATGCGTCGACCTTGCGCCCTTTCGTCGACGCACTCCTTATGTCGATCGATGCAATACCCTTGCATTGACCGATGCACTTCTTGCATTAACGAATACAACCTCACGTCTCCATCAAATTCCTAGCTGCATCGACCGATGCAACCATGCGTCTCCATCAAATCCCTAGTTGTGTCGACCGATGCACTCCTTGCATCAACCGATGCAACCTTGCGTCTCCATCAAATCTCTAGTTGTCTCAACCGATGCACTCCTTAAATCGACCGATGCAACCTCGCATCTTCATCAAATCCCTAACCTCAACAAGCTACAACTACCACGACAACCAAGCACAAACAAGCAAACAAGAATCAATCACCAAAAAACATACAATATACACATCTAAACACTTAGATAAGTCATGGTAACACACTCAACTCTTTAGCAAGCGGATCTGACTCTGAAACTACGAGAAACACATAAACTCACGTTCCAACACGTCCTTAACCTCATATCTCCACTCCCAAGGAAGAATCTATCATGAACAAACACCAAACGTCACATAAACTCACTGGAAACCTTCGGAGTGGAGATCTGAGATTAAGCCCCAACACGTCCTTAACCTCAGATCTCAACTCCCAAGGAAGAATCTCTCAAGACAAACACCAAACTTCACATAAACTCACTGGAAACCTTTCTCTCTTCTTTCTAATTCTTTAGGAATGACAAAGTGGCTGAAAACTCCACCCTAGTTGTCGAGTTCTCCTTATGTACTCGAGCCATAGGTTTCCATCAACCACAAACCGGAGAAAATAAAACTAACCCGATCACAAATCATACAGTTACATCGATTGATGCTCTCCCCTAGCGTCGATCGATGCACGAACCGGAAATCCAGTTTAAGGGCATTAAAATTCTCCCCCACCAACAAGGATTCATCTTTGAATCCCACAGCACCGTCCATTCGCCAAGGACCTCCGTACAATCGTCACCACAACCTGCACATCCTCCGACCGGATTGTACAATCGAGCCACTCCCCGTAGCTACGGTAACCAGGAAATCTCAAAATTCCGCTCTTGGAGCTTCACCCAAAAATGCGCTCTTAGATCGCCATCCAATGCTAACATACCACTCCCACCCTCTGGCCACAAAGTCCATTGGCCTAACGGTACCACATGAGTTGGGCCCACATGGCCTAGAGCAAACGAGTCTGATGCTATCGTGTATATCTCTCGACTAGATCTACCTTGACTTTCAATTTAGAAACTTCTATTTTTAGAAACTTTCCTATTACCTATTTTCCCATCGCAACGTAAGTCACATTCAATCACGTATCCCAAACACCACCTCATCTTGGTACTTAGTCGCACAAACAACCACCCTTAAGCGATCAAGTATCAAGAGAGATGAGTTGGAATACTCCACTTTGCTCCAGCCACAGACTTCACCTCACAACAACCACATCGACACTGGGACCAAGGTTGCTTCTCAAATGAAACGACTCGACCTTTTTTTTTTAAATAAATAAATAATAAATAATAAATAATAATAATAATAAATAAACACAATTAGTGGTCCCATATCCACTAGCCACCTAACCACAATCACAATCAATAGCAGAATAACAAATACCAATAATCAATAAATATCCTATAATAATAAATAACCAATGTTTCAAATATAACCAATAACCAATAACAAAACAGGAAACATGGAACCAGCAACCTAGCAATGTTTCTAATGACCCAACCCTAGCAACCTAGCAATGCCAGACAACAACCAATCGAGTCCCTAGAACATCCTCCTCTTCATTGCCTTGATTCCACGATCACACTTTGCCTTTACCTGCACCACAACCACAAAGTGAGATGAATGAGTATTTGATAAACACTCAGTGAGGCAATCTTCCCACCTACTGGGCTATACACACAAGCAACAATGATACCAATGTTCCAAACAATCAACAAACAAGACATACAAACCAGGAAAACAAACATCATCTAATTGGAAGGGAGGTGTCAACCGACACCAGCCAAGTGTCGACCGACACTGGCCTTGGTGTCGACCGACACTACCCCACAGTGTCGATCGATGCCGATTTGCTGGTGTCGATCGACACTCCCTCTGCAACCGTGATCCACTCGAAGCCAAGAGTCGAATCTCGCTCCCAACCTCCTCCAAGTCGCCCAATACTCAAAACCCAAGCCATATACGTCCATAGGAACCTGTAGCAACCAATCCCAACAAGAAAACACACAAAACAACAACAAACAAGCAAGAACAAGGAATCAAAGGCTTAGATTAGCCATGGTCATGCACTCACCTCTTTGCAGGAAGTTTCTGAACCACAACAACAAATCCAACCCTCCTAGCAAGCCTTTAACTCCTTCCACTTCTGGAAACTTTCCACTTATAGAAACTTCTATTCTAGGAAACTTCCCCTCAAACCACCGACGCACGGAAATTTCGTACCCCGAGCACCACCTCATCTTGTTATTTAGTCGCACAACCAACCACCCCTAAGCGACCAAGTAAACAAGAGAGATGGACTGGAATACTCCATTCCCTTTCCAGCCACGAGTTACAGATGGGGCTAGGTTAGACAAGTTAAAGTCGCAGCTTACTTCTCATACCACTTCTTAAACTTTGCCTTCATCCTCGCCTCAGGCTCCCAAGTTTGCTCCTCAATACCATCACAGTCCCAAAGAACTCTCATTAAAGGAATCTTCTTCTTCCGAAGTTCCTTGATCCTCCTCTCGAGAACCTTCACTGGTCTCACCTCCAAAGTCATGTTAGGCTGAAGATCCTTAGGAATCTTAGCCAGCAACTGATCATCCTTACGGAGACACTTCCGCAACATAGACACATGGAAAACCTTATGGAATGCTCGCATAACCTCAGGTAACTCCAGTCTATATGCCACTGGTACAACTCGCTCCATCACTCTGAACGGACCCATATACCTTGGAATCAAATTAGTCTCAGTCAATGACCTGTTCGGACCCCTCAACATGGCCATCTTGAGGTACACTCTATCCCCAACCTGAAACTCAAGATCTCTCCTCCTCCTATCGGCATAACTCCTCTGTCGATCCTGAGCTTCCTTCATGTTCACCTTGAGAACCGGAATCTTCTCTGAGGTCTCCTAAACAAAATCTGCCCCGTACATGCTCCTCTCCCCCCACCTGAGTCGAGCATAACAGTGTACGATACGGCCTCTAATACAAAGCCTCATAAGGAGCCATGCCAATACTCGCCTGGTAACTATTGTTGTAAGCAAACTCTACCAAGCTCAGGTGATCTGGCCAATGGCCACCCCAATTTAGCACATACATCCTCAGCAAATTATCCAACGTCTGGATCATCCTCTCTGACTGTCCATCTGTCTGGGATTATAAGCTGTACTCATATGAACCTTAGTGCCCATCTCTGCCTGAAATTCCCTCCAGAACACCGAAGTGAACTTGGAATCCCTATCAGACACAATGCTCGCTGGCACCCCTCATGCAATCTGACTATCTCCTTCACATACTTCTTAGCCAAGACCGCTGCTCCATCGGTCTTCTTAATGGACAGAAAATGTGCCGACTTAGTCAACCGGTCCACAATAACCCAAATAGCATCAAACGTCCTAGACACTGGCAACCCAACCACGAAGTCCATAGTAAACATATCCCACTTCCACTCTAGAATGGGAAGACTCTTCAGCAAGCCACCTGGTACCTGATGCTCAGTCTTCACCAGCTGACACACATCGCACCTCGCAACCCAACTAGCCACGTCCTTCTTCATCCCGGCCCAGTGATAGTACCTCTTGAGATCACGGTACATGTTAGTCGCTCCTGGATGAATTGAGAACATGCTAGCATGAGCCTCTCTCAGAATCTCCTGCCTCAACTCCTCATCCTTAGGCACACAAATCCGCCCATGCACCAAAATAGTACCATTAGCCGAAACCTGATAGTCTGAATCAACATCCTTTGAGGCATTCACCAGTCCCAAATCCTTCTCCTGAGCCAACCGCACTCTGCTCAACAGATCTGCTCTATCAGCTGCAACCAAGCCCAATGGCTCCTGAGAAACCGCACACAAGCTCAACCCACTGATCTCTCCTACCAGAGACTCCATATCCTGCTTCTGAGCCGAAGCCTCCCGCTCCCGGCTCAAGGCATCTGCAACCAAGTTAGCCTTACCAGGGTGATAGGATATCTCCAAATCATAATCCGCCACCAGCACCATCCACCGCCTCTGCCTCAAATTCAGCTCGGACTGAGTGAATATATACTTTAAGCTCTTATGATCTGTAAACACATGCACCTTTGCACCATAAAGATAAGATCTCCAAATCTTCAGGGCAAAAACTACAACACCCATCTCCAAATCATGAGTAGGATAGTTGTCCTCATGCTTCCGCAACTGCCGCGAAGCATAGGCAATCAGCTTCCCATGCTGCATCAACACACACCCCAAACTAACTCTGGATGCATATGTATATACCACATAGGGTTCTCCCTGCTCAGGCAAAGCCAACACTGGAGCGGTAGTCAACATCTCCTTCAGGCTTGCAAAGCCCTCCTCGCACTCCTGTGACCAGACAAAAGGAACATCCTTCCCTGTCAACTTAGTCATAGGACGTGCTCTGCTCGCAAACCCCTGTACAAACCTCCTGTAGTACCCTGCCAACCCAAGAAAACTCCTGATCTCTGTGACACATTGTGACCCAGAAAGCTTATCTCATGCTGCCAGAAACTACTCTTGCTCAACTTAGCAAAAAACTTATGCAGCTTCTCCAGAACTGCTCTCAAATGCACTGCATGCTCCTCAGGACTCTTAGAATAAACCAGGATGTCGTCGATGAAAATGATGACAGACACGTCCAGAAACTCCTGAAACACGCTGTTCATCAATCTCATTAACGCTGTTGGTGCGTTAGTCAACCCTAACGACATCACCATAAACTCAAAATGCCCATACCTCATCCTAAAAGCAGTCTTCCTCACATCTGAATCATCTATCGGATCTGATGATAACCCGACGCCAGATCTATCTTGGAGAACCAAGTAGCACCTCTCAACTGATCCAACAACTCATCGATCCTTGGAAGAGGGTACTTGTTCTTCACAATGACCTGGTTGAGACCCCTATAATCGATACACAAGCAGAAACTCCCATCCTTTTTCTTAACCAATAACACCGGCGCTCCCTACGGTGATACACTAGGACGGATGAAACCCTTGTCCAAAAAATCTTCTAACTGCTTCTTCAGTTATGGCATCTCTGCTGGAGCCATCCTGTAAGGAGCCTTGGATAACATTGTCGTCCCTGGTTCCAGTTCAATCGTAGAAGGATCAGACCGAGAAGGTGGTAATCCCGGCAATGACTGGAACACATCCTCAAACTCCTCCACAACCTGAATACCGCTAACCGTAGACTTCCCCACTGACTCTGGCATAGATATAGTAACCAAATAAGCCTCACGGCCCTTCTCGATTATCTTCCCAGCCTGTATGGCCGAGATCACGAGACTCCTCGAAGTCGGTCTAATCCCCTGAAAAACCAACTTCCCTTCCGAGCGCTTAAACTCCACTCTACGCTGATGACAATCCAGATGAACCATATGTCGATGCAACCAGTCCATCCCTAAGATAACGTCATACAGCTCCACTGGGCTGATAAGCAAATCCGCAGGCCAAGACTCTCCCGCAATCTGAATATCGATACCGCTTGCTCGACCAATAACTCTCAGAACTCCTGAATATCGATACCCCTCGTTCGACAACTCCTGCACGTTCTCCGGGATCTCCCATGATACCTGCACTCTCTGCACACTCCGGGATAATGAAGCTATGAGTAGCTCCAGAATCAAACATAACATGGGAATTGAACCCTCCCACCAACAAGGTCCCTACACAAACCTCATTTATTGAGAACATAACACTTTATCACAGGACAACATAAAATCTGAACTTACTAAGAATTCACAAAGACAGAGTACCAGAAATTATACTTGTGATCGCCCCGGCACTGGTTCCACCAGTCTCTGCAGTCGTGTAAACCCGTGGCGCCTGCTCTATCTGTGTCACTTGCTGCCCTCCCGTCTGCACCTGCTGCAACGCTGCCACTGCTACCGGCTGCAACTTCGGACACAAGGGCCTGATGTACCCTGTCTCCCTGCAATGATAGCATACACGAGCTGCTGCCATTGGAGCACTCCGTTGAAAATGATGACAGACACGTCCAGAAACTCCTGAAACACGCTGTTCATCAATCTCATAAACGCTGTTGGTGCGTTAGTCAACCCAAACGACATCACCATAAACTCAAAATGCCCATACCTCATCCTAAAAGCAGTCTTCCTCACATCTGAATCATCTATCGGATCTGATGATAACCCGACGCCAGATCTATCTTGGAGAACCATGTAGCACCTCTCAACTGATCCAACAACTCATCGATCCTTGGAAGAGGGTACTTGTTCTTCACAATAACCTGGTTGAGACCCCTGTAATCGATACACAAGCAGAAACTCCCATCCTTTTTCTTAACCAATAACACCGGCGCCCTCTACGGTGATACACTAGGACGGATGAAACCCTTGTCCAAAAAATCTTCTAACTGCTTCTTCAGTTATGGCATCTCTGCTGGAGCCATCCTGTAAGGAGCCTTGGATAACATTGTCGTCCCTGGTTCCAGTTCAATCGTAGAAGGATCAGAGCGAGAAGGTGGTAATCCCGGCAATGACTGGAACACATCCTCAAACTCCTCCACAACCTGAATACCGCTAACCGTAGACTTCCCCACTGACTCTGGCATAGATATAGTAACCAAATAAGCCTCACGGCCCTTCTCGATTATCTTCCCAGCTTGTATGGCCGATATCACGAGACTCCTCGAAGTCGGTCTAATCCCCTGAAAAACCAACTTCCCTTCCGAGCGCTCAAACTCCACTCTACGCTGATGACAATCCAGATGAACCATATGTCGATGCAACCAGTCCATCCCTAAGATAACGTCATACAGCTCCACTGGGCTGATAAGCAAATCCGCAGGCCAAGACTCTCCCGCAATCTGAATATCGATACCGCTTGCTCGACCAATAACTCTCAGAACTCCTGAATATCGATACCCCTCGCTTGACAACTCCTGCACGTTCTCCGGGATCTCCCATGATACCTGCACTCTCTGCACACTCCGGGATAATGAAGCTATGAGTAGCTCCAGAATCAAACATAACATGGGAATTGAACCCTCCCACCAACAAGGTCCCTACACAAACCTCATGTATTGAGAACATAACACTTTATCACAGGACAACATAAAATCTGAACTTACTAAGAATTCACAAAGACAGAGTACCAGAAATTATACTTGTGATCGCCCCGGCACTGGTTCCACCAGTCTCTACAGTCGTGTAAACCCGTGGCGCCTGCTCTATCTGTGTCACTTGCTGCCCTCCCGTCTGCACCTGCTGCAACGCTGCCACTGCTACCGGCTGCAACTTCGGACACAAGGGCCTGATGTGCCCTGTCTCCCTGCAATGATAGCATACACGAGCTGCTGCCATTGGAGCACTCCGTTGAAAATGATGACAGACACGTCCAGAAACTCCTGAAACACGCTGTTCATCAATCTCATAAACGCTGTCGGTGCGTTAGTCAACCCAAACGACATCACCATAAACTCAAAATGCCCATACCTCATCCTAAAAGCAGTCTTCCTCACATCTGAATCATCTATCGGATCTGATGATAACCCGACGCCAGATCTATCTTGGAGAACCATGTAGCACCTCTCAACTGATCCAACAACTCATCGATCCTTGGAAGAGGGTACTTGTTCTTCACAATAACCTGGTTGAGACCCCTGTAATCGATACACAAGCAGAAACTCCCATCCTTTTTCTTAACCAATAACACCGGCGCCCTCTACGGTGATACACTAGGACGGATGAAACCCTTGTCCAAAAAATCTTCTAACTGCTTCTTCAGTTATGGCATCTCTGCTGGAGCCATCCTGTAAGGAGCCTTGGATAACATTGTCGTCCCTGGTTCCAGTTCAATCGTAGAAGGATCAGAGCGAGAAGGTGGTAATCCCGGCAATGACTGGAACACATCCTCAAACTCCTCCACAACCTGAATACCGCTAACCGTAGACTTCCCCACTGACTCTGGCATAGATATAGTAACCAAATAAGCCTCACGGCCCTTCTCGATTATCTTCCCAGCTTGTATGGCCGATATCACGAGACTCCTCGAAGTCGGTCTAATCCCCTGAAAAACCAACTTCCCTTCCGAGCGCTCAAACTCCACTCTACGCTGATGACAATCCAGATGAACCATATGTCGATGCAACCAGTCCATCCCTAAGATAACGTCATACAGCTCCACTGGGCTGATAAGCAAATCCGCAGGCCAAGACTCTCCCGCAATCTGAATATCGATACCGCTTGCTCGACCAATAACTCTCAGAACTCCTGAATATCGATACCCCTCGCTTGACAACTCCTGCACGTTCTCCGGGATCTCCCATGATACCTGCACTCTCTGCACACTCCGGGATAATGAAGCTATGAGTAGCTCCAGAATCAAACATAACATGGGAATTGAACCCTCCCACCAACAAGGTCCCTACACAAACCTCATGTATTGAGAACATAACACTTTATCACAGGACAACATAAAATCTGAACTTACTAAGAATTCACAAAGACAGAGTACCAGAAATTATACTTGTGATCGCCCCGGCACTGGTTCCACCAGTCTCTACAGTCGTGTAAACCCGTGGCGCCTGCTCTATCTGTGTCACTTGCTGCCCTCCCGTCTGCACCTGCTGCAACGCTGCCACTGCTACCGGCTGCAACTTCGGACACAAGGGCCTGATGTGCCCTGTCTCCCTGCAATGATAGCATACACGAGCTGCTGCCGTTGGAGCACTCCTCTTGGGATAGCTAGCAATCTTGTGATCCTTGCCCCCACACCCGAAGCAACTCGGACCACCCGGCCTCTGCGAAGCCTCCCATCTCCTCTTGGTTCCCTTCGCAGGCTCTCCGCCCTTGCTAGAACCTCCCTAAGGCTGAGCCTTACCAGGCTGAACTGCTTGGCTAGTCGCCACTGACTATGCCCGGATATCCTCCTCGAACCTTGTTGCAGTCTCAACCAGATCTGCACGCGTAGCATAACTCCGCCCTCTTCAATGAACCCTCAAATCATCACGTAGGACACTTAAAAACCTCCTGACCTGAGCCTCCTCAGACTCCATATCCCGACCCCCAAACCTCAGAAGTCGAATGAACTCCAACTCAAGCTCCCGCACTGACTGAGTCCCCTGAGCTAGCTGAAGGAACTGCACCTCCAACCTAACTAGTGCCTCTCTAGGGAAATACTTGCGGTTGAATTCCAAGACAAATTCAGCCCAAGACATCTCCCTCTGCACTCTCCTAGAAGCCACAACACTCCACCACAACTGAGCATCACCAGTCAAATGGTGGACCCCAATGTCCACCCAAAACTCCTCAGGACATCTCAGAGTATGGAAGTTACGTTCCACACTCGTCCTCCAACCATCAGCACCAGTATCAGTACCTCCCGAAAATCGCTCGGTACCGATACGGCCCATCTCTCTCAGCATGCTGACATAACGAGAATGAACCTCTACATCCGCATCCGCTGGCTGCTGCACCTCCGCCGCCACTGGTGGCACTACTGGTGCCTGAGCCGATACTACAGCCGGTAACTGCGCTAACAACTGTGTCAGCAAACCCGCAAGGTCGACACATGATATGCTCAAATTAAACCCTGACCTACTCTCTCAAATGAAGAGGTCACTGTAATACTTAGGGATCGAATTACACAAGGACTCAAGTCTACACAATAAATTACAAAGTTTTATAATTAAGCTAAACAAGTTGATTTAAATAAAGAAAAGCAATGCAAAATATTAAATAAAACTGTTGTAAATTCAGAAGATCAAAAAGCTAGGTCCAGGGAATTTCTCATGAAATTACAAAATATTAAATCAATAATTAAATAGGATTCAAACAATTAAAAATCAGATCTATAACTCTAAACTCTTCTGTAAAATAAATCAGTTCTCACTGCAAATATTATCTAAATTTTAAAAAAATCCAAATCTCTTTGTAAAATTCTAGGTTAAAAATCAGCTTTAAAAACAAGTTTAGATTGTTCACAAAATTACTAAATAAAATCTCTTGGCAAGAAGTAATTTTGCTCATCAAAAGGTTTTATCAGGAAAATCAATTATCTTCTCATATTATTTTCCTAGGTTAATAATTCTAGATGGCCAATCAAGGATTAATATGAAGAACAACCTATGATGAAGATCTAGAAAGATAATGAATCCTAAATAAACAGATCTAATAAGTCATAAAAACCATGTGAAAACCCTAAACCTAACAAGCAAACTACTCAGACATATTCAATGAAGAACAAAACATAATTCTGAATAGTAAGCAATTGAAATTAAAAGAGTAGAGAGGGAGTTCAAGAATTCTTCTCTCAAAGTAGTTCAGATCTCTCTCCCAAAAGCTCTCAAAATCTCACAGGATTGCAGAAAAATAAAACTTGCTAGAATAAACCTTAAAGGTTTGTAAAACCTAAAAATACTATTTATATGTCTTAAAACACGTCAGGGACTTGTGTTGCAAATATGGAAAACTTTGGCTGAATTTGTGAAACTTCCAAAACTTGATTCTCTCGTTGGCTAAACACGGTGTCGATCGATGCTAAATCAGTGTCGATCGACACTCCCTCTCTGTTCTGACTCCAAGTTTGTTTCTTCGGGGTTAATGCTTTAAAATGATCCAAATTGCTCCATTTTGCTCCATCCATGCTAAAATCCTAGAAAACCTGTAAAGACTCAAAGAAAACCTAGAAACAAATGAAAAGACTCAAAAAGCACAGTTATATCATAGTTAAAAACCATAAAAGCCATGATATATCAACTCTCCCAGACTTAGTCTTTGTTTGCCCTCAAGCAAAACAAAAACTTAGACCTGTGAAAGAGGTTTGAAAACATAAGAACTCATTTTCTCTCTAAGGTAATGCCATGATCATTCAAACCATAATCCATATGCTTAGCAGACAAATCCAAATCGAACCACCATGTACTTTTCCGTTGACATTTATAGCGTCCCAAATTCAAACCATATTCCACTACTTCCTCCATTAAGCCTTCATCGGTGGGTCTCATCAACTTGATCAATGTCAAGAACCTTCTAGACTCATTCCCGTACTATACCATAACAAGCAAAATATATCTTTTTACAACATGTGGTATTCTTCCTCTCCCCAGACTTATTCTATTCTTATCCTCCTTTCAGCTTTGCGTCCACAACCACGACCACGACCAGCAACAGTATCCTCTCTAACCATCTGCACTACCATGAACAGAAGGCTAAGCACGCAATTATCATAACACAAAAACATAAACTCACCGTGGAATCACACTGTAGGCTCGAAGAGGATGTTCTAGGACTCCATGCCACACACAATTAATTAACTCACATAATCAATCAAGACATGCAATCCCAAACATCACAACAGAAACCTAGTGAACCCAAACCTAGAACTGTAAGGACTATGATACCAAACTGAAACGACCTGACCTTTTTTTTTTTAAATAAATAAATAATAAATAATAACAATAATAATAAATAAACTACAATTAGTGGTCCCATACCCACTAGCCACCTAACCACAGTCACAATCAACAGCGGAATAACAAATACCAATATCCAATAAATATCCAATAATAATACATAACCAATATTTCAAATATAACTCTTTTTATTTACAAGCAAAGGTGTAGGCGAATATTGGAGTCATCGGTAATTTACCTACCATTCGCTTCCAAGCTTTGTGTGATCATTCGACTCAAGAGTAGAATAATGAGGTCACAAGTAATTTACCTACCTCTCTAAACTGATCAAAGTAATCTCATCTTTTATTCTCTTTTTTTTTCTTTCAAACAAAGCTCTCAGGAATAGTCTCTTCAACTTAAATAAGGGAGAGGAGTATCATTTTCTTTTGAAGATCTTACTTGTCAGACATGAACAAGGAGTCAAGCTCTATGAACATCAATCTCCTTGATGAGGTAAAAGAAAAGTGCAGAAGTTACCTCATGCTTTTATGGATTCTGTTGGAAATTTAGATGTCTCTGGTTTACTGGTCAGCCATTGGATTTTTCATTAGTCGGATTAGTGGATTCAATCTGCAGCATTAATCAACCAAGGCAATACACCTAAAAAGAAAAATCATAGTCCCCAACACAATTTTGAAAAATTTGACTCAATAAAAACAAAAATCGGTTTTGACATACTAAGAACAAAAACTATGTTAGTAGTTAGTACTAACCTCCCCCAGACTTAAACGACACTGTCCCCAGTATTTTCAAGTAAGAGGTAAGCAAAAAGAAACAAAAACGTATTGAAAATTGTAATGAAAAGACGAATGGTGTTTTTGGCCGTAACTCGTTAGTTGCAGATAGTTGTGTTGATGGATCAATCCTTGGATGGTTATTCTGTTAAGAGACACTCAAACACAAATTAAAAGCAACATGATAGATAAATAGTTCATGATTTCAAACAAATTTCAAACAAAAACTGACTCAATGCAAAAATAAAAATGACTCAAAAGGAAAAGAAAAACCTAGAAGTGGGTTGCCACCCACTGAGCACTTGTTTTCAGTCATTAGCTTGACTGTGCAGTGGATTTCAGGCATCCGGTGGATCAGAACATGGCAGTGAATGCCTTAGAGTGAATGTCCTCTTCATCCAAGGTGGTGTATAAGCTTTAGGTGCATGAGGTCTGCCAAGGATGTGAGTAACACGACCTAGGTGGGATTTTGGGATGGGTTTGCTTCTTTCATGTCTTGCAAAATCATCAATAGAAGAAACAAGCGCTCTACGATAATTTTGTAGCTTGGTTAACTGCAAAACAGTTTTTGTACCTTTGAAAGCCTTGTTGATGATAGGAGGGGGTTTGGGTGAAGAAGATGCATACCTTTGCCTTACATGAGGACTCTGGGGTGTGGAGGGGTGAGTCTTTTGTTTGGGAACAGTTGTCATACTTGGAGCATCAGTTGTGGACAAGTGCAGGCTCGGATGTGGAGGGGTGTCGACCGATGCTGATAGGGTGTCGATCGACACCGAGCCTGTTGCTTGTGTAGCAGAAACTTTGCAGCTTATCTCAGCAATCATCTCAACAGAAAATGTCTAACCATCAATGTTAGGAGCTCTCCTTAGCTTATGCATCTCAAAGTTAATACTTAAACCCTCAACATTCAGTGTTATGTGTCCCTTCTGCACATCTATGACGGCACCAGCTGTAGCCAAGAAAGATCGTCCTAAGATGAGAGGATCTTTAGGCTCTTTATCATACTTCGGCACCACAAAATCAGTGAGAATCATGAAGTTTCCAACCTTAATTGGAATATCCTCTAAGACACCTTCAGGAATTCTCTGAGATCTATCAGCTAAGATAAGAGATAATCTAGTTGGCTTGAATTCTGTCATCCCAAGTTTCATAGCAACAAAATGTGGCATCAAGTTAATACTAGAGCCTAGATCACAGAGTGAGTAAGCAAACCGTTCTGCAAAGATAGAGCAATCAAGTACAAAGCTTCCAGGGTCTGGTAACTTCTCTACAGTCCTACAGTGAATCATTGCACTCACTTCCTTAGAGACAACCACCTCTTGCTTCTTCTCTTTCTTCCTTTGAACAGGCTGGTTCAACAGAATCGCACTGACATCTTTTGTAAGTAGTGCTCCTTCCTCAGGGCTCAAACCATTGGATACCATTCTCTTCACATACCGCTTAAGTGGTGGTGAAAGCTTTACTGCATCAATCAAAGGCATCTCAATCATTACCTTATCCATCATTGCCTTGCATCTAGCTTCCTCAAGCTCCTGCTTCGACCTTCTTGGCTTAGGAAAAGGAATTTTCGGTTGGTACACCCTTTTAGTAACTGGAACCTGAGATTTTGCAGTTTCGGGTTCTGTCTGAGAGGGGCGTCGACCGACACCCAGGTGGTGTCGATCGACACCATCATCTGGAGTTGACATCTCCGTCGATTTTTCTCCTTTTTCTGCAGTTCCAATTTCTCCATCATCTTCATCTCTCACATATATGGCATTACAAGAATGTTTGGGGTTTGATTTAGTTCTTCCAGGAAGAAAACCCTCTTGCCTTTTAACAGACCCAACAGTCTGTGCAGCCTGATTCTCCAGCGTCTTAACATGAATATTTAATGCATCAATCCTCCCAGTAAGCTCATTGTAGACATTATCAATCTTCCCACTGAATGTCACTATCATATTCTCCAGTCCCTGAAGAAGCTGCTCAAGCATGGCCTCCATTCTACTCTCAGAAGGAGTTTGTGGAGGTGGAGACTGATAGGAAGAGTTCCCATAAGTCCTTGTGAAGTTGTTCCCTTGTTGCTGCTTCTGAAAATCAGGCTTAGGAGTGTAGCCCAAAGAATTTCCACTGTAAGGCTTGTTGCTTTGCTGATTATTGAATCTCTGACCTTGATACCCAGCTCCATACACATAATTGACATTTTCCTCTGTATTCTTTGGCTCTGGCTCAAATGTCTCAACCTCAGCAGAAAATTGGACTGACTTCTTACCCACTAGAAGATTGTGAACTGAATCCAGCTTGGCATTAACAGAAGCTAGCTGGTTTGAATCAAATTCTCCATGCAATCTCTTCCTTTCAGTATCTGCTCTCTTAGTGCTATTGCCGGAAGCCAAATTCTCAATCAAAGCTTCAGTATCTTCTGGAAATCTTGTTTTGAAGTTTTCATGGCTTGCAGCATCCAAAGCTAACTGATACTCTCAGTCACCTCCTCTGAAGAAGATACTCAACAATTGAACTCTTGAGAAACCATGGTGTGGACAATCCCTTTGATAAGCCTTGAATCTCACCCAAGCTGCCTTGAAAGCTTCATCTAGTGTTTGCTTGACAGAGGACAGCTTAACTCTCAACTTATCTAACATTGCATCATCATAAGAGTAGTTGAGGAAAGCCACCTTTACTTGTTGCCAAGAGATCAAAGATCTGGCTGGCAACTGTTTCAACCATTGAGATTCTTCTCATGCAAGTGAATATGGGAAAAACTTGCAGTAGATGTAGTCTTCAGTCACTCCATTGGCCTTGATACTAGTCACCAAGTCTTCAAAGTGCTCAATATGGTCCAAAGCCTTCTCATTCGGCAGGTTAGAGAAAGGTCTCTGCCCAACTAGTTGAAAATATGCAGGTTTCAACTCAAAATCATTCCTCTTGAATGGAGGAGGAACAATAGCAGACCGGTTCTCATACACAAGATCAGCCCGGTTGTAGTCAGCAATGGTCCTGATCAAATATCGGTTGTGCTCCTGTCTTCGAACCGGATTGTTAACGTGGTTTGCAGCTTCACGTCCGTCTGCAGGAAGAGGATGTCGATCGATACCTTGTTGGTGTCGATCAACACCATCGACAACAGCAGCTTGCTCTTCGCCAACAACAACTTCAGCAATAACATTCCCTTCTGCATCAAGCTTTTGGCCCTACTCGTTGCGCAAGTGGCCCTCTTGATCCCTCAAAGCACCATCCTCATCACACATCAGAATGACTGTGTTCACCATCTTCAAGGATTTGGCTGCTTTTCGGTTCTCACGCTCAAGTTTTTCCAACTCTTGATTTGTAAGCTTCACAGTAGAACCAATCTTGTTGCTCCTTGTGTTAGGCTTATTAGGCATGTAATTGAAACACACAAAGAGAAGAAAAACAAAAACGTGTAAGTAGAAAATAAAAATAAAAATTTAGACGAAATACTCAAATCTAATAGTAGATCAAAGAGTCGCCGGCAACGGCGCCAAAATTTGATATGCTCAAATTAAACGCTGAGCTACTCTCTCAAATTAAGAGGTCACTGTAATACTTAGGGGACGAATTCCACAAGGACTCAAGTCTACACAATAAATTATAAAGTTTTATAATTAAGCTAAACAAGTTGATTTAAATAAAGAAAAGTAATGCAAAATATTAAATAAAACTGTTGTAAATTCAGAAGATCAAAAAGCTAGGTCCAGGAAATTTCTCAGGAAATTACAAAATATTAAATCAATAATTAAATAGGATTCAAACAATTAAAAATCAGATCTAGAACTCTAAACTCTTCTGTAAAATAAATCAGTTCTCACTGCAAATATTATCTAAATTTAAAACCAG
Organism: Camelina sativa; assembly: GCF_000633955.1. NCBI lineage: Eukaryota > Viridiplantae > Streptophyta > Magnoliopsida > Brassicales > Brassicaceae > Camelina > Camelina sativa. Next base: position 20,624,181 of record NC_025685.1, on the reverse strand, counting down.
AAAATCCAAATATCTTTGTAAAATTCTAGGTTAAAAATCAGCTTTAAAAACAAGTTTAGACTGTTCACAAAATTACTAAATAAAATCTCTTTGCAAGAAGTAATTTTGCTCATCAAAAGGTTTTATCAGGAAAATCAATTAAATTCTCATGTCAATTTATTTTCCTAGGTTATTAATTGTAGATGGTCCATCAAGGATTAATATGAAGAACAACCTATGATGAAGATCTAGAAAGATAATGAATCCTAAATAAACAGATCGAATAAATCATAAAAACCCTGTGAAAAATCCTGAACCTAACAAACAAACTACTCAGACATATTTAATGAAGAACAAAACAAAATTTTGAATAATAAGCAATTGAAATTAAAAGAGTAAAGAGGAAGTTCAAGAATTCTTCTCTCAAAGTAGTTCAGATCTCTCTCCCAAAATCTCACAGGATTGCAGAAAAATAAAACTTGCTAGAATAAAACTTAAGGGTTTGTAAAACCTAAAAATACTATTTATATGTCTTAAAACACGTCAGAGACTTGTGTTGCAAATATAGAGAACTTTGGCTGAATTTGTGAAACTTCCAAAACCTGATTCTCTCGTTGGCTAAACACGGTGTCGATCGATGCTAAATCAGTGTCGATCGACACTCCCTCTCTGTTCTGACTCCAAGTTTGTTTCTTCGGGATTAATGCTACAAAATGATCAAAATTCCTCCAATTTTCTCCATCCACGCTAAAATCCTAGAAAACCTGTAAAGACTCAAAGACAACCTAGAAACAAATGAAAAGACTCAAAAAGCACACTTATATCATGGTTAAAAACCATAAAAACCATGATATATCAACTCCCCTAGACTTAGTCTTTGCTTGCCCTCAAGCAAAACAAAAACTTAGACCTGTGAAAGAGGTTTGAAAACACATAACTCATTTTCTCTCTAACGTAATGCCATGATCATTCAAACCATAATCCATATGCTTAGCAGAAAAATCCAAATCGAACCACCATGTACTTCTCTGTTGACATTCATAGCATCCCAAATTCAAACCAAATTCCACTACTTCCTCCATTAAGCCTTCATCGGTGGGTGATAACTCTCTAATTTACATGTTTTTAGCATCCTTTTTTGTCCATAATTTGCATTGTTCATACCTCTAACTTAGCATTTTTAGGTCATTTACTGTAGGAATTCACTTTTAGAGCATTTAGGGTGTTGCATTTCTGCATTTGCATATTTTGGATGAAAACAGGTGCTAAAGAGCCAAAAATGGGGAAAACAAAGACAACTCGAGCATGTACCCGAAGGAGCCATCGAGCTGCAAGAACAAGTCCGAACCCCAACACGATCGAGGAGGATCCAAGAGCATGAAGAGCAACCCGAAGATCCACCCGAGGAGTAACCCGACTTCACCCTCGTGTACCCCATCGAGTAGATCATCGGGCAGGTCTGGGAAGCTAGGTCAAATGGGTTTCCATATATAAACCCCCTCTTCCCCTAGCTTGCAAAGGAGCACGCCGCAGACCCTCAAACCAGAGAGCGAGAGCTTCTGTGAGAGAACTGAGCGACTCAACATTTTTCTTCTTGTTTTGCATTTTTATTTTGTAGTTTTCTTAGATTTCTATCCTTTACTTTCTCTACTCTACTCTATCTTTTAATACAATGTCATTTTCATTCATTTTGATTGCTTTGTTATTCGCTTCTATGTCCGAGTAGTGTAGTAAAGTTTCTAGGGATGGGATAGATGATTTTGTGTTCTTGATCGGTTAGGATGCTTTAGTTGATTGTAAATGATTGATAGATTTCCTTCTAGATTGGTGCTCTTAATGCTGTCAACAGACCGAAAGGTTGAGATTAGATCTAGGGCGTTTACAAATGCTACAGGCCGAAAGGAGTAGATAAAATGCTTGATTTAGCCAATGCTAGAGGTTTACTTAACTCTGAGTAACAAAATTAGATGAGTTTAAGTCTACTGACAATAATGAATCGTTCTTAATGCCTGCTTGTTCATATTGCTAGTGCGACAGTGTGGTAATGTGTTCAAGGTTGATTGTTGCTAGTGCGAAAGTGTGGTGACAAGGTCTTAGAGGTTCATTGTCTAGGAAATAATTGCTTGAGGCATGTAAGGCATCCGTACTGGTCTAGAACACTTAGGATTCGATTACCCCCATCCTTAGGAACTTTCGTATTTTATTTATTTGCATTTCTTTCACTTACTCAACTACTTACCCGATCAGGTACATGATAACCTGTATCGAGTAATACCTCGAGCTGTTCATATCTCACTTGCATACTCGATCACCCCACTCGATCATGTACTCGATTGCTTGCATCGAGTGCTGAGGTCGTCTGGTTTACTTGTTTATATTCTTTTACTTTGTTTATTTTAGGAATCGTTAGAACCAAAACCCTAATTGCTTGGCTTGACTTGCATTGTTCTGATCATATNACCCGACTTCACCCTCGTGTACCCCATCGAGTAGATCATCGGGCAGGTCTGGGAAACTATGTCAAATGGGTTTCCATATATAAACCCCCTCTTCCCTTAGCTTGCAAAGGAGCACGCCGTAGACCCCCAAACCAGAGAGCGAGAGCCTCTGTGAGAGAACTGAGCGACTCAACATTTTTCTTCTTGTTTTGCAATTTTATTTTGTAGTTTTCTTAGATATCTATCCTTTACTTTCTCTACTCTACTCTATCTTTTAATACAATGTCATTTTCATTCATTTTGATTGCTTTGTTATTCGCTTCTATGTCCGGGTAGTGTAGTAAAGTTTATAAGGATGGGATAGATGATTTTGTGTTCTTGATCGGTTAGGATGCTTTAGTTGACTGTAATTGATTGTTAGATTTCCTTCTAGATTGGTGCTCTTAATGCTGTCAACAGACCGAAAGGTTGAGATTAGATCTAGGGCGTTTACAAATGCTACAGGCCGAAAGGAGTAGATAAAATGCTTGATTTAGCCAATGCTAGAGGTTTACTTAACTCTGAGTAACAAAATTAGATGAGTTTAAGTGTACTGACAATAATGAATCGTTCTTAATGCCTGCTTGTTCATATTGCTAGTGCGACAGTGTGGTAATGTGTTCAAGGTTGATTGTTGCTAGTGCGAAAGTGTGGTGACAAGGTCTTAGAGGTTCATTGTCTAGGAAATAATTGCTTGAGGCATGTAAGGCATCCGTACTGGTCTAGAACACTTAGGATTCGATTACCCCCATCCTTAGGAACTTTCGTATTTTATTTATTTGCATTTCTTTCACTTACTCAACTACTTACCCGATCAGGTACATGATAACCTGTATCGAGTAATACCTCGAGCTGTTCATATCTCACTTGCATACTCGATCACCCCACTCGATCATGTACTCGATTGCTTGCATCGAGTGCTGAGGTCGTCTGGTTTACTTGTTTATATTCTTTTACTTTGTTTATTTTAGGAATCGTTAGAACCAAAACCCTAATTGCTTGGCTTGACTTGCATTGTTCTGATCATATCCTTCCTGCTAGCAATACACAAACATTTGGATTGATAACCCTTTGTACTACAACTGCATAGGGGATTGATACCCTGGGTGAAAACCTGTCTATCAGTGGGTCTCATCAATTTGATCAATGTCAAGAACCTTCTAGACTCATTCCCGTACTATACCATAACAAGCAAAATATATCTTTTTACAACATGTGGTATTCTTCCTCTCTCCCAGACTTATTATATTCTTATCCTCCTTTCAGCTTTGCGTCCACAACCACGACCACGACGAGCAACAATATCCTCTCTAACCATCTGCACTACCATGAACAGAAGGCTAAGCACGCAATTATCATAGCACAAAAACATAAACTCACCGTGGAATCACACTGTAGGCTCGAAGAGGATGTTCTAGGACTCCATGCCACACACAATTAACTAACTCACATAATCAATCAAGACATGCAATCCCAAACATCACAACAGAAACCTAGTGAACCCAAACCTAGAACTGTAAGGACTATGATACCAAACTGAAACGACCCGACCCATTTTTTTAAAATAAATAAATAATAAATAATAACAATAATAATAAATAAACTACAACTAGTGGTCCCATACCCACTAGCCACCTAACCACAATCACAATCAACAACGGAATAACAAATACCAATATCCAATAAATATCCAATAATAATACATAACCAATATTTCAAATATAACCAATAACCAATAACCAAACAACAGGAAACATAGAACCAGCATCCTAGAAATATTTCTAATGACCCAACTCTAGCAACCTAGCAATGTCAGACAACAACCAATCAAGTCCCTTGAACATCCTCCTATTCATTGCCTTGATTCCACTATCACACTTTGCCTTTACCTGCACCACAAACACAAATTGAGATGCATGAGTATTTGATAAACACTCAATGAGGCAATCCTCCCATCTACTGGGCTATACACACAAACAAAAGTGATACCAATGTTCCAAACAATCAACAAACAAGACATACAAACCAGGAAAACAAACATCATCTCGCTGGAAGTGTAACATCCACGAACCAAATATTGGAAATTTGATTTGGATGTCGACCGACACCAGGAAGGATGTCGCACAACACCATTAGCTCACAGGGTGTTCGGTTCGATTTCAGGATTCTCAGTTCGAGCTGGTTCATTTTGGAATTGTATTTAAGGTATGAAATCAATGTTTTTAAGTTTAGTGAACCTATTGTCGCCTCCTTTTTGTGAAAAATAGAGAAAACAATTCCTAAAAGTTTCTGAAGTTTTTTCCTGAACCTTTTATTCTTGTTCTTGTGAGTTATGTCCTTGTGGTTGGAGGTCTAAGGCTGACTACGTGGGAGAAGCTTGTGGCTGTGTGTTTTTCGTCATTGTTAGTCCGAATCTTCCTATTCTAAGGGTGAGTGCATGACCATGGCTTATCTAAGCTAAGATCTTCCTATTCTAAGGGTGAGTGCAACCCTAGTGCAGATTGTTAGAAGTGTTGGATCATGTGTTTATAAAGGCAATGCCTAGGCGTGATTAGGCGCATGAACCTTGGACTCAACTTAGTCTTTGTCAATGACCTGTTTGGACCCCCACCCCCCCCAACATGGCCTTCTTGAGATACACTATTATAAAAATCGTGCCATGCCACCGAGATTATATTGTAATCGGAAGAACAATCAAAAACTTCAAAAAAATAACTATTTAATTCTTTTAAACTTACGAAATCGAATGTTTTGAGTAGATCTATTAATTTTGGTTTCAAATTTAAAGCAAAAAAAAGTGAACCAAATGAAGAAAAAAAAACCGGCCGTCATCTAGGGTTGCAGAAAGAGAAGGAAGAAGACGATAGCAAAATGACATTTATACCCTTTATTAATAATCAAGTTAATAAAGCACTACACCATTCGAACTTGTGACTTTCGTGAATCAAAAACTGCTTAAACTGCTACACCATTGCAAATATATTCAATTTCTATACAAATAACTATTATATATATATATATATATATAAGTAAAATATTAAAAAATCCTAAAACTACGGTCCGATTAATCTCCGTTTAATCCCCGATTTTTTCGTTAGTTGCTAGGACCACCCCGACCTCCCGGCTAGTGCCTAGCGATTTTTAAAACAGGGGGTACACTCTATCACCTACCTGAAACTCAAGATCCTTCCTCCTCTACTGATCCTTAGCCTCCCTCATGTTCAGCTTCAGCACCCAAATCTTCTCCGAGGTCTCCTGAACAAAATTCACACCATATATGCTCCTATCCCCCCCACCTGAGTCCAACATAACGGTGTACGACATATCCTCCCATACAATGCCTCATAAGGAGCCATCCCAATATTCATCTGGTAACTATTGTTGTAAGAAAACTCTACAAAGCTCAAGTGATCCGCCCAATGGCCACCCAAATCCAGCACACACATCCTCAACAAATCCTCTAAAGTCTGGATCGTCCTCCCCAACTGTTCGTCCGTCTGAGGTTGATAGGCAGTACTCATATGCACCTTCGTGCCCATCTCTGCCTGACATGCCCTCCAAAGCACATAAGTAAACTTGGAATCTCTATCAGACACGATACTCACAGGCACATCATATATACAATCTGACTATCTCCTTCACATCCTTCTTAGCCAAAGCCACCGCTCTATCGGTTTTCTTGATGGCCAGAAAATATACAAACTGAGTCAACCGGTTCACAATGACCCTACTTGCATATAACGTCCGAGACACAGACAATCCTACCACAAAATCCATCATGATCATATCTCACTTACAATCTGGAATGGGTAAACTCTGTAGTAAACCATCTGGAACCTGATGCTCACAATAACAATCAAGCTTAGATACTCCTAGATCTGGTTCTCACTAGCTATTGCATATAAAAGCAGGCATAAATATCCAGATCATCACATGTCAAAAACCTTCCTACACAACCAATCTCTTGGGATAGGAACATTAATCTCTAGCATTAGTATTATCGAGAAGCTTAAACATTGGTATGATGCCAAGCAACCTAGGATCTATTCTTACCCTCTCAGATATAAGAACAGCATAGAGCATGCCTAATTTAGAAGAGATATTTAAACAATCAAGCTTGATCAGTCTAAACTACCATAACTCTCATCCAGCCTAATCCATCCCTAAGATCCTAACACACTAATCAGATGAACAACACATGATGAACAAAATCATAAACCCAGAAATCAATGAAACTTGCATGATTAAAAAGATAACATGAAGATCTACAACTTTGTTCAATGAAATAAACTTAGATTCTCAATACCCAAAAAGTTACAAAAGCAACAATGTATGAAGATCTAAAGAAAAAGCTTAAAAGTTTTGATGATGTAAACTTAAAAGCTAAAATCCCAAAAAGGGTAAAAACTAGGTTTTATGATATTTTTCCTCTCTAAGGTGGCTTGTCAGCTGCCATAGAATACAAATGGTATATATAGAAAAGTAGGGAAGCCCTAAAATGGCTACAGGACAAAATAGAGAGGCGGCTCGGTTGACTCGACCAGGTGCTCGGTCGAGTGCATGGTCGAGTCAGGTCTTCTTCTGCTCCTTTCAGTCGGTCGAGTCCCTCTCAGCACACGATCGAGTGTCTGGTCGAGTGTGGTGGTGGAGTGAACTTCCGGACCTTGATTCTCTTCTGCTCTAGCTCCTTTGTCTGTTTCTCTTGATGGCTTTACTCTCCCTCAGCACTTATCCATGCTCCATTGGGTCCTAAATCACCTATTTATGCAAGAAACAATGCAAATGCAATGCAAATCTACTCTAATGCATAAACAGCCCTAAATTACTCAGTGATGACCTAACAATCTAGTAAAACATGCAAAATGTGTAAATAAACTAAGGTAAGACAAGGTAAAATATGTGAACATCAACACCCCCAAATTTAGTCTTTGTTTGCCCTCAAGCAAACAAACAAGACATGAGTAGGAAAGTGAGGTTTGAAAGTGGGATCTCAAAACCTTAAACATGCTAATAGACTAGCTAGAATCAATGTCCAAGTTACTAGTACTAGGATGCAAGGTGAATGGGCTGTACTTAAAGATTTTAGACAAGCCTTTCACTACCTTAACTGATTCAAGCCTTAGACTTCCATATGCATTCAAATCAACCATTTCCTTTAACATTCATTAAACAAGAACATGAATCAGATTATGCAATGATTAAACTCATTTGGCTTGGTAATAAGGGTTTAGAGACAAAAATGGTCTCTCTTTTGAGTGGGGCTTATCAATAACAAGGGTTCTCTCACAAAAAGTGAATTGAGCTTTAGAAGAAGGGTAAAGGTAAGATCACTTAGACACATACAAGAACAGAACCTTGTCTACCCAAAGGCACCAAAGTGTTTGTTCCTAATCATTCTAAACCCATGATGTCCTATTTCTACCCTTTAACTTCATCTTTTCTTACTTGATTTCTCTTAGTGGAATGGGGTTTCTTTCTTATTTACTAAGGTTCTTACTCTTACTTGTTTCCCAAGTCATAAAGCTTTTCACTAGACTCTTCTTTTAAAACATTCTTTTCTTTGACCAGAACCTTACTTAGAACTTTTAATGCTCCCATTCTTTCACTTAGAGTTTGAATTTTCTTTCAAACAACTCCCTCCTAAGGACTTTACCCTTTTCCTTCTCTTTTCTCTCTTTTCTTTTCTTTTTGAACTCACCAAGTCCCAAACCCAGAATTTAAACCACCTAGTCCTATCTAGTTTGAAAAATGCAAACTAGAACTACACAAGGTTTTATTCTTGTCAGTTCAAACCTAACACTTTCTACCAATCTCAATCCCAAAATAAGTCTCACACACACAAGATTTAACAAGGCTTGAAAGAAAGGTTGGTTAAGGGTATGGGAAAACTGATTCAATGATGAAATCAGCTACTTGGATCAACAAGAGTGGTGAAAATGGGAAAAGATGATCCAAATATGTATAAAGTATCCATGAGTTTAAAGCAATGCACAAACTGATAATTAAAAGTCAATATTAGGTTCTTATAAATAGGAAATAGTTTCATATCACAACATGCTTCAGTTTAGACAGAATGCAATATAAGAATTCTAGACTTGGTTCAATCTTATGTTTCTAACTACTCAACTAGCATTAAAGTACTATTAACTTGGGCATTGATCCTAGTTTAGTGAATTCAAGCAAGTTAACAAGGCTAAACTCATCATAGATCCCTAATGCAAATATGAAACAGTCCTATATGAAACATGGTAAACAAGATCCTAATATGCAATGCAAACTACATGAACACTCTGTTTTTTAAAGATTTTTTTGTGAAAATTTTTCAATTTTTTTTGGTTTTTCTATGCCTTAGATGAAATGCAAATTCTAATATGATAATGCTAAAAATTTGAACTGAGAAAATAGAAAACAATGTCAAATGTCATCTCAAACCCTCCCCCAAACTTAAATTACACAGTCCCTTGTGTAAGAGAAATTTGAAAGAGGATTCAAGACTTAAAATAACACAAAACAAGAAATGCAATAGTGTTTACAATGAGATGGTGATTGTGGTACCTTATGGATTGTTGAAGAAGTTGTCTACAACATCACTCATGCTGTCATAGGTGTAGTTGGGGTCTGGACTCTAACTTGGAAGTGGAGAAAAAGGGTACTCGACTATGGCCATCGGTTGCGACTCGATCGAGTGCTCGGTCGAGTGCTGCGTTGAGCTGGCTGGTCGAGTGGCCTGTTGTGGGTAGAATGGCTGACCTTGGTGCTCATAGTATTGTTGTAGAAGGGCTGGGTCCATGAAGTACTGCGGTGGGAAGGGTGGGTAAGCTGGACCATAAGGATAAGGTGGATAACCTGTTGGAGCTGGAAATCCATAAGGAGGTCTAGGAGGTGCTCGGTCTAGTATATCGGAGGTGCTCGGTCAAGTGGGTGCTCGAGTGCACCAGTCGAGTGCCTCGAAAACTGACGTTTTGTGCGGCCTGAACCACTCTCCCTCTGAATTGGCTCATTCAGTGAAGCTCTAGCTGGTATCACCGGGTTTTCAGCTCTGGACAATGCTTTAGTTGAGCTGCTCCTCCTCAAAGGTCTTGATGGTGCTGGTGATGAATCTCCACTCTTTAGCTCAGCAATTTCCTTCTTTAAACCATTTATGGACTTAGCCATCTTACCCATCTTCTTCTTCAATTTATCCACAGTCTTCCCATGCCACTTGTTCCACTTTTGTAAAAGTGTTACCCTTTTGCTTGTCTCTCTAACCCCTCTACTATCTTTTGGGCTTGGTTCATACTCTTCAAAATAAAACTGTTCTTCCCCATCAGCCATATCCACATTTCTAGCTTGATCCTCTCTTACTTGGGTTGTACCATCAAACAAGAATTCAGCAGCTGCCCAAAAGTCAATGTTCAGCCCTTCTCTTATGGTGGTGAGTACTCGATTAGGTAGAACAAACTGAGTCTTCCCCACTGTTGGATGCTCAAAGTTGAAGAGATGCTTCCCATGGTGCAACTCCTTTGCTAGTATGAGGGTGGAAGTGAGATATTGAGTGTCTATCCATCTTGGTTTAGCTTTCTCTCCTTGAAGTGGTATATTTGCAGCTACAAGGATTGGAGTGATGATGCCTCCAATGGTTAGAACTCCAGTTGAGTTCCTCTTGTGCAGCTTGCTAACCCAGCTTCTATAATAGATGAATTGGTCAATGAGGACCATAGCCAAATCTGTATCCACACTGCTCCCAAGGATAATAGTCCCATCTCTTGCTTGTGTGATGATCCCATAGAGTGCTACATCAATCATCTTAAGCTCTCCCTCATTCAAGTTTCCAGTTTCCTTCCTAGCAAAGAATGTGTTTGCTAAAGCTTTGTGGAAGTACCTTAAGACTGGACTCCTTATCTTTGAACTCTTGGTCTTGGAAGAGGAATAAAGGTTGTTGTCTCCAATTGTCTCCCAAACAGAAAAAAGTTCTTCCTTGGGTATGACCATGTCCTCTTCACTTCCAACTTCAAACCCATAGAGTGTGGCTAGCTGCTTGAGTGACAGCTCATACTTCTTGTCATTGATGGTGAAGTCAATGTAACCAGCTCCCATGTCTTGGTACATGCTTGTGAAGAGATGAAGCTTGATGGTGGATAGAAATTCACAACTCTCTTCCCTATACCCATCCAAGCACAAACCCATGAATTTGCTTAGGTTGCATTTCTCAAACAGAAACTCAACATCTTCAGCAATACCCAGCTTCTCCATGGTTTCTTTATGAGGATATCTTGTTCCTTGGAAGCTCATCTTCATGGAAGCTTCATAGAGTTGACTTGGGGTTTGGGAACCAGATTCTTCTTCCACTTCTTCTTCTTCTTCACTTTCATTCTCTTCTTCTTGGTGTTCTTGAGCTGGCGTCTTCCCTTTTGCCTTGTGTCTTCTTTGCTTAGAGAAGTCAAACACCAACTCGCCCTCACTCTCACTCATGACCCAATCTTCTTCCTCAAATTGGTTCTGCTATGCTCTACGACTCAACAAGTCACCCGACCGCACAGTCGACCGAGTGCGTGGTCGAGTTCTAGGTCGAGTGTTTTCCCCAGTTTCTCTTGGATTGTAAGGTACCTTTTGAAGCTCTGGGAAACTGGCAGCCACAAGCTTAGCAGCTTCTCGGCGAGCAGCAGCTCTTTCTTGTGAGGTCATTTCAAAACAAACTTGAAAGAATAAACTCAAAACTCGAATTAATAGGTTAGTAAACCAAAAGGAATGAAAGAACTGAACCTTAAACTTTTAAAAGAGGTTTTTATCAAGAATCTGAAATGCTTATGCAAGAGAGATTGTGGGGTGCTTATGCTCGAATTTATTCTCTTATAAAGGAGTGGAGGGGACAAGGGAACAAGGTGGAGTGTTTTTACCTTTTGAATTCGAAATTGGAATCTTTGACTCATCTTGACACACGCTTGACCCCACCACTCGACCCCACTTGGTCGAGGGCCTTGCCGAAATTTGAATTTCGAAAGTGTCTCTCCCTCCACTCGATCGACCTTGCACCGAGTGGGCTTGGGCTTGTAGACACTCGATCGAGTACCCCTCGTGGGCTGGTCGAGTGGCCCCAAAAACTTCTTTCTACAAGTTCCATTCTTCCTAAACCCATATATTCTTTCTAATAAAGGCCTGTCCAACACAAACATAAAAAGAAAATATCAAAACTACAAGGAAAATCAAACTTATGTACAATGATACCTTAGGGACTTTCTCCCTAGTGAGCTTGTTCAAAGTCATTGAGCTTGACTTTTGATGCCTTTTCAGGATTGGTTTGGAGACCAAGGAGGTGATGAGATCCTCCCTGGTGTAACTTGATCACTATGAAACTGATTCTTGATCACTTCACCCCTTAAACTTGAACCTTGTTTCTGCGTAAGCTTGAACCTTGGCCTTGCTTTCTTCAAAGACCTCTTGTTGATCTGAACCTGAAGTTCCTTCACCAAGCTAGTCAACTCTTGAACTGAACCCTTGAGCTTTTCAACTGAATCCTCATCAGAAGAGAACTTAGCCTTTGGAGTTCCCACTTCACTTGAGACCTCATGATCTCTCTTGTCTTTAAGAAAAAAAGGCTGGCCTCTAGAGGGCAAGTTGGTTGGGTTGTTGATATCAAATTTCATGATCAGACCCTCAACTATTTTCAAGGTTATTAGCTCCTCCTTGACATCAATTACAGCTTCAGCAGTGGCTAGGAATGGTCTTCCTAGGATGATAGGGTCTTCCAACTCCTTATCCATGTCTATAATGAGGATATCAATGGGAATTCTGGCCTTTCCTATCTTGACTGGGAAATTTTCCATCTTACCAACCACATCCTTATTTGATCCATCAACTAGACACAAGTAGAGGTGATTGGGCTTGAAGTCAGTATGCCCAAGCTTCTGTGTAATGGAGTAGGGCATTACACTAATAGATGCTCCTAGGTCACACAAGCATTTGTTGAAAGGCAAGTAGCTGAAAGAACAAGGCAGATCAAATGGACATTGGTCTTCAAGTTTGGTTGGAATGATGGCTCGCTCAATCTCCTCAAGATCCTTCCTATCCTGATTCTGAGCCTTCTGCTGTTATATCTCAAGTAGCATGTTTTGGTAGAGAGGGTATGGAGCATACTGTTCCAAAGCAGGTCCTCTCTCTTCTTCTTTGTACTGAATGACAACCTCTTCTTTCAAAGCCATCAATTCCTTATTTTCAATTATTCCCCTGAGTTCCTTCAGTTTTTGTTTCTTGAAACACTCTGGGAATGGTAGAGGAGGCTTGTAAGCAGGAGGGATGTATCTAACAGGTTTAACAGCTTCTACGGGATCAGCCACTTGATCATGCACTCGATTGTGTGAGTGGTCGAGTACGCGGTCGAGTGGTACTCCGTTTTCTGTTTGCTGTGTAAAACCTTCACTCTGAGCTTTGTCTTGTGACAAATCCTCCCCAGCTTGAACTTCACTGTCTTCAGTGACAGCTTCCTCATAGAAATGGACTGCTTTAGCTGTGAACTCCCTTGGATTTTGAACAGCCTTTCCAGGTAGTTGGTTTGGCTTAGGAGCTGATGTAGAAGCAATGTTGCTCTCCATGAACTTGAGTTTAGAATTCAAAATCTCAAACTTAATATTCAGATCATTGTAATAAGAATCCAGCCTCTGGTTGAACTCAGCCAACTTCTTTGTTGTCTCAAGCTGCCCATTTGCTTGTCCAAGTAGCATATGCTGCATCATAGCTCTTAAATCTGCTTCATGTCTCTGGTTAGTCTGAAACCCTGGTGGGGGACACATTGGAGCCTGGAAACTTTGGTTTTGCTGCTTGGGTACATAATTGTTATGTTGCTGGGGCTGTTGAGCTGGATAGACTTGGTCTTGTGGGTTTGCCACATTAGTACTTCTGTAAGACAGATTGTTGTTCTTGAAATGGTTGTAAGGCTTGAAACCACCTTGATTCTGAACATAACACAACTCAGCCATTTCATTCTCCCCAGCTGGAACTGTTGTGTCTTCATCAACAAGAAAGTGAATGTTAGTTTGTTGACTAAGCAGAATCTTGTCTAACTTGTCATGGACAGTCTTCAAATCTTTCTTGTACTTCTCATCCTGGACAGGTTCAACAAATCTGACAGTCCTATCATAGTCTCCATTGTAATTTATTGAGCCAAGTTTTCTACCAGTTCCCATCCTTCATCCACATGTTTGTTGAGAAAGTTCCCATTTGATGCAGTGTCCAACAACATTCTGATCTTTGGTAGAACTCCTCTATACAGTGTGCTAAGGAGGGACTCATTACTAAACCCATGATGAGGACATTGGGTTTGGTAGCCTTTGAATCTTTCCCATGCTTGACAGAAAGTCTCATTATTCTTCTGTGCAAAACAAGATATCTCATTCCTTAGTCTAGCAGTCCTTGCATTAGAGAAGAACTTGGCCAAGAAAGCCTTTTGGCAGCCATCCAAGGTTGTGATTGCTCCTATTGGTAAAGTCTTCTCCCACAAGTGAGCTTTATCTCCAAGTGAAAATGGGAAGAGTCTGAGCTTGAAACTGTCTTCACTTACTCCATTAATCTTGGTCAGGCAACAGAGCCTATCAAACTCATCAAGATGGTCTAAGGGATCCTCCATAGGCAGACCATGAAACTTGTTTGACTGGATCATAGTAATCAGCCCACTTTTTATCTCAAAATTATTATTTGCTACTGTAGGTGGAACTATTCATGCCCTTTGTGTGTGGGTGTTTGGAGCATCACCTGCTCCAATCTGTCTTGGTCTCTGCATAGGTAGATCCATGAGCAGCTGGTGTTCTTGTTCTTGAAGGATTCTGGTTCTCTGTTGCCTCCAATCTCTTGGTAAACGGTTGATGTGCTCAATGTATCTTACAAGGTTCTTGTTTCCTTTCGACCTGGTTTGCATGTTTGGACTCAATCACCTACTCGAACTGTCACACGGTCGAGCACAGGCTCGAGTGAAGCTTTGTTGGTGACTCGATCAACCACTCGAACTGACACTTGGTCGAGCACTAGCTCGAGTTGAGGATCGAACTGACTTAAACTAGAGGACTGACTGAATCTGTCTTGGTGATTCGATCGATCACTCAAACGTGCAGACAGTCGAGTGCAGGGTCGAGTTGGTACCTGAAACTCAAAACAACCAAGCAGATGAAGATTCAAATCAGTAAAGATCAATTGTAACAATAGAACTTAATCTTAAACTTGTGTAAATCCTGACTGTCACAAACAACTACTCAAATGGCAATGGCGCCAAATTGAAACATATCTTTTTGGAAGTTTGGAATACTTATGAATGTATGAATGATGCAATCAGACAAGAGACACAAGCTAAAACCAAAGATTTATGATCAGGTGGAATGCAAGAGGTTTCAATTACTCTTATGCAGTTGCAGTATAAGAAATGTCAATCCATATTGAGTAGGATGCAAGCAGTCAAGATGTAAACACTTATCTAAGTTAAGCCAAATATGAAAATGGTTTTGGTGTAACAGTTTGATGACAGAAATGTAAATGCAGAAAGTAAAACTACTAAGATGACGGTTTAAATGCAAGATAATAACTGAAGCTAAGATATGCAATGAAACATGAATGAAATTAGAAAGATGCAGAACATAAAGCAAGAAATGGGAAAAGGACTCGAGCAGGTACTCGATCGAGTATTGGGTCGAGTGGGAAGCTACGAGGAACAGAAACAAAACTTAGCAATTAAACAGAGCAGGTTGAAAGTAAATCAAACAGAAAGCGGATAACAATAATCAAATAGAGAAGTCAATAAACACAGAAGGTCCTAGGGATGGATTCATGGACTGGACTTGAGCTATACTAATCTAAACTGACCAACAAACCTCGATCAACAGTGAGCTATCTCTAGAAAATGATCTTCCAATACTTGTTAATCCATTTTCATGACAATAACAATCAAGCTTAGATACTCCTAGATCTGGTTCTCACTAGCTATTGCATATAAAAGCAGGCATAAAGATCCAGATCATCACATGTCAAAAACCTTCCTACACAACCAATCTCTTGGGATAGGAACAGTAATCTCTAGCATTAGTATTATCAAGAAGCTTAAACATTGGTATGATGCCAAGCAACCCAGGATCTATTCTTACCCTCTCGGATATAAGAACAGCATAGAGCATGCCTAAGCTAGAAGAGATATTTAAACAATTAAGCTTGATCAGTCTAAACTACCATAACTCTCATCCAGCCTAATCCATCCCTAAGATCCTAACACACTACTCAGATGAACAACACATGATGAACAAAATCACAAACCCAGAAATCAATGAATCTTGCATGATTAGAAAGATAAGATGAAGATCTACAACTTTGTTCAAAGAAATAAACTTAGATTATCAATACCCAAAAAGTTACAGAAGGAACAAGGTATGGAAATCTAAAGAAAAAGCTTAAAAGTGTTGATGATGTAAACTTAAAAGCTAAAATCCCAAAAAGGATAAAAACTAGGTTTTCTGATATTTTTCCTCTCTAAGGTGGCTTGTCAGCGGCCATAGAGTACAAAGAGTATATATAGAAAAGTAGGAAAGCCCTAAAATAGCTACAAGACAAAAGAGAGAGGCGGCTCGGTTGACTCGACCAGGTGCTCTGTCGAGTGCATGGTCGAGTCAGATCTTCTTCTGCTCCTTTCAGTCGGTCGAGTCCCTCTCAGCACATGATCGAGTGTCTGGTCGAGTGAGGTGGTGGACTGAACTTCCGGACCTTGATTCTCTTCTGCTCTAGCTCTTTTGTCTGCTTCTCTTGATGGCTTCACTCTCCCTCAGCACTTATCCATTCTCCATTAGGTCTTAAATCACCTATTTATGCAAGAAACAATGCAAATGCAATGCAAATCTACTCTAATGCATAAACAGCCCTAAAACTACTCAATGATGACCTAACAAGCTAGTAAAACATGCAAAATGTGTAAATAAACTAAGGTAAGACAAGGTAAAATATGTGAACATCACCCCACCTATGCTAACTGATATCTTGTGTTTTTGTTGGGTTTTAAGCCTTGTTTTTGCATAGTTCTGTTGCATAATCTTGTTATTTTAGGTTGTTTTAGGAGCATATGCATCTAGTGTCTCATTTTTCAGGTTCTTGGAGTAATCTCGCTACATTTGGAGCATTTGGACTTATTTTGGTATAAAGAAGCAAGAAGATTGGAGTTAGAGAAGTGACTTGGACAGGAGCTAGCCGCGGTCAAGACCATAGGGCAAACCATGGCCGTAGGAGACCATCAAGCACCACCATCGACCAAGAGCAGGCCGATCGAACTCATCTATACCGCGGACAGGAACCACCAGCGGTCAAGGCCATCAGCCAAGAGGAGGCTGATCAAACTTACTTGGACCAGCGGCCAAACCGTGGCTGTATGACTTCAAGCGGCCTTCACCAGCGGCCAAATGACGGCCGATTGAAGCCGGAGATGCACAAGATCAGGGACCACCAGCGGCCACCACCAGCGGCCACCACCAGCGGCCACCACCAGCGGCCACCACCATCGGCCAAAGTGTGCTCGGTTGTCCCAATCGGCCATCTCAATCGGTCCAAGCTTGCCCGGTTCATCTAAGTCTACACTTGTTTTAATTTTAATCCGTGTTTGACCCAGTTTGTTTTGGGTTGACCCAGGTCCTTTTCTGTTTTCCTATAAATACTCTAACCCTATTAAGGGGAGACTTATATTTTGTTTATCTCTTGTATAGCAGCTATTTAAGGTGTTTAAGCCTATCTACTCTTGGTTTGTTGAATGATTGAGTACTTCTAAGTTCTTAATAGCAATTTCTCTTTCAAATCTCTTAATCTATAACCTATTATTATGATTTCACAAAGATCAAACCATTTCCTTTGTGTGATCATAATGATGAGTGAGTAGATCTTTTAAAACTTTGGGCTAGGTAGATTAGGTAGATAGAGGACTGATCTTTAATGTCTAGGGATTTATTTATGTGTTTCCTATCTTGCTTGGTGATTATAATGCTAGATCAGCCTTGATCATGTTGATTATATACTTTAGGAATTTCATGCCCAGAAGGTGTTTGATGAAATTCCTGAACCAAACTATTCAAGACTTGCATTCCTAGCCAATGGAAATTGATGATTAGGGTGCTTAGTGGTATTGAGACTTGTTCTTAATGCATGCTTGCCTTGTGATTTCTTTTGGAAAAAGTTGATTATCACTTGGTTAGCATAGGAATCTTTATCATGGAAATGGATTGATTTGCATTAGTGTTCTTAGCCTAGGATTGTTCTTGATTGTTGCTTAGACATCTAGGATTGGTTAACTATCTCCCAAGTCAATTACCTTGCCCAGAGTTCACTTGTTTAATCTTGATTTAAAGTTTGTTGCTGGTTTTGTTCTGTTTATTTGAGTTTGCATTGTTTTGATTTGGCTTGTTTTCTTTCTTTGAACCAGTTTGTTAGTTAAGATTGGTACAAAAGAACCAATTCATGTTTAAGAATAGATTAATCATCTTTGTGTATTCTTAGTGAGTTGATTAATGCAGATTGTGGATTGATAATTTAATTGAAGTAAAAGTACACAAAGATGATTAATCAGGTGCCTCCAAACCCAAAAACTGTTATTAGATAGCACACATTCTCAATACACTATACACTAATCTCACCCATTATGGCTCTTAAAAGTGGGTAATAACCCATCAGGTACCAAAACTCGTTTTAAAGATAGGGTACACAATCTTATTTAAAAAAAAAATTGATTTAAGTCGGGCGGGTACCCATATTGATAGAGTCATATTCGGGTTTACCCTAATAAAACTTTGGATACCACTCATCGGGTTTGGTTTTTTCTGAATTCCAATGTACTAAACGACGACGTTTTCATTTTTTAATTCCAAACAATAAAAACATTAAACCTAGTTCAGGTTAAACGACGACGTTCTCAATCTCTCATTCTCGTCGGCTATTCTTTCATCAACGCCGCTGTTCTTGGCTCTTGTTTTGTTGAGGCACAAAGCCACAATTTTCGACACCTCGAAAATTACCATTCTTACTTATCAGATTACCATTCTTACTCGAATTTTCAAATTAAGTTTTTTCCCCAATTCATATTATAACCCATAATTAAAAATTAATTGTTTAGCTTTTTAATTCTTCTCTCTTTCTCAAATCGAGAAAGTGGTTTTGGTGTGAGTTACTTATCGTTTCATCTAGGATATAGGCTTTTTGATTTATTTTAATCTTAGAATAAGTCTTCTTATATGTAAACGACTAGATATTCACCCATAGTATACTGCGGAATATATTTTTATTTAGAAATGTTAGATTTAATTTAATTATTATATTAACTATATATGTAAATACTATTTTTTTAAATGTACTATAGTCTTAAAAGGGTATTTTTATAATTATGTGACCCATCTTTTGGTATGATCTATGTATAAGTTTATTATTATGGGATTTGTGTAGTTAGACTAAATATTAATAATAGAAAGGATAATTGAAATTAATTTAAAAATACTGTATTTTGAGTTTTGCTTTACATAGTTAAACTATATATTAATAAACAATTTGTAAATAGTTAACAAAATACATATAAAGAAAAAAAATATATATATATATATATATTTCGATTTAATTTTAAAATAAGTATGAGATCTGTCTACAAACATATTTAACCAAAAAAAAATTGCTTTTCAAGCCCATATCCAATAGGGAAATTGGCAGCAATAACCAAGAAAAAATTTATAATTCACTAGCTAACCTCTCTAACCATGAAAAGATTATATACTCTATAATATATATAATAATGACAATTCTAACCTCTTGCCAAATTAACCGTTCCACTCGCCCAACAAACTGTATATGCATGTATTTTCTATCTATATGGACATATATCTTTGTCATCTCTAAATTTTTCTCATTTTTTTTCTTCTACTCTTTCATATTTGCAATAATTTTTTTTAACACTCTGTTTTGATTTCATAAACACAGTTAAAACCACAAATTTTTATTTTACTGTACAGTGATTTAAAGATATTAGGAAGATAAAATTTAGTTCATAAATTATTAAATAACAAATATATTCATCATATATAGAACACAATAACATTCTATTCCATTTTAAAAAAATATATTTCTCAAGTTTCAAATTACATAAATTGAATTATAATTATAAATACATGAACGATTTATAGAGTATATCGTTTATTATCAGTGTTTAACTCAGTTGATGTGGTTTTCATGTGTTGTATCTTTTAGAGTATATTTTTTTTGTTTTGCATTTATTTTGGTAGTTAAAGTTATTGTAACATCCGCGAACCCGAAACCCGGTTTGGGATGTGCATTGATCGATGCTGGAGGAGCATCAATCGATGCTGACTCAATTTCCTGCGTTTTGACTTAAGTTAAACGCTGCGTTTTGGGCAAAAGGAAAGGAGAAAACCCTTAAGTCGTTCCTTTTGTCTCATTAGACGAATTTATCCGTTTTTGAGAGAAAGAAGGGAGAAAAAGTGTTCTTGAGTGTTCTTGAAGATTTCTGGAGATTTGAGGCTGTTCCTGTAGAAATCTGTAGCTGGGATCGTTGTAAGAGCTTCCTAGGAACGTTTTCTTCCTGTGTTTTGGTCGGATTCCTTGTGTGGCAAAGGTAAGTGCATGACCATGGTTTATCTAAGTTGGAGATTACTCTGATCTGTTTGTTTTTGTGTTGTTAGGCTTGCTAGTATGTTATTTGAGGCATTAGAAACCTTTCTTGCGGCTTGGGATCGATTCTTGTGGTTGCATGAACGAATATCCGGCGAGAAGCTTCGGGGAAAACAATGCTCGGCATGAGCATCGGTCGATGCACTATGTGCGTAAGGTCGATGCTAGTGTAAGGACGGCGCGGTTTGACCTAGGAGCATCGGTCGATGCGATGTGGAGGGATCGGTCGATGCCATGTGGAGGCATGGGTCGATGCGATTAGGGTTTCTGCGTGATGTCGAGCATGTGTCGATCGATGCAAGTGGAAGCATCGGTCGATGCAAGTGAACCTGGTATCGATTGATGCATATCTTGTGTCGGTCGATGCTGGTCCCTGATGGTGTCGGTCGATGCAATCTTGTGTCAGTCGATGCAGAGCCTGGTTTGGTTGTTGATTGTTTTTTGATGGTTAGAGTATCTCTATTGCTTGTGTGTATAGCCCAGTAGATGGGAGGATTGCCTTACTGAGTGTTTATAAAATACTCATGCATTGCAATTTGTGTTTGTGGTACAGGTAAAGGCAAAGTGTGATCGTGGAATCAAGGCAATGAAGAGGAGGATGTTCTAGGGACTCGATTGGATGTTGTCTTGCATTGCTAGGTTGCTAGAGTTGGGTGATTAGAAACATTGCTAGGATTGCCGGTTTGGTGTTTTGGTGTTGTTTGGTATTTGGATATTGTTATGATTACGATATTGGTTTATTATTAGTTATTTATTGGTATTGGTTATTCCGCTGTTGGTTGTGATTGTGGTTAGGTGGCTAGTGGATATGGGACCACTAGTTTTAGTTTATTATTATTTATTATTATGGTTATTATTATTTATTATTAAAAAAAAACGGGTCAGTTTGGTATCAGAGCCCTTACGGTTCTAGGTTTGGGTTCACTAGGTTTCTGTTGTTGATGTTGGGATTGCATGTCTTGATTGATTATGTGAGTTAGTCAATTCTGTGCGGCATGGAGTCCTAGAACATCCTCTTTGAGCCTACAGTGTGATTCCACGGTGAGTTCATGTTTTTGTGTTCCGTTAATTGTGTGCTTAACCTTCTGTTCATGGTAGTGCACATGGTTAGAGGGGATGCTGTTGCTGGTCGTGGTCGTGGACGCGGACGTGGTCGTGGTAGGGGGGGAGCCCCAGTGGTAAGTGAGACCGAGGACCAGAGTGTGACAGCAGAGGGTGTCGGCGAGTCACAGGGTGTCCAGGGGGATTCTATGAGTGTGGCCGGAGGGGGCCATGTTGATGGTCCAGTGGCAGGTGATGTTAGGGCTCCAGGTGTGGGAGTTCCAGTGGGTGGAGTCCCGCGTATCGACCTTGCGGGTTTGCTGGCACAGTTGATTGAGCGGTTGCTGCAGTGGCACCAGCTCAGGCTCAGGTAGTGCCACCAGTGGTGGCGGAGGAGCGGCAGCCAGTGGCTGCAGATGTGGGGTTCCATTCTCGTTTTATCAGCATGCTGACATAGATGGGTCGTATTCGTACCGAGCGGTTTTTGGGAGGTACTGATCCTATCGTTGCGGAGGCGTGGAGGATGAGTGTGGAACGTAACTTCCATACTCTGAGATGTCCTGAGGAGTTTTGGGTGGACATTGGGGTCCACCATTTGACTGGTGATGCTAAGTTGGGCTGACTTTATCTTGGAGTTCAACCGCAAGTATTTCCCTAAAGAGGCACTCGATAGGTTGGAGGTGCAGTTCCTTCAGCTAGCTCAGGGGACTCGGTCAGTGCGGGAGCTTGACTTGGAGTTCAGTCGACTTCTGAGGTATGGGGGTCGGGATATGGAGTCTGAGCAGGCTCAGATCAGGAGGTTTTTGAGAGCCTTACGTGATGACTTGAGGGTTCACTGTAGTGGGCGGAGTTACGCTACGTGTGTAGAGCTGGTTGAGACTGCACAGAAATTGAGAAGGATATCCGAGCACAGTCAGTGGCGGCTAGCCTAGCAGTCCAGCCTAGCAAGGCTCAGCATCAAGGAGGTTCTAGCAAGGGCGGCAAGCCTGAGCAGGGAACCAAGAGGAGATGGGAGGCTACGCAGAGGTCGGGTGGTCCGAGTTGCTTTGGGTGTGGAGGCAAGGATCACAAGATTGCTAGCTGTCCCAAGAGGAGTGCTCTGACGGCAGCAGATCGTGTGTGATATCATTGGAGGGAGCCAGGGCACATCAGGTCCTATTGTCCCAAGTTGCAGCCGGTAACAGTGGCAGCGTTGCAGCAGGTGCAGGTATTGTGGAAGATCCCAGAGAGCGTACAGGAGTTGTCAGAGTTGTTGGAGGCAAGTTTCTGAGGGTCATTGGTAGAGCGAGGGGTATCGATATTCAGATCGCAGGAGAGTCTTGGCCTGCGGATTTTCTTATCAGCGCAGTGGAGCTGTATGACGTCATCTTGGGGATGGACTGGTTCCATCGGCATATGGTTCATCTGGATTGTCATCAGGATAGAGTGGAGTTTGAGCGCTCAGGAGCGAAGTTGGTTTATCAGGGGATTAGACCGACTTCGGGGAGTCTCGTGATCTCGGCCATTCAGGCTGGGAAGATGATCGAGAAGGGCCGTGAGGCTTATTTGGTTACTATATCTATTCCAGAGTCAGTGGGGAAGTCTACGGTTAGCGGTATTCCGGTTGTGGAGGAGTTTGAGGATGTGTTCCAGTCATTGCAAGGATTACCACCTTCTCGGTCTGATCCTTTTACGATTGAACTGAAACCAGGGACGACACCGTTATCCAAGGCTCCTTACAGGATGACTCCAGCAGAGATGGCAGAGCTGAAGAAGCAGCTAGAGGATTTGTTGAG